>NC_065448.1:638571-957857 GCF_917563875.1 Diabrotica virgifera virgifera | reverse complement strand
TGGTGGCTAGACCGAAATCTATCAGGTACATCTGTTTATTCGCAGTCTCTTTAGTTACACCCATTAAAATGTTGGCTCCTTTGAGATCTGCGTGAACAAAGCCTTTGCTATGAATGTACTCTAGAACGTCTAACTAAAAATCAAAAAATTTAAATTAAAAACGCAATTGATAATTCAAGAGATTGTTTATATTATCTTTGAAATGGAACAATCTTAAATGCTTAACAATCTACAATAAGTCAATATATACTGTATTGACTTAATGAGGAACTATAGTCTTAGTTCGATATCATAGATATCGTGGATTTCGCACACTTCCAATGAAGATGTTCTTCAAATGATGAATTCAGACTGTCTGCTCATAAACATCATAAAGAGGAGGAAAACAGAATATTTTGGCCATATAATTAGAGGACCTAAATACCATCTACTTGGCCTTATAATAAGTACAAGGAAAAGTGGAGGGAAAGAGATGAATTGGTAGAAAGAGATGGTTGAGTAACAGGGTCTATTTTACCACTAGGCCCATGAGGCACCTGCCTCGGGCCCGTATTTGTATGGGGCCCGGAAAGATCACCAAACAAAACATGTTTATTACAATAACAAAACAAATTTTCAAAATTCTTTCATTTTACAAACAGGCAATGATAAATGATAACCATAAGATAACCAAATGATAACCATAATTTATATACCATCTACCTACAAGTGAAGTTTTACTTCCTTAGTAAGATAACCATAAGAGTTATAATTAAGTGGATAGGCACAAACTTTCGGCTTCAATGCTCTTTAAATGCATTCATTTTTTCGAATCCTCAAAAAACTAATAAATATTAAAAAAAAATTAGACGCACAATGAAAGATTACATTATTACCAAGGGCCGAATGTCCCTTAGAATAAATAAAAAGTTTCTTTTGAATAAGATATGTATTTAAAATTAAAAATCACACTCAGTTTTCTCTTTTTTCACCCCTGCAACTTATTAAAATAAACATTATCGAAGATTTCAGGGACTTTCGGCCCTCGGTAGTAACGTAATCTTTCATTCTGCGTTTAAATTTTTCAAAAATACTTATTAGTTTTCTCAGGCTTCGAAAAAAACGAATGCATTTAAATAGCATTGAAGCCGAAAGTTTGCGCCTGTTCCCTTAAACAATGTTTAATTGTTTAAATATAAATTTTATTTATTGTTAATAAAAATTTTATTTTCTTGTGCAACTATATTTACTTAAATTTCTATTATTTAATTTTTATTATTTAATTTCTATTACTTAAATAATTAATACATTGAAAAAAGTTCGATATTATTATTATTAAATCATATTTAGGGGCCCGAAAATTGTGTAGTGCCTCGGGCCCGATTTGAAGTGAAATAGGCTCTGTTGAGTAATATTAGACACTGGCGAAGCGTCCATGTAACCATTGTTGCCATTGGTAACAGTTAAAAATCTTGCAAGTAAATATTTTATGACGATGAATAATTCTATTTACCAATATTTTTACCAATAGAAAGATATTATTATATTATGTGGTAATAGTAACTAACTCAGTTGAACTTTATTATGCTCTGCTACCAGACTCATTTCTGGTTACAATGGTTATATACCCACGCTAGCGCTCGGGACCGGCTAGTGCTGTTACCAGATTTAAAATTGGTGACAGTACCATTAAAAAGTGTGCGTGCAGTTAGCCATGGATGAGTGTTGCTTCTTAATCGATCAACTACTTGAAAAGTAATTCTTGTATAATTTTGAAGAAAAAAATGAGAATAAAAATGAAAGACCTATTTTAAACCATTTAAAAAAGGAATCAACAAAAGTAGTTCGATATTTTAGTTGGTACAGTGAAAATCCTTGGTTATATTATCGTTGCAAGAAAAATATACTGTATTGTTGGCCATGTCTTCTGGTTTCTACAGAAAAATGGGTGGACCAGGTTCACGATTTAAATAGTGTTAGATTTTTAAAAAGGAGACATGAAATTTCTCCGTTATCTACATGTAAGATGTATACCCAATTTGATTCAGTTTTTTTTTTTTTTTTATTTTATTATCAGCATCAACCACTTTGGGTTATTAGCTGTACTGTCATTAATACATGGTTACTTAAATCTAATAACATTTTGACTATTACATAAGTTCACATTTAGGTAACAATATAATTTACAAATTAAGAATTATAAAATGTTAACAGTGGTTATAGTTTGCTTAAAACATTAATGTCTTTCAAATAATTAAACAAATGTGTAAGCTTACAGTGTAATCCTAAGACTGCTTTTATATTGAGAGGTATGGAGTGTTTTTGTCTTTCATTAAGATATTTAGGACACTCTATTAATATATGTGTTACATTGATGTCGCAATTACACAGGTCACAAATAGGGCGATTTGACTTAGAGATTAGGTAGCTGTGAGTAAGTCTGCTATGCCCTATGCGTAAACGATTTAGCTTCACAAACAGCTGGCGATTTAGGTCTATCTCACACCAAGGTTCAATTGAGGGCTTTATTGTGTGTAGAGATGATTGTGAAAGATTCCATTCGTTTTCCCATTTGTTTAACACTTTTTCTTTAAGGAATGGTTTGTAATCGGAAACAGGCACTAAGTTCACTAACACTGAAGACGCACTGTGTATTGCTTCTCTGGCATGGAAATCTGCTTTTTCGTTTCCTTGAAGTCCAATGTGTGATGGAACCCATATAAAGCTTACTTGCTGCATCATGTTCTTCAGTAAATGTAATTGTTCTTTTATTAAAATACTTATAGGATTACTTGTATATAACTGTTCTATCGTATGTAATGCACTGAGTGAGTCGGTAATTATGACAGATTTTGGAATTTTTTGAGTACAAATGTGAATGAGGGCTTGCAGAATTGAATATAGTTCTCCAGAGTAAATACTGCAAGTGGAAGATAATTTAAATTGTAATATAGTGTTTGAATCTACAACTGCCGATCCCACACCATCAGCAGTCTTAGATGAATCTGTATAAATATAACAATGATCTGGGAAAGAAGCAAGTATGTTGAGAAAAGATTGATTAATTGTTGCATGGGGGGTATCAAGCTTATTGTATTTAGAAAGAGTTAGATCACATATTGCAGGAGGAAAGGTCCAGGGCGGAGGAGTAACTGTATTTGTCTGATTAAAAAATTTTGGGAATTGAATATTATTGAGAGAGAGATATTTTCTGATTCTCTCGTAAAAGGGGGGGTTAGTTCTTTTTTTATTTACATAAGTTTCTTTGAAACGTTCTGCAATAGTGTGGTGGAAAGTGGGATGCGATTCTATTGCATATATGGATGATGCGTAGGCTAATGACAAGTACATTCTTCGGAAATTTAAAGGTGGTTCTCCGGTTAAACATTGTAAACTATTAATGGGGCTAGTACAGAATGCTCCTGTGGCTATTCTTAATGCTGTATTTTGTATGACTTCTAGTTGAGCAAGAAGTGTCTTCTTTGCAGATGAGTATACAATTGATCCATAATCGAGTTTGGATCGTACTAGAGATTTGTAAATAAGAATCAAACTTTTACAATCTGAACCCCAATTACGATTGCACAGTGTACGCATTAAATTGAGACCAGATTGACAGGATTGTTTAATGTGCATAATGTGGTACTTCCAAGATAGTTTTTTATCAAAGATCATTCCTAGAAATTTTAAGTGTTCCACAAAAGTTAAGTTGTTTCCATATAACTGAAGATCTGGAGTTGTAGACTGCCGTTTTTTTGAAAATAAAATACATTTAGTTTTGGTTGTAGAGAATTGCAATCCTACAGCTTTCGACCAGTTTTCAAGGTGATTTAATGCACATTGTAAATTTTTCTGTATAGAAAGAATATTTTTTCCTCTTGAATATATAACTAAATCGTCAGCGTATAATCTCGCTTTAACAAGTTGTGGAAAGTTTTCTAAGATTTTGTTTATTGCTACTAAGAATAGTGTTGAACTAATAACAGATCCTTGAGGTGTTCCATTTGTTTGGTCTTTAGTGCTGGATAGTGTACCATTTATCTTAACCTTAAATTGTCTCTTACTAAGAAAATTTTGAATGAAATATAGCATGTTACCTTTGACGCCCCACTGACTTAGTGTGTTAAGAATGTCGTATCTCCAAGCCATGTCAAACGCTTTTGTTATATCGAAAAAAACCGCAAGACATTCCTGTCCAATTGCAAACGATTCATTTATCTCGGATTCTAGGTCAATTAAATTATCTATAGTGGATCTGTTCCTGCGAAAGCCGCTTTGTTCATTGATTATTAATTTATTATTTTCCAAAAACCACCTTAGTCTATTATTCACCATTTTTTCCAAGATTTTACACATTGTGTTGGTAAGCGAAATTGGCCTATAGGATTCGGGATCAGTTCGTGGTTTATTTGGTTTTAGTAATGGAACTATTATCGCCTGCGTCCATTTTGTGGGAAACTCATTATTAGTCCAAATTCTGTTGTATAGGTTAAGAAGATATTGTTTTCCATTATCTGGTAGATTTTGTAAGAAACTAACAGGAATATCGTCTGGTCCTGGCGCCGATTTTTTGCTGGTACTTAAAGAGTGATTAAGCTCTTCCATGGTAAATGTTATATTAAGAGGATTATCTTCAATGCAATTAAAATCTATTAATTTATTTTCCGAAATCATCTTGGTATTGATAAATTCTTTAGAAAAGTTGTTATTGCTGGAGTTCATTTCAAATTGTTTTGCTAATAAATCTGCTATTTCGTTATTAGATGTTACTATCTGTTTGTTATTGCATAGAAATGGAATCTTTTTATAGGTATTACTTCCAGATATTTTTCTAACTTTTTCCCATACGGTGCTTATAGGCATAGTGGAATTAATAGAGGACATAAATTCTTGCCAAGATTTTTTTCTGTTCTTTTTAGTTATATATCTAGCTTGAGCCCGTAACTTCTTATATTCTATAGTATTTTCAAGTGTTTTGTGACGTTTCAATTTGTTAAAGGATTTTTTATATTTCTTTATTATATCAGTACACTCTGCGTTCCACCATGGTAATGAATTTCTTTTATGTAGAGTTTGTGTTTTACCTATATGATTTTCACCGGCAAGATGGATTAATGATATAAACGAATTCAAAAGTTCATCTATATGATGATTTTCGGTGACTTCTTTTAAGCTATGGCAGTTCTGTTGAATATACTTTTTGAATAAATACCAATCGGCTTTCTTTAGATTCCATTTTGGAATTGGGGTTGTATTAGTATCTTCATAATTACTGTTAAAAGAGACTTTAATAGGATAATGATCACTTCCAAATAAAAACGGAATTACATCCCATGAAAACTTTGCTGACAGTACAGGATCACATAATGACAGGTCGATAGCTGATGAAGTACCTGTATGAATATTATATCTTGTTGATTGTCCATCATTCAGTACGTTTAGGTTTTTTGAGGTAATTATGTTTTCTAAAATTTTGCCCTTGGAATTTATTCCAAGAGATCCCCATATTGGATTATGGCTGTTAAAATCACCAACGATTATTCTGGGAGTGGGAATCTGATCTAATACATCTGAAATATCTGCTTCTGTGATAGGTAAGTCAGGTGGAATATAAATATTACAGATATTCATTTTTTGTGGAAAGGACACTGATACTCCTACTACTTCTAAATTACTATTGATTACTAATGCTTCTGATTCATATTTTTTGTTAACATACGTAACAACTCCTCCACTAGCGATATTTGAGTTGTCTCGGTTTTTATGGAAACAAGAATAATTCTTCATGTCATAACTATGATATCCTTTAAAGTTTGTTTCTTGTAAACATATTATTGATGGTGAGATTATTGAACATAAATGTTTAAGCATTTCTAAACGGGGATAAAACCCGTTAACATTCCATTGTAGTATCGGTTCGAAGATTTTAGTTTATTTCTGGAGCTGAATTTGTCGAACAATCACTATCTTGATAAGCGGGATCGTCTAGCATTTTTTCGATTTTGTTTATTAATTTAGTGCATTTAGTTTTCATGCTTTTTTCTGTAAAATATGGCTTAATTGTTGTTAACATGTAAATAAAGTTGGGTATATCCGTTGTGTATGTTTGTAATAAACTAATGGGATCAGTCGAGCTAGTATAATTTTCAAAAAAGTCAAGTGTTTGTTCATATGTTAAGTTAAAATTATTTGACGTATCGTGAAATACTGTTTTTGTTGGCATCATTATTTCCTGAATTGATCTGGTAGATTCAGTTTGCTTTTTTTTGTTTCTTTTTGGTTTGTGTTGGTACTTTAAATTCTTTATTTAATTCTTCAGTGGGAGATGGAGTAGTATTAATTTCCGAAATTGTTCTCTTATTGGTCGTTGACTGATCCTTAGATATACAATTAGTTTCCATAATTAATACGGGGGGCATTAAATTAGTATCTGTTTGTTGGTTAAGTGAAGGTTCGGCACTAGAATTACTGACTGGATGATTTGGTTCCATTTCTAGGGGTGATGGAATAGACTTGGGGGATTCTTGTGGTTGTTGTTGTATTGGTTGTTGTTGTATTGGTTGTGGTTGTATTGGTTGTTGTTGTATTGGTTGTTGTTGTATTGGTTGTTGTTGCATTGGTTGTTGTTGCATTGGTTGTTGTTGTATTGGTTGTTGCGGTTGGTGTTGGATATGAGAGGAATCATTTTGTTGATTATGATTTGAACAATTTGCTGCAACGTGACCTGTGTTCTTACAGATAAAACATGAAGGTTTATCTAAACTTAAATATATGCGATACGAAGTTTGATCATATGTCATTAAGAAAGAAGAGGGAAGGTCTATATCTACAAGTGGTTGAATATAAGTTTGTCTTCTAAAACTGAGGACGTGTTGAAATTCTGGAAGTTGACTACCGATTCTAAGGAAGGTTAAAGGTGACATTAATTTAAGACCAAATTTGGTTAACTCATTCTCTATTAGAATATGTGGAATAGAAGGGCAAACACCCGATAGTAACAGTCTTTCGTTTGGAGTTATCAATTTTCGTGCTTTTAGATTTTCGCCTTTAATTGTTATTTCTGCTGGACCGGACATAAATTTTTCCACCAGGGATTCGCTGGAGAGATAAATACATATTCTGTTATTTGATAGCCTTGATGAAAATAAAATATTCCGTGGATGAACAACTTCACCAAGTGCTATTAAGTACTCTTCTATTTTAGTATCAGGTAGCGAATTAAATAAAATTGCTTGCAGCTTTGAAGGAAATTGAATTGAAGAAGCATTGTTAAGCACAGTTGAATATGAGGTTTTGTTTTGAGGTTGTTGATGATCTTCAGTCATGATTGTTGACAAATTAGTTAGGTCGGATCTGGTATCATTTGGTATACTCATTAGTAATTATAAACCAGTTTCAGAACCAGAACTAGTTCCGAGAACTGGCCTTTCGGCCGTCACTTAACCTTACAAACGGTATGCTTTGTAATGTTTTGAATAAATAAATAATAAAAACTCACTGGTTTATTCCGTAAGGTAACTGCACTATATACTATTACTTTTTGCTTATTTTCAAGTTTATTTGGATATAAACTACTTGAAAGAAGATGATTTTTTGGGACTGAAATGTAAACACAGTTTGTGTTACCATGTTCAGGACCGGACCTTGATTCAGTTTGGCAAAACAAAAATCAAAAGTTCTCTTAACCAAGCTTTTAAAGCAAATATTGCTAAACATAATGAGTTTGTTAAAAAAATAGATAGGTATATCTTAACACACTTATAATAGATACTGTATGTTTTTGGGCCAGACAAGAACTAGCGTTTCGTGGTCATTTTGAGTGCGACGACTCGGACAATCCAGGCAGGGAATTGTTAACATTAATTGCCAAAAATGATCAAAAATTTTGTCAACATCTAGAAACATCTGTTTTTTCGAGAGTTTCAAGTGATATACAAAATTATATTATTGAAGCTACACTTACCGGCACAAAATTCCGCCACCCAAAATTTTTGATTAAGTTTGACAATTTATAACTTTATTATTTGTGCTCCGATTTTCAAGATTCTTACACCAGTTTGTAGGTACATGTATTCATATTGTTTGGTATTATTCCGGTAATAAAAAATTTTGCTTGCATGTCATTGTACAGGGGTGAAAGGAAGCGTTGTATTTTCTCCTAATTTTAAAAAATTCTGTGGAAAAATGGAATAGCTGATTTTGTTTCATAGTCCTGTCATATTTTCCCGGAGGCATCACCAACATTTTGTTTTTTGAATTATCAGAATATCTTTTTTCTTGTAAGAGCTGTACCATTTTTTGTAAATAAAAACACTGATTGACTCATACAATTGAGGTTGGATTGGTAAGATTAGAATGGCCCGCATGCAGCCCAGATCTCAATCATATTGAGCATTTATGGGATGAATAAAAAAAGCTATTTGCCGTTATCCTAGGCCTCCAGAAAATTTGGTACAGTTATGGCCCTGGTAGAGGAATATCAGGCTATTCCCCAGGCAAGGAAAACACATATTTGTTAGATGCTAAACAGATTGCGAGCAGTCATTGCTGCAAGAGGTGGACATAACCACTATTGAATTGTTTTGTTTTGTTGTTAAATTTGTTTTGTTTTGTTAATTTTAGTGCGTTTGATATTTTTAATTAAATAAACCTTCAAAGCAGTGTTTTTAATTACAGCTCTTACAAGAAAAGAGATATTCAGATAATTCAAAAAACAAGACCTTAGTGATATCTCCAGGATAATACAAAAAGAGTATGAAACAAAATCAGCCCTCCAATTTTTCCACAGAATTTTTTAAAGTTAGGAGAAAAAACAACGCTTACATTCACCCCCGTATAATGCCATCTAAGCAAAAAAATTTTGTTACCGGAATAATAGCAATTGACATCAATACATGTACCTACAAACTCGTGCAAGAATCTTTAAAATCTAAGTACAAATAATAAAGTTATAGATTGTCAAACTTAATCAAAAATTTTGGGTGGCGGAATTTTGTGCCGGTGAGTGTATATATACATTTAGCCATATCTTCATTTTTTTAAATAAGATTTTTTGCATCTGGTTTTGGTAACACTTCAGAAAAAATCACGCGTCGCCACTGATATACTAGATAATGGTGTGGAACCACAGTAGAAGAATTATTTCACGCAGCAGCCGATAGAGGTAGGGTTCAGGAACTTGGAAACATGATGACAGCCAACATCTGAATACAGACACATCACCGGAAGAAGAAGTCTTATTTGCAGAAATATTAAAAGAAACATCCAGTTACTTACCATTTGCAGGGATATTTTAAATACTGTAGAGGCTGGAAACACTCGTTTATTCTCCAAAAATGTCTTCCACAAATCCTTACCGAATTGCTCCATTACAATGAATCTATATTTATCTCCACGGTATTCATGTGACCCGGATCCTATGTATATTGGCATTCCTAAGGTTTTTAGCCCCATTTTCTTCTTAAAATCCTCCACTGAAATAACAAAATTGAGTAGTTATAAATATACAATTATTGTGTTTGCACTGAAAAAAAACAGCCTCTACTGTTTACAGTATCAGTACCTTCTCTCTCTCTCTCTATCCCTGTCTCTCTTTTTCTTTCTCTCTCTCTCTCTCTCTCTCTCTCTCTTTCTCTCTCTCACTCTCATTCATTAACTTATCTTGCTTACATTCATACATTCTATTCATTTTTCTTCTATTGCTTTCTCTCCCTGTTCTAGGAGTTCTATATTCAATTCATCTCACAGCCACTTTCTTATTACCTGGATTTTTCAGGTTGTCCAGATTTAGTTTAACAATCTGTGGATATGTTTTCTTCTGTCTGTTTATGCAGCATGCAAATTTTAGAGAGCCTTTGTTTAAACAATGTCTCAATTTTTTATACAATATGTGTCACAATTTAAGAGAGCCTTCGTTAAGCACATACACAAATCTGGTGATATTTTAGATATTTTCTATGAGACAGTTTGAACGAGATCATCGTGTGTTTAACTGTGTGTTTAAATTAGAGAAGCGTCCGATGTGTTAAGAGAGACATGTCGAAAAATCAATGAGTAGTCTGGGCTGATTATTGGAGAATAGGCCATTTTTGGGAAAAGTTATTTACCAGCAATTTTATTGTTGGAATCGAATTATAAGATCCTATATATTAATAATATAGGTATAGTATTTGTACTACAAAAACGTTATTACGTAGGTCAAAATTTTTGACGTAAGAGAACTGTCAAAACATTAGAATGTGACTTTTCATTATTGCTATGTTTATTATAAATACGGCAATAATGAAAAGTCACATTCTAATGTTTTGACAGTTCTCTTACGTCAAAAATTTTGACCTACGTAATAACGTTTTTGTAGTAAAAATACTATATGCAAAGTCCTCAGATAGTG
Source organism: Diabrotica virgifera virgifera (assembly GCF_917563875.1). NCBI lineage: Eukaryota > Metazoa > Arthropoda > Insecta > Coleoptera > Chrysomelidae > Diabrotica > Diabrotica virgifera. Next base: position 947,488 of record NC_065448.1, on the reverse strand, counting down.
TGCTACTTTTTTTATAAACAAAATGGCGCCCGAAAATCGTGTTTTTTTTCAATTATTGCTCTATAACTCCGAAGATTTTGACTTTACAACAAAAACACTCAAATAAAAATTCACCGTGATTAAATTCTGCATAGAGACGTGTTTTTCTCGATCTGCTCCGACGAAAATTTTCCTCGGAAAACGCGGGTTTTCCCACCAAAATCTTTAATTTTCAAATAAAGTTTTAGATAAATAATTATCTACCAATAATTAAATAATTTGGTGACTTAAAACCCTTCTTGGTTTAGATTACAGTTCCAGAAGCTGGTGAAAATTAAACGAATATTTTAGCAACAATTCAATTGTTAATTAATAATTTACGGTCGCAATAATAACCAAAATAATTATGATACACTGATCAAACTTTGAAATCTTATAAAGACGAGATGCCTATTTAATATTTTGTCGACGAAATATTATTTTTTAATTTTTTTGCATAATCTTTAAATGTTTAAAGAAAATAGTTATAAACAAATTAACGTTTCTCAAAAAGTCTCTATTTTATTATAATTTTAAAAAATAGCTAAAATGCACATTTCAAATATCTTGAAAATGAATGCATTAAAACTTTTTTGCAGCCATTTGCAAAAAAGTTATGAAACAGCAAAGTAAACATACGATTACTACGGTATTTATAATTTTTTTTAATTCTTTCAAAGCGTAGAAGTGAGTTTAAAGTACAAGCTAAATATTTACAAAAAAATAACGATTTTCAGTTTAATGGTTATATTTTAATTGAAGATTAAAAATATATTTTTTTGTAATTTACACGCGCGAAAGTAGAGTAATACAGTACTGTAGCTATAATTTTCACTCGGAGCGACGATCGGCCGCGCAACGTACACTTTTAATACACTACCTATGCTGCGTGTCAGTCGCTTCGAGTGAACATTTTAGCTCCGACTCTGTATCAGGCCTACTTTTGCGCTAAAAATTACAAAAAAAGTATTTTTAATCTTTGATTAAAATATAACCATTGCACTAATTTTTGACATTCTTTGTGAGTAATTAGATTGTACCATAGACTCACTTTTAAGCTTTGAAACAATTAAAACAAATTATAAACAACGGAGAAAACGTATATTTACTTTGCTGTTTCATAACTTTTTTGCAAATGGTTGGATTGCAAAATGCTTTCTTAAAGCATTCATTTTCAAGACCTATGAAATACGCATTTTAAGTGTTTTTTAAAATTAGAATATAATAAACAATTTCTGAGAAATGTTAATTTGTTTATAACAATTTTTTTTAAATATTTAAAGATTATGCAAAAAAATGAAAAAATTATATTTTGTCGACAAAATATTAAATAGACATCACACCTTTATAATCTTTCTAAGTTTGATCAATGTCTAATGATTATTTTGGTTGTTATTGCGACTGTAAATTGTTAATTAAGAATTGAATTGTTGCTAAAATATTCGTTTCATTTTCACCGGCTTCTGAATTTATAATCTATACCAAGAAAGCATTTATTTCACCAAGCTATATAATTATTGATAAATAATTACTGGCCCAAAAAAATTATTTGAAAATTCGAGATTTTGTTGGGAAAACCCACATTTTCCGAGGAAAATTTTCGTCGGAGCAAATCCGGAAAAACATGCTTCTATGTAGAATTAAATTGGGGTGAATTTTTATTTGAGTGTTTTTGGTGTAAAATTAAAATCTTCGGAGTTATAGAGCAATAATTGAAAAAAGTACGATTTGTCGGCGCCATTTTGTTTATAAAAAAAGTAGCACACTATCTGCGGACTTTGCATACCTATACTAATAATAAATAGGATCTTAAAATTTGATTCCAGCAATAAAATTGCTGGTAAATAACTTTTCTTTGTACTTTACTAATTAGACTAGCGTATTATAACTATTTTTTTTTCAAAATTTAAAGATTATGCAAAAAAAAGAAAAATTTATATTTTGTCGATAAAATGTTAAATAAGCATCTCAACTTTATAATCTTTAAAAGTTTGATGAATGTATCATGATTATTTTGGTTATTATTGCGATCGTAATTTGTTAATTAACAATTGAATTGTTGCTAAAATATTCGTTTAATTTTCACCGGCTTCTGGAATTACAATCTATACCAAGAAAGATTTGATGTCACTAAGTTATTTAATTATTGATTAATAATTACTTACCTAAAACTTTATTTGAAAATTAGAGTTTTTGTTAGGAAAACCCGCATTTTCCGAGGAAAATTTTCGTCGGAGCAAATCGTGAAAAGCATATCTCTATGCAGAATTTAATTGCGGTGAATTTTTATTTGAGTGTTTTTGTTGTAAAGTTAAAATCTTCAAAGTTATAGAGCAATAATTGAAAAAAATACGATTTGTCGACGCAATTTTGTTTATAAAAAAAGTAGCACACTATCTGCGGACTTTGCATACCTATATTATTAATATATAGGATCTTATAATTCGATTCCAGCAATAAAATTGCTGGTAAATAACTTTTCCATGAATTTTGCTAATTAGCCCAGAGTATGAGGTAAATTCCTATCAAACCCACTGCATACATAATATAAAGAAATGTCAAAAAAAACTCACCATCTACTTGTTTAGCATTTCTCATATAAAAATGCATCTCCACAAATAAGGGTCCATTTGAATGTGGTTCCTAAAATTTAAAGAAAGGTGCTATATAGGGTGAGGCAGGTAACTGGCCTATTAGAAATATCTCGAGAACTAAAGGCAACAGAATCATGAAAATTGGAATAAAGAGGTTTTGAAGGATGATCTATTAATTGAAAATATTTTTATCTCTTTGCAACTTCCGGTTATACCGGAAGTTGCTTATAACTTCGTTTTTTTAAATGGGACACCCTGTATATTTTTACATTTTTGGATTCTCTTCGATGTCTTCTTTCTTAAAATATGAGGTTTTGTAATATTATACAGGGTATTTTAAAAGATAATTACGTTTTTTTATTAATTTCGTAGCAAAATTAACACCCTGTAGAATTGTAGTAGTTTGACATCTAAAACTCTACTTACGTTCAAATGATTTTTAATATACTCTACTATTGTTAAGAATCATTAGTCTAGCTAAATTTTTAATTTTAGTATACAGGGTTGGTCGAAACTCAGAATGAGTATTTTTTGAGTTTTCTTAAATGGAACACCCTGTATTTTAGTATTGTAGTGAAATGATATTTTATGGTACTTTTTTATTTCTTAAGCATTCCCTATACCTAACTGCTTTAATTTGTGAGTTATTGGTGATTCAAGCTAAACATTAATTGCACCAAAAAATACATAAAATTTTATTAGGTTGGCCGTGAAAATACTCAATCCCAAATAATTTTTCAGAAATATATACATATTAATCCAGACTGGTCCTTAAAGTTACCAATAATGGTTTATCTATCAAAATACCTACGTAGTTAAGATTGTTGGTGCGATTAACAATTAGGCACAAATTAAAGCAGTTAGGTATAGGGAATGCTTAAGAAATAAAAAAGTACCATAAAATATCATTTCAATACAATCCTAAAATACAGGGTGTTCCATTTAAGAAAACTCAGAAAATACTCATTCTGAGTTTCGACCAACCCTGTATACTAAAATTAAAAATTTAGCTATACTAATGATTCTTAACAATAGTATAGTATATTAAAAATCATTTGAACGTAAGTAGAGTTTTAGATGTCAAACTACTACAATTCTACAGGGTGTTAATTTTGCTACGAAATTAATAAAAAAACGTAATTATCTTTTAAAATACCCTGTATAATATTACAAAACCTCATACTTTAAGAAATAAGACATCGAATAGAATCCAAAAATGTAAAAATATACAGGGTGTCCCATTTAAAAAAACGAAGTTATAAGTGACTTCCGGTATAACCGGAAGTTGCAGAGATGAAAATATTTTCATTTAATAGATCATCCTTCAAAACCCCTTTATTCCAATTTTCATGATTCTGTTGCCTTTAGTTCTCGAGATATTTCTAATAGGCCCTTTATTTGCCTCACCCTGTATACAGTGTGTCAATTTAAAAAGTTGCCACCCCCTATAATTTGGTCCCTATAGAAAATCTAAAAATATGCAAAAACTGTGAAATATTGTGAGGGGGACATTTTGTAGCCCAGTTTTCAACTAAATTACATCAACCCTATAGTGGGGGCAGACACAACCCCCAAGATCTTTAATGGAAAGGGGGGTTGAGTGATACCTCATTTTGAAGGTCATTAAATTACCTTTTCAAAAATACCACATGCCTTATATTTCTTTTCAGTACTTTTGGAAAAATCTTGGACTCAATACTCTAAAAAATTTTGGAGTTCTGAACTCTATACTTAATATCTTTACGGTTTTACTTGATTTTTCCAAAAATACTTCAAAAAAATACTCTAAATACTTCAACACCCCAAAAAAAATTAAATTTGGAGTGCAATACTCCAAAAAAATTTTTGGAGTTCTATTTAATTATTAAAATTAATTATAAAAAAATTAAAATTACTGAAAAGAAATATAATGTATGTGGTATTTTTGAAAAGGTAATCGAACGACCATTAAAATGAGGTATCACTCAAGCCCCCTTTCCATTAAAGATTTTGGGGGTAGTGTCCGCCCCCGCTAAAGGGTTAGTGTAATTTAGTTGAAAACTAATGTATAAAATGTCCCCCTCACAAATAAATTTGACGTGTTTTTGTATATTTTTAGATTTTATATAGGGACCAAATTATAGGGGTGGCAACTTTTTAAATTGACACCCTATATAATATATATTATCTAAATACAGTAGACTCCCTCTTAACTGATCCCGCATTAACCGGCCGCCACTCTCCCTTCCTATTGTTTTGCATACCTCGGCGCTTGATAATCGTCTCTCGCCCCCAGTTGTCAATTCTGTTTTTTCGATTTTTTTAAAACAAGTTTGTAAAATATTTAAATATATACATCCATAGAAATAAATAGTATTTTTTAACTGTTTACTCCGTGATCTTTATTAATATACACCTTCCTGTACATGTCTTTGATATATCCCCTAGTGAGAACAATAGTGGCGAAACCCGAAAATCAACGTTTTTGAGTAAGTCCATCAACCGACATCTAAATATACCCTCTTTTATGTGCAATATCATGTCTTTATTGTATTGTGAATTTGTCAAATATTTTGATGGTTCACCTGGTTCTGAACAAACGTATTGTTCTCACCAGGTGATATGTATGTATGTACTTGATTTTTCTCATGAAAATGCCTGCACATCGGATTAACTGGCCAGGCTCTGATTCCGAGGTGGCCGATTAAGAGGGAGTCTACTGTATATCGAATCTCATTATTTATTTTATTTATTTTCACCCATTGAATGCTGATGATGCCTAAAAACATCATACCGTTACTGCTGACAAGAGTGCATGATGTCTTCATACTTCATATACAAACCTAGACACATAATACTTAGACTACGCTCTGAAGATTGGGACAGAGAGAACTGAGGCTATTAGGTAGGATAGGAAGTCTCTTTCTAATCAGAGGAGTTCATCAAATCAACGACTGTATAAACTTTGTAAATCATGATTTGGAAGTGTTCCTTGTAACATTCAACGTGTCTTCGTTTGTTGAATGACGTCTTTATTATGATTTTAGTAGTCAATTGGAGTCAAACAATCAGAGCATATAGTACAAATAGATAATATGCTAATCTAAGCTACTGGTAGATAAACTTTTAGAATAGGAATGACTAATTAAACTTAGGTTACGAATACTGGAATTAATGAATATATTGTAATGGTATTTCAAGAGAGAATAACACAATGGCGACCAAAAGCTGTAAATGAGGCACAGGAAGATGGCAAGAAAAATAGATCGAAGACATTAAAAGATGAAAAGGCAGGATGAAACTGACAGGCGAATATGCAAAACACAAGGGGACGCTTATGTCCATGACTGGACCGGAAGGGGCTGCTAAAAAAGGTATTTCAAGAAGAATGATATTAAATATTACTTAATCAAATTATACTCACTATTTTCACAACGTAGGGATACTTGGTACCATTATCGGCAGCTGGGCGGGCTGAATATATAGCCCCAAAGCCACCATGGCCTACAACAGGCCCCAACTTCCATTGATTTTTGGAAATATCTTGAAGGACTTCGCCTACTGGTAAAGACTCCGCTAATGCGTATCCTTTTGCAGCCTTCTTTTTTGGCGCCACAGCTTTTGGCATTATAATGAAATTAAAATAAAATAAAAGTAGAATAATTTCGTAACTCTTTATGGTTGGATTTTAAAAAGTTAGAATCCTAACTCCTCCTATCTAATCTAGGTACACGAGCGTGATTTAACTTGTTGACAATTTTTTGTAGCTTTAAATTTTAATTTTATATTGTAGTTTTCTTAAGACAAGGAAAGAAATACGACAAGCACATGCTTTTTGACTGACAGTTGGCTAATTCTTCCAGTGGCGTGCTGTTTGAAACAGAAAGAAATTCGCGAGAATAACATTCTCTGTACATGGTTCATTTAACTAAGTTCAATGAAGATTAAGACCCGTTTGCCATTTGATTATACTAATTTCAGTACTGATTTCAGTACTAAAAATATTGGTTAGTTGCGCGAGTCGATTTAGTATGAAAAAGTCAGTTTGTGCCAAGTTTGTGTTTGCAACTATCCGAATTGTAATCAGCATAATATAGGCATGCGCTCTACCTACTAAATTTACATGAGCTTTACTCAAGGTTCATAGATAGGAGCATAGATTAATAATATAGTATTACCTGGATAGGAGCTTTACTAATTGAGATTGCAAGTTGCAAGCCATTAACTTATTAACAATAAAAGATTGGAAGAAGTATTTTTGCAAAACTGGCAAACTTTGCTTTTATTTCTGCTATTAGAGATATATCCACACCTAGTTTGGCTAATTCTGCCTTTATTTCTTCCAAAACTTTAATTCGTGCGTTCCTATTCTTATAGAGAGGGTGCTTTGGCACATACAAACATTGATCATTGATTCGATTTGTAAAACTCTATTAATGTTTCAATCTGCCTTTTTCTCCACATGTTGAAAGTTGAAATCACTATTATTATTATGTACCTATAAACAAAACAAAAGTACCTAATATACAATACAACCTCACTTTTTAATATTGTGTCAATTTCAGTACAAGAAATTAGAACATGTTTTAATTTTTAGTACTAAATCGGCGCGCGCATCTAATTTGTAGATACAATATTTTTAGTACTAATTTCAGTACTAAATTTAGCATAGTGGCAAGCGGACCTTAGTTGTAAATGTTTTAATATTTCTGTATAAGTTGTTTACATCATCAATCAGGCCTAATTTTTCCATTGTTGAACATAGGCCTCAAGGCCTCCTCCAGATATTTGCATCTTTTGTTGCTATCCAATGGACATCCTGAGTCTTGACGTCACAAAATTGGGAGGAGCTTATATTTGGCTCCAAACAATTTTGTCATATTGTCATAGATGAGGGTGAATTTTGTTTATAATGTTAAACACGGTGTGATTGTTTACGTGGTTTGTGTGACAAAATAAGACTTTTCATTTAGGTATTTAGTTAAAGAAACGTGCCAATTAAGAGATTTGTATTCGTTCTGGCCCAGGTGAGTTAATTTAATGCAATGATTAGAACGTAAACAGTGTTGAGGTTATGTTTATTTTCAATCACTAAGGAATAAAAACCACCTGAGCAAAAACGAATAAAAATCTCTTAATTAACACGTTTCTTTAACGAAATACGTAAATGAAGTCTTGCCACACAAAGCACATAAATGAAAAATTCCTTATGACCATTTAACGTCACAATCAAAATTGTTTGGAGCGATTTTGGAGCCAGTATAAGCTCCTCCCAATTTTGTGACATTTGTGACGTCAGACTTAGGCTGTTCATTGGTCACGTTTTGGAGTCATGGGTCCATCGCATTATGGTCTCCACTAAAGCAATCTTTTTGTTCAGCTGTCTTTCTGTCTACCATCTTGTCATTCATTCTTACAACATGTCCCGCTCATCTCTATTTTTGCCTTGTAATACGCCTGATAATGTCTTCCATCCCAGTTAGTCCACGAACTTCCTGGTTTCTTACTCTATTTCTTAAGCTTATTCCAAGCATTGATCTTTCCATTTTATATGTTGTCCTTCTCAATTTTTCCTCTGATGTTTTTGTGAGAGTTAATATAAGGTTTCTGCTCCGTATGTGAGGGTTAGTTAAAGGTACTGGTTGAAAACTTTACTTTTCAAATGGATTGGAACATTTGTTTTAAACACGTGTCTCATTTTTCAGAATGCAGTCCAACCTATATACTTATTTTCTGATTAGCTCACATGTCTGGTTATCTCGTATTAATCTTATTTCGTGACCCAAATACACATATCTCTGCACAGCCTCTATCGATTTCTCGATTTCTATTAGCTCATTGAGGACGAGATTCGTCACCATTATCGTTTTTCCACAGCTCATGTTTAAAAATAAATTTTGTGTTACATATGCTATAGTAGTTGTTGTACCATATCTGTAGCTTCTCCTAAGTGATTTGTTATGAGAACAATGTCATCTGCATATCTCAGATAATTTAGTTTCTTTTCGTCGATGTTAATACCCGTTGAGTCCCACTCTAATCGTTTAAATGCATACGACATAACTTTCATAAATAGTTTTGGCGACAATAAAGTATATCTCCCTGCTGCACCTCTCTGTCAAATTATATCTTCTCAGTCATGAAAACAATGTTTAGGTACTGTTGTTGTCGCATTATCGTATATATTTCGAGTTATATTTGCATACCTGTGGGCTATTTTGCATTCTTATAGTGCTTTTAAGATAGCGACTGTCTGCATTATGTCAAATGCTTTGTAGAAGTCAACAAAAATAAGAACAGAATTCCAGTATAAGTTGTTAATATTCCAAATATAAGTTGTTTACATAGAAAAGTAATAAAAGATGAACATTTTTCATTCTAAGATGAAATGTCTTACGTAGATAATATAAAGAAACAAATTAATGACAAATCTTCAATTTGGGTTTGTAAATAATCATGCTATACTCAGTTCGTAGAAAAAGCCACATTGCAGAACAATTTTTAGAAAATATGAAAGACTGCTCAGTTAACCGAGATAATTCTACTATGTTGTATCTAAAATTTTGGTTCCATTTAATATACCAATACTGAGAAGATAAAATTAGAAGGAGGCCCAATCGAACAACAGGGAAAGAGTCGGAGTGACTGCAGTCTCAAAATAGACTAAAGAACAAAATGACTGCAGTGACAAAACAAAGGAGAAGATGGAAGGACTGTGTGGTTGAGGACTTAAAAGAAAAAAGTTTCGGTTAAGGAGACAGATAGTTAGAAATGAGTAACGAAGGAAAGTAAGGAACAGCCACCCATGAGACAAAAAAAGCTAAGGAAGAAGAAAAGGACTGAAAAGGTAGTTGGAAGTTCACCAAACTTAAATAATGATTGTAATAATCAATTAGTTTATGTAACTATTTGATTACATTTAAAATCGTTGCAAATAAAAGGTTGAGTTCCTAGTTCTTGCAATTTGTGAGCAAAAAATAGGAGATAAATAGTGTCGTAAAAGAGATTGACCAAAATAAAAATCTAAACTTTTGTTAGCTTTACATATAAATATATAAATACTCAAATATTTTATTTCTTTATGAATAATTCAAGAATATTTCAGTAAAAAATTAATCTACCGTATCATAAAATATTAAATTTTTATTAATTTATTCCCGATTACCAACTTTCTGTTAAGCCACTGTCTAGAACGCATGTGCAACAAATATTTCCTTCTCTGTCTATGATTCGATTATTATTATTTCGATTTATTCGGTAAAAACGGTTATTACCTCATTAACGATCAACCAATGAAAATTCAGGATATTCTGCGCATCCCTTCATCTGATTGGTTAGATGTTTGATTTCATGAATTCAATTTTCTTGGGAAGGAATATTCGATAAATCAATTTAGCCAACCAACTAATCGATCAAAATATGAATATTCAATTTGTTTTATTTGTTTATTATTGTTAAGTAAACTACAAAATTATTTTGTTTATGTTTACACATTTAATTCAGTTTATTTTACAAACTTGGTTACAATGTTTTAAGAACATATTTTACAAGAAAGATAAAATGGGCAAGGAAGCAAAGAAAATATGTAGATAAATTCTATAAATAATACCTATGGGCCATTCCACGAACATACACCTGTTTTGGATTACTTCTACAACGAATATTTTACTGTGCAACATAAGAAGTACGAAAATAAATGGCGCTAATAATTATTCCAATAAACAACAATGTAATTTGCAATTTACTTTCGTTCTTCTTATTTTGCACAGTAAAATATTCGTTGTCGAAATAATCCAAAAGAGGCGTATGTTCGTGGAATAGGGTATATATGAATGTCTTAAATTATAGAAACATGTATTAAAATTTAAATAAAAAGATAGTAAAAATATTTACTTATAATAAATTAATAAATAGAAATTAATTAATTCCATTAATGCAGTTTTAAACTATGTGTCCGATAGATGGAACAATAGCCAGCACTAATGATCGCGGCGGAACTCATCGAATTCCAACTCATAGTGAGACATTTCATATACACCCATATCGTATACAGCCACTTCATCGAAAGTCCCAACTCATCAATTGGGAAGTATGCAACCAGTTTTACAAATATGGAAATTAAATTTTTTCAAATTCATGAAATCAGGTTATTTTGCCTGTTTTTGGTTTAAAGAAATATTAAACGTGATTTCGCGTACCATCTCTAAGAATTGAGTTTAAATACCTACTTTACATAGAAGTGTCTAGCAAATTTTAATATTTTCTAATAAACGGTTTAAATACATGGTCTATACTTTTTAGCGATATAATACATAATAATATAATAACAGGACATAATTAATTAAATTTCTAAATATTCTTCCATAAATAATATTTTATATTCCTTAATATGAAATTTGCACATTTTTTTATTACATAATAATGTATAATGTTCAATGTTCAGTTTTGTTTAAAAATGAGATTTCCAAAATTTCACGCTTCAAATAGTAGGTATATTATGCAACTAGCATTTAATGATGGGCATTATGAAGCGAGTATGAGGTATACGAAACGAGCCGCCTAGCGGCGAGTTTCTTATGGAGTACGAGCTTCATAATGATAATTAAATGCAAGTTGTATACACGATTTTTTTCTATGACCATTCACAACAAAAAATATATTCAAATTTATTAATTTTGTAACGCAAATAAATTAAGTAGTTTGTCAGTTTGTTTACATATTGAGAACTCTCAAAGCGTATTTTGACTCGCCATTGGTAACTGCGCGTGTGCCACCTTCATCGCGAATGCCATATCGCGATTCTATTGGTTAAAAATCTGTATCGTAATGACTATCTGTATCATAATGAAGTTCATTATGACACTCAGGTAGTGAAATCATAATTGATAATATATTATAGTATGAGAATAGAAAAAACTCATAATACGTTAGAAGTGCAAATTTAAAGTCTTCTGTGATTTAAAATAGTTCAAACAACCCGTGATGCCACATAGTTGAATTTTATGGTTATATTTATATTTATGGTTATATTTAGGCATATTCTTCTTCTATTTAGTTTATTGGCCTCCACTTACTTGGGTATTTGACCAGCTCATCGTCGCGGAATAAGGGAAACATTTATATTCTAATGACATTTATTGTATGTCATTGTAATAATATATACCAGTTTGTTGAGATTGGAGTTTAATACAGTTTTTGAAGGAAAGGAAAGAAGGTTTACTATGGAAAATAAAAGAAAACACTATAAAGTGTTGTTTAGTGCCATTTTGTAAAAGTACAAGTTTTCGATGTTTTTAAAATAGTTCAAGCGATCAAACGTATTTTCTACTGACGTTTATAATGTCTAATTTGAAATTATATACAATTTTGTTTATGGTAGGGGAGCCCAAGCGGGGATTTTTGCAGTTACTCGAGCGCGTCAGATTATCATATGGGAAGAAACCTGGTACCCTGCAGATGTACCTCTACCATATATATTGGCTCTTACAGGGAAGTTCGTTAAGGGGGGCCCGAAAGAAAAATCTAACCTTAAAAATATTCGAAATTGTCAGATTAAGAGGATCGGAACGTATTTCCGGCTGCAATGCTATTCAAATGGGGATTCATTTTTTTCAAATCCTGAGAAAACTAATAAATATTTTTGAAAAATTTAAACGCAGAATAAAAGATTACGTTATTAGCGAGGGCCGAAAGTCCCTGAGAACTTCTATAATGTTTATTTTAATAAGTTACAGGGATGAAAAACTAAGAGAAAAGTTAGTGTGATTTTTAATTTCAAATATCTCATTCAAAATAAACTTTTTATTTATTCTAAGGGACTTTCGGCCCTCGGTAATAATTTAGTCTTTCATTCTGCGTTTAAATTTTTCAAAAATATTTATTGGTTTTTTCAGGATTTGAAAAAAATAAACATAATGCCGTGGTAATATTTTCCAAATCTATCTTTGTCTTACAACGCACTCAACGCAGCCGAATATAATATTGTCAGCATATATTGTCAGTCAGACACTGACAATCAGTGACAATTTTAAATATTTGACATTGCATCGGGAATATGTTGAGTTATTGATTAAATATTATTGATATATAGTGTATTTGATAAATAATTTATTTAAGACGTGAACTTAATAAAAAGTTATTTATTGTGTATTATTTGTGGAAGATCCAAGCAGAGAATACATCAGGATAATATATATTCTGTGATCCAAGTATTTTGTTGTTAAAGATGTTCAAAATTGTAAGCGTTCCATTTCAATATATTATTAAAAAATCACTTTAACACTTTTCCTCTTTTCTCGATTGAGTATTAGTTTTTGTTGTACAAATAAATTATTACAATCACTGAATACATAGTTAGTGAAAAAATTATCACATTTATTACCTGAATTAATAATTTGCAATTATAAAAATAACAGTTATCCAAGAACATTCAAAAGCCATCTCTTTAAATTAATGATGACATTTTCAAGTAGAATGACATTCTAGTAATGTTTACATATCCATACCAATGTGAATTTTACTACACGTCATTTGCCGTGTAAAGACAGAAAAAGTAGGGATTCACGTAAAATATTTGCGAATTATGTACCCATAGCCTTAAGATAAGGTAAGTTAAGTATACATGCAAAAGATTGTATATTTCAAAAATCTCACGGTTTGAGCGGGGCGTAAGGAAATGGGCGAGTCAAAAACTTTCACAAAAAAGCGAATAATTCGCGAAATGAACGTCAGATCGAAAAACTGCAAAATACACTTTTAAAATCCCCCACGGAGGGGAGGATACTTTAAAATCTTAAATGGGACCACTAAATTTTTATTGCAGATTTGGATTCTTTACGTAAAAATAAGCAACTTTTATTCGAGACATTCTTTCGAATTATGGATAGATGGCGCTATAATCGGAAAAAACCATTGTTGGAAATGGAAAATTAAATTAAAAATGGAAAGTCCCACTAAAATGGAAAGTTTAACTTAACTTTTTTTGGAATTAGGACCTAATAATCACAACCCAATTGGTCCCCATAACGCTCGAGTTACTTTGTTGGTGCAGAATGTAAACACACAACCATATGACGTCACGACGCGTTTTGGGCTAGCTGCAATAATTTGAACTTAGAATCGTCTTTAGGGGCCAAAAGGAATACAAAATGTTTCAAAAACATTTTAAATCGTCATGTTATCGTATTTTAAATCGTCATTAGGTATGTTCTGTTGTGATTTACAACATTTTATTTTAATTTAAAATTCTATGCATGTTCCCTGCGAGTTGGTATGTACATGAATTGGGACCGTGCAAGTTCGGCAAAGCGACCTCTATTTCTACGCTCTGTACTTTTATTCGCACTTTTAATTATATTGGCCAATTATATTAGTCCTGGTTGCTGGATAATTGTCAAGACCATAGTCCAAAAAAATAATAAGAAGAAAAAATAAGATGCAGGTTATGTTTAGCAAACGTAAACAATTGTATGTAGTAAATAAAATCAGTTATTAAAATGCAGTACTGCAAGCAAAATACAATTAATTAAATTTACCTTTATATAATAATTGCATATCATATCAATATTGTGGAGCAATACATAATTTTTCTGCGTCAATGACAGAAGGTACGAAATATACGTCAATTTGACAATTTCAATTGACAATATGAATTATTTAAGATAGTTGCAATATTTCTCCGCGACTCGCGCACGGTCGTTTCTCGCTTCCCTTTCCAAGTACTTGCACACCGCGAATAGGGTCGTATACGATTTGGTGCGTATGCGTTTTGGGTGTATGTCAGTTGGGATTCGATGAGTTCGCTTTCGATGAGTGAGGTCGTGAGGTATTCTCAATTGTGTCCGGTGAACGGAACAATAGCCATGACTAATAACCAATTTTTGTTTACCTATCAACAGGTAGTTAAAGGGAATGCAAAGAAAAGAAACACATTTGTTGTTAGAATCTATTAATTTAAATTTAAGTAATCTTTAATGATTCTCGTAGACTCATAGATAGTGTTAAAAAACCCAAAGTATCGGTTAGATTTTATTAATATTCTTCGACTTCTTAAATTTAATTAACTGCATTTGACGTAATCAGTTTTCTTGAATTCTCGCGTGGCACACCTGTTTTAATTTGTTTTGTTTTGTGAGTTATATGTGGAGGTGCGATGACTTCCAAAGTTAAATTAAATGACGAGGTAAGTCAAATTTTGTTTGAATTTTACGTGTTATCGTTGTAAAAGTTGTGCCAAAACTAATTCGAGGACTAGTATTTTGATAAAAATACTGATAAGATAAAAGTTATCTCCGTGTTTACCTATCTGGATTCAAAACCACGCCTATTTGATTAAATATCGCCAGTTTCAGTTATTAATTTGACACAAATCTGAGCAAAAACTGATGCTGTAAAAGGGTTGAACCTAGGGCTGCTTGATTTTGACTAAATGGAAACAAAATTACCTGTTCTTATTTATTTATTTGCAACAAAAACATAACCTACTTTTTTCTTGTATCCCTATTATAATAATAATAATAATATAAAATTATTAGATGAAGAAGGCAGAAAGGTTCATTGGACGATCTCAACGATTCTTTTTGAAAATAATGTTACCTCACGTAATTTTTTTAAAGGGGTGTGTCTTTAGTGACTAATTTTATGTAGAAAGTATTTTAAATTGAGTCATTTGTTTGGCATCTTGGCTTGTATTTAATTGGTTAATGATTCATTGTATTGATGAGAATTTGACAGTTTTTGATGTTGAAGCTGTAATTGTAATTATTGGAGATTCATTCCTAGTTTTTACCCATGTCTGTCATCCCTTATGCTGGGGGCCCTACATTTTTTTGAATTTGCCATTAAAATTTTACTTAGTACTCATTAAGCAGGTACTTAACAATAAAACACTAAAAACTTATGTTTTTAATATTCCCACAAAATTTATTACAACTTAATGTCACTACAGCTCTTTCAGTCACTTTCAGCAGATAGCTTTTCTCAAGTGATATTTTTACTTAGCTTCTACTACACTTTAAACACTCTTAACTGAATAGGTTGAGGAGTGGGGACCTGTTTTGTCTCAAGTTTGTCATTTAGAATGATATCTGTATTTTTAAATTTATTCATTTCTGTAGATTCTAATAAAGATAGCTTAAGGCCTTTATTTTGAATGTGAAGAATTGGATACTGTTAATCGGGTTTTTCAACAATTCTCATTAGTTTCGAGCTCCTGTCATATGACGTATAATCCATGTATAATATTAAAATACAACAAATGACGGAAGCTCGAAACAAATAAGAATTGTTGAAAAGCCTTATTAAAAGAATGAATATGATCTAGAACAGGGGTCACCAATTAGTTTCCCTGAGGGTCCGTTTCGAAAACCTATGACACTTCCGGGATCCGGATTTATGCTGCCTGTGTCTGACTGTTCTGATTCGGTTTCTTTGTGGATTCTTGTTAAAAAACATCCCCTATAAACAAATCAGAAGAGTGCCGGGCGAAATTTTTGTCATCTTTTTTGCCCGCCAAAATATTTTTTTAGCATTTTTGGGTCATCTTAAATAAAAAAAATCTGTTGTTTTATTAAAACTTTTCAACCATCGCAAATGCATATTTTCGCATTTTTCAGATTTTAAATCGCTTATAACTCAAAAACTATCAACTTTTCAGAAATATGGCAAGAGACCTTTATTGTTTATAATTGGATAGCGCTTATCTAAAAGGTACCAAGCGCCAAATTGCCATTTCTGACTTAATTACATTAACTGGCCGATAATATTAAACTTTGTTTATCTAAAAAGTCCCAAGCACCAACTAAACGTCAGAGACCTCTTTTGGCAAAGGTTACCAAGTTGCGTGTTATGAATTATAGGACTCTGTTTATCTCTAAACGGATCCAAACGACGAAAGTTTTATCATGTCGCATGTCGCTTGGATTCCTTTTGACATTCTTCATTTCAATCATTTGGTTTTCTTTTGATTAACGTGTTTTCGTAAAGTCCTTCTGATAATCATCATCTTTAAGAAGTGCTGAAATATATAAAATGATGAAAGAAGCTGATGAGTCTGATTTGACTCTACAGACCAAGAACAAGATGATGAACAAGAAGACGAACCACAACACCACACTCGTCTAACAGGTCGACTAAAGAAAGGGGGATTTGCAAAATATCCCGGACAGTCTTTTAAATCCAGAAAAAAAATTAAAAGACGGTAACAAAAAACACTACACACTGAAAGAAATATTGAAGGAACAAAAACATATATCGACTTTCAGTGTAAATGTACATTAAAATGTAATGAACGCTTAATGAATGTTGACAGGTTATTAAAAAAAGGTTATAATTGAATGGTACGAACAACTTATTAATGTTCTGTTATTTAATAAAAGGATCCAAGTAAACAGTAGTTTTATATAAAAAGATCCAAATCCTAAAATTAGTATTTAAACAGATTCATATACATTATTTAGATTTTATCAAAAAAGAACCAAGCGCCATTTCATACTACAAAAAAGAGAAAAACTATTTTATTATATTTTTTTTTAGAAGACAAATATCTAAACTCAATCTTTTCCCTAAAAAAATTGAGAAACCTAAAAAATGATAAAATGCCGATTTTTAAAACTGATAAATCTTTAATCTTAATTTACTCAAAACTGCAAAATGGCTGTTGGTACCTTTTTGATAAGCGCTATCCAATTACCCAAGAAACCTAAAAATACAATTTTCGAGGCAAAAAAGTAATTTTAAATTTGCTTAAAAAATTTTTTCACCCGGCACCCTTCTGATTTGTTTAAAGGGGACATTCTTGAACAGGAATCCGCAAAGAAATCGAGCTAGAAACATTTTCATACGAAAGTGACCTCACACGTGGACTAATATGGAAAGGAAAACTAATATCTGATTGTTTTTTGGTTACTGTATATTTTTCTGTAAGTTTTCCTGGTAAAATAAATAAAATATAAATTCATTGTGTATTGTTTTGATGTTATTATTACATATCAGTATATTTTGAAAACGGCAGTATTGTAATACTGAGAATATTTTAAAAATTAGGAATTTATATTTTGAATGTTAATGAAGTTTTTAGACATCTTCAATTTTAAAATAAATAATCATAGTACAAAATGCTAATTAACATGTTATCTCTTCTACATTAGTTTCAATGCAAGGTGTTTGTTGCAAACTTATTAAATCTGAAAATTATTTTAATTAAATGCACATCTGAAAAGTACTCCTACTTAACATATTATAGTAGAGAGGAAATGAATATAAAAAAATGCACATGACAATTTTATTTTACAGCTTACTTAATTTCAAAATTAATGATTAGTAAGTATAACAATAAGGGGGAAAACTCTTTACAAAATTAAATTATCAGAGAGAAAAATGACATTTTTTTATGTACAACCTGTCTGAAGTTTGGAGTGAGTTTAGTGCAACTGAGTCTCACTAGGGAGTTGAGATATTCATCTGTTAAGTGAGATCTCTACCGATTTTTAATAAAGTTCATTCTTGATAAAGCGGCTTCGTACACATAAGTTGAGCCAAACATAGTGTACACAATTTCATGGCCAAACATTTTCAAAATTGCCAAACACTAGGTATATTCTGAATTTATTGACGGTTTGCACAAAACTAGCTCAAGGTCCGGATGCGGACCACGGTCCGCTAATTGGTGACCCCTGATCTAGAAGATGAAGTGCGTATGTAGAATCTGTTTTTCTATTTTTGAAAGCCCTTTTGTGTTCTGCTATCCGTTTGTCAAAGGTTCTGCCAGTTTGATGGAGTTTTTAGACAGTCACTATATGTCAGTTTGTATTCAACACTCTGTACTTGCTTTTTCTTTTGGCTTATTGTTCTTAATGTATTTGTCTAAGTTGTTGTTAGTTCTGAAAGCTAGTGTTATTTCTTTCTTTTTGTGTTTGGTAATTATTTTTGTTGCAAAGAAAAACAACAACCAAACACATAAAAAAGAAAGTAATAACACCAGCTTTCAGAACTAAGAAGAACTTGAGCAAATACATTAAGAACAATAAGAGCCAAAAGAAAAAGCAAGTAGGTACATAGTGATGTATACAAACTGATATGTGGTGGCTGTCCAAAAACTTACATCAGTCAAACTGTCGGAACCTTTAATAAACGTGTAGCAGAACACAAAAGGGCTATAAATAATAGAAAAACATATTATAATATGTATGCACCTCATCTTCTAGATCATAATCATTCTTTTAATAAACAGTATCAAATTCTTTACATTGAAAATAAAGGCCTTAACGCTTTAAATGCGGAAAGCGCACCAGTGCGCTTTGTTCATTTTTGATTAAATGCTAAGGCACACCGGTGCGCTCTTATCACATTAACTTTTAATTCAAACAAAGCATTGCCACACAGCGCAACTCCCTATCATTTAACGCTGCACTGAAAGGGTTAAGCTATCTTTATTAGAATCTATGGAAATTGATAAATAAAAAAATGCAGATATACAATTCTGAATGACCAACTTGAGACAAACAGCTCCCCACTCCTCAATCTATACAGTTAGAGACTTTAAAGCGTATGTAGAGGCATAGTAAAAACATATCACTTGAGAAAGACAGTTTGCCGAAGATAAATAACTGTAGTATCATTAAGTTATAATAAATTTTGTGGTGGTATTAAAAACAAAAGTTTTTAGTGTTTTATTGTTAGATAAAATGAATTTCCATCAATTAACAGTCGAATCCATCAATTCATTAAGTACTTATTAATATGTTATTAATCCTGATTTTTTAAAAACAAAAATTGACATTGAAACAAGATTTCAGGGACACTCAGGACTGTGTTATATGAAAGTCAAAATGATACCAGCACAAATGATATAACAAATGAATATATATAGAAAAATGTTAGTGTTTTGTAAGAAATTTACTTGATATGAAACTTTTTAAAGCAATTTGGAGTTTTCTGCAAACAAAAGCATTTATTGCACCTAATGCATAGTAGCAGATAGTTCTTCAGTTTCATCCATAGAAATATCTTCATAATTTAGATTTCTCTTTTATTGTTCCACAAAATATAAACTCTCTTAATTAATGCTATTTGAACGAAAGAAGAATTTCTTTACTTCCAAATGGCTGTGTTATCCATGTTGGGGCTCAAGTACAGTTTTTTTTGGATGGTGCTAGCTATAGACACTTCATAGTTATCACTACTGCTTTCCAACTCTTTATCTCACTGTAGAGAGTCATTAGAAGTGCAAAAAATTCATTGTCGTTATCGCTTTCTACTTCATAATCAGACTCCAGTTCATCAACGAGTTGAGTCAACCCTTTTAGTGTTTTGTAAAAAAAGTTATATTAACAAAACAAAGTAAAGTGTTCCTCCATCAACTGATATGCACCAGTTTATTATCACTACTATTTACCAGTTTTAATTTAATATAATAAACAAATATTCCAAAAAGGAATAACTAGTTTGAACTGGAGTGATAAATGGAGTCAGTGACTTCAAATTTGTGTTGTATAAACTAGTATTATCAATTCTATGATTTCCTTGACTTTGTTACTCCAGTCATCAAAGAGGAAAATGCCACTGAACCTCTAAAAATTATACAAACAAGCTGAATTTTGCTGAGAATGTCAATTTTGGGAACCTAAAAATGATGCAAAGAAGTTTGCCATTCCTACCCCCGGATTTCCTCTGAAATTCCCCCTCCTAGGATCGATTACTAGGAGGAGGGATTATTCCTAGGATATCCTAAAACATCGATTTGTCAAGAATTGGTACGCCATAGAAAAAATGTTTCAAACAAAAAATGTAGCTGAGATAATTTTGAATAAAAATGTATATTAGTACCTACTTTTTGTGTAGAATGAACCGTTATATCAGAAACAACGCTTGAAACGACCTGCGATTTCAAATTTTAAATAGTAGTTACGTTTGCAAAAAATTTTGTTTAAATAAATCTCATATCAACTCGACGGTAAAAATTCGATACATTTTGACCAGAGAAGGCCTTTTGACCGTCAGAACCTTTTGTTCTAGCAACAAAAATCAAAATGCGTCTTAAATAGAATGCAGCTTTGGTACGCAATTTTGCATTTTGCCTCAAATGTAGTCAGTTTCTATAAAGCTGTTAAATAAATAAACAATTTTTGACGATTCTCATGAGATCAATAAAATGTATTATTTCCATTGGCCTGTCTTTATAAAATGTATAAAATTTCCCTTGTTGAATCTAATTCAAAACCTATAACATGAAATTTCAATTTTGAGTTTTGGCAACAAATATGAAGCATTTGAAATATTCCTAAAAACTCTGAATTTAAAATACAATTTCGCATTACAAATGATCTCACGTCATACATAAGAAATTTTTCCACGAAGAAGGCATTGGGTGGAATTTGTAGCTGATCTAAAAACACACTTGTGCAATAGGGCTTTTCATCGATTGTCATTTGTTTCGAGCTTCTGTCATGTGTCACATAATATTAATATATCTACGTCATACGTCTTTGGTTTGTATCATGGTGGATACCATTGTGGATACCAATAAAGTATGACGTAGATATATTAATTTTATGTGACACATGACAGAAGCTCGAAACAAATGGCAATCGATGAAAAGCCCTATCGCAAAGAAGCAGTTTTAAACGTTTTAGATCGTTTGTAACGGGAAAGTTTAAACTCAGCGTTTTTTAGACATATTTCAAATACTCCATACCTATTTGTTGTCTAAACTCAAAATAGAAATTTCATGTTATAGGTTTTGGAGATTAGTCTCTAACAATAGAAATATAGTTACTGATCAATGGAAATAATAAATTTTATTCTCGTCAGAAACAGCTTTATAGAAACTGGCTTCATTTGCGGCAAAATGTGTATTATCCAGTATTCTAATAAAAATTAGGAAAGATTTTGCTCTAATATGATATAAATAAAAGGTTAGTTAAAAATATATAAAAAGACCAAGTTTTCAATCTAATAGCACATAAAATAATATTAAAATTATTACTCTACATCCCACCAGATTAAAAACAATAGTAACCTTTTCTGATTACACCTCCGAGGCCTCTAAAATTTGCAAGCCATAACGGATGCTGAGACTAAAGAAGATGAGGATTTTACAATTTATAATTCACGTACCATCTGCTCAGCGTGGTATGGACGTGAATTATAAATTGTAAAATTCCCTCATCTTCTTTAGTCTCAGCATCCGTTATGGCTTGAAAATTTTAGAAGCCTTGGAGGTGTAACCAGAGAAGGTTATCATTGTTTTCAATCTGGTGGGATGTAGAGTAATATTTTTAATATTATTTTATGTGCTATTAGATTTAAAACTTAGTCTTTTGCTAGCAGTTGCCGCTAGGGCATCCCTGCCATTTCGTTCGTTGCAATCCGTGACTGCACGCCGGGGTTTGTCCTGGTTGGGTCAGAGAGAGCAGCATATGTGCCTCCTGATGAGAGACTAATAAGTTTCGAAACCGGTAGAGGTGCTTGCTGCACTCTCTGATTGAACTAGAATATAATGCGGCTGTAGTTTCGTGTTGCAACGAAATTGAAAATGGTTATTCATTTAAGAAATATATAGATTTGTTTTATAATTAAATGAAATGTTTACATTTGTATAACGGACTCCCCTTGTTAAGTAAATTGACTCTTCCATCTACTTCACGTGTCGCTGTCGGTCGTGACGACTTTTCGATTTACTATAGAGAAAAATTAATACAATTAATTTAGTATGGAGCGAGTAAAAAAAACCAAGGATTTTCCCAATCTCTCACTATTGCCGTACCCTGTATATTTTACATAACATAAACATTTCTGACACATAAATAATCTAGGAAGGGAAGAACCTGAGTTATTTTGGTCAGATAGTATTTTATTTTCGTCGTTGTTTTTCTATATTTGATGTAGTTAGTAATTTTGAGTGAAGGACAGGGCCTAAAAGCTGCACCCTACTGCCGAAAACGTCCTTGAATACGGATCGATAACTGCCGCGACACTGGAAATGAATTGCAATGGCGTCCCAGTTTGTGGTTTTCCGGCGATTTTCACTAATTTTCAATTCCTAGAAACGAAGACCATCAAAGTATATTATCAAACTTAATGACTATCGTTTCGTCCTTCGTGATAGTTTGCTATAATTTAACCATTCCCTAGGACTTAGGGGATATAATTATTATGTTATTGTAGCGCAGTTATTGGGCAATCTGGTTAAAAGATACTTTGATTTGTAATGTAATAAACATTGACCAAAAATTTTATTAAGTAATAATCGATAGGTAATAATTTGAAATAAGTGGTATTTGAGTTAAAGTACACTGCTCCAAAAAATTAACGCACCACCTTAAAAATAATTAAATACAATATTAAAAAAACGAGCCTGTTCCGCCATTAAGAAGAACAAAAAAATAAACAAATTTTCGTCAAATAAACTTTTTTATCCGATGCCTATATTTTGTGTCATTTTGAAACTACTAAAATTTTTTATTTCATTAGTAATTCCAAAATGACACAAAATCTAGGCATCGGATAAAAAAGTTTATTTGAAGAAAGTATGTACCGCCATTCTTTATTATATTACGAATACGTGTGCTAAATATCTCGAAAAAATATTCAAAATTACAGCCGCAATCTTGGAACGCGTTTTGGCTACCTGTTGATCGCTACTGTATCAATTCTGCATGAAAAAATAATGACAGTTTGCTTTATAAACGCATGTCCGCAAATGTTTCGTTTTTTCTTACAAACTGTTTGAAATTTTTCTTACAAACTGATGATTTATTTATTGCTCTAAAACCGGTTAAGATATGCAAATTAAATTTGGTGGGTTTTAAGAGGGAGTTATTGTGCATTTTTTGACATACAATTAAGAATTTTATGTTCACCATTGGCGCACATAAGGGTCATATTACCCATATGCGCGCCAATGGTGAATATTAAATTCTTAATTGTATATCAAAAAATGCACAATAACTACCTTTTAAATCCCACCAAATTTCATCTGCATATCTCAACCGGATTTATAACAATAAATAAATCGCCAGTTTGTAAGAAAAATTTCAAGACCCTCTATTTCGGAAACGAAGTATTTGCAGACATACGTTTATAAAGCAAACTGTCATTATATTTTCATGCACAATTACCCCTTAAAGTTTGCCGTACTTATTTAAAAACACCCTGTATTGATGAAAAACAAGGCTAGTTGTTAAAGTACCTTCTTCTTCTTAGGGTGCCTGTCCGTTCCGAACGTTGGCGATCATTCTGGCTATGATGACTTTGTTGGTTGTTATACGGAATAGTTGTGTTGACGTCTTTCTACACCATGCTCTCAGGTTAGCAAGCCAGGATATTCTTCTTCGTCCTGGCGTCCTTTTTCCTTCAATTTTACCTTGTAAAATACATTGAAGTAGCTCGTATCTGCCATGATTTCTCATTATACACATTATACAGTGCTAGTCAAAAGTCCGTACCCCCTCTTATCTTTTGAACGGTTATACCTATAATAGTGAAATTTGGAGTGAGGAAATAAACGAACGTAAGCTTCTTAACTAGTCATGACAGGCGACGTAATAGTGACAGATGACGTTACAGAGCCACTGTGATCGATAATTTTAAATATGACCTTATGACAAGTGATAATGACAAGTGATAATCCTACTCGTTTGAAAGGTATTCAAAATATCATTTCAGTCATACTAATTTTTTTGGTTTAAGTTGATTTTGATTTTGATGAATAAATTAAATAAATATAATATTGTAGTTTCGCATTTAATAAATAAAAATTTAAATGTCCGCCTATGGTTTTTTTGTCAAAATAGTTGACGTTTTTCAATTCTCTAGTAGTTTTTACGTCAACGTCAACCTTTTTGACAAGTAATCATAGGCGGAATTTTGAATTTTTATTAATTAAATGCGAAACTACAATTTTATATTTATTTCACTTATTCATCAAAATTAGCTTAAACTCAAACAAAATTAGTATGACTGAATAGCCATTTTCAATACCTTTCAAACGAGGTATCACTTTCCATAAGGTCCCATTTAAAATTATCTGTCACAGTGGCGCTGTAAAGTCATCTGTCACTATTACGTCACCTGTCATGACTAGTTAAGAAGCTTACGTCCGTTTATTTCCTGCCTCCAAATTTCATTATTATAGGTATAACCGTTCAAAAGATACGAGGCGGGGTACGGACTTTTGACTAGCACTGTATGCCCCAAATACTGCAGCTTACGGGCCTTCACGATGTTGACTAAATCTGCGGTTGTGTTCATTCTCCATAGTACTTCTTCATTGGTGACTTTATCTGTCCATGGTATCTTCAGGATCTTTCTGTACAACCATAGCTCAAAAGCCTGAAGTTTCGATAGAGTTTCTGCCTTTAGTGTCCACGTTTCTACTCTGTATAGAAGCACTGAGGACACGTAACATTTAAGGAGCCTTATTTTTGTTTTTAGGGTGAGGTCATGGCTCTTGAACACAGAGCTCATAGTCAAGAATGCACTTTTTGCCTTTCCGATGCGACATCTAATCTCTTCAGTATTGTCCCACAACTCATTGATTATAGATTCCAAGTATGTAGTTGTATTGTGAGACACGTTCAATTCTCATTTGGTTCACATACAGATTTGCTCCAGTTATGTTTTGCTTGCTGATGATCATTAGCTTGATTTTGCTGGTGTTTATATCTAGTCCATATTATGTTCTACTTGTTTCCGTTATTTTCTTCATTAAGTTTTGCAGCCCTTCTATGGTATTGGAAAATACTGTTGTATCAACTGCACACCGCATGTTACTGAATTTGACTCCATTTATTGAGATGCCTTCATTAATATCTTTTAGACCTCTTAAAGTACCTAACTTTTTTATTATCCAACATAAGCGAATGAATCAAAAAACAGAATGTTAAGAAAACCTAAGGCTATAGTTGGGATTTAATTTCAGTATTTTATAAATGCTAGAATATTCCACAGGGTGACGCGAACTTTGAGAAAAACTCACAGTTTGATTGGTACACCCGGTATACAATGACAACTGACCTGTCTAGCAACAATATTATTACAGCGATATTGTTAAACAATAAATAATATGTTAAAAAAATCACTTAAATCGGACAACAGGTTTAGGAAATTCGAGACATCAAAAATGTCCCATTTTTAATGTGGTGCGTTAATTTCTTGAAGAAGTGTATAAGGTAACATTTGAATATAACTTTTAGGACACACTGTGTATGTATATGTTTTCACCCTACAATAATAATGAAGTATATGAGTAAAATATCGAACCTTTGTTCTAATCTTTGTGTTGAAATTCATGACGAAAATCAATTCCGCGGTGTCTATAAAGAAAGAAAAAGAAAAATAATCGAGTGGATGCCGCGGCCGCCACTGAGTGGGCGTCGCGATGTGAAGCAGCCTGCTAGGCGCCGGCCGTACCAGTTCGAGAATGTTTCACATGTTTATCCCAAACGTTCCAAAGAGCTATTTCAGCGAAATTTAGATACGAGATTCTGATTCTGCTGCTGGTCTTTTTCCAATAAGGAGTTTTTTTTATAGACCCGTTGTTGTAGAAATAGGGTATTTTTTTAGAAATCGTTTTTTGATACAAACACTCAAGCTTGGCTGAAATGCTTGAAAGAAAAACATTTGGTTATTCCGAAGCACAATTTTAAAAATTGGAAATAAACTCCTGGTCAAAAAAATCTGGACTGTTGCATTTTGTATGCTTTTTTAAATTCTGTAGGTACTAAAGAGGGAACATTAATAATATAAATCGCTTATTTAAAACACTAAAAAAGTAATGATATTGACTCTTTAATTTTATCCCTAAAATCTTATATATAAAAATCAATTGCTGTGCGTTAGTCTCGCTAAAACTCGAGAATGGCTGGACCGATTTGGCTAATTTTGATGTTGAATTTTTTGTGGAAGTTCAGGGAAGGTTTATACGGTTTTATATTGTCATTTTAGTAGCCACCAAAATTTTTACAGATATATGTATAAAATGCTCTTTTTACAGTGTTTGTTGCCATACTCCTCCGAAACGACTTTACCAATTTTTATGAATTTTTGCAGGTATACTCGACCGGACCGGGAGTAGGTTATTATCTATACTTCATACCCGTGCGTCTTAAGGGGGTTGCCCCCCTGATATTTATTTCTATTTTTTCGGACAATCTCTTTTTTTTAAATTATATATTATGGGGAACGTAAAGATACATACAACCCTAAATTTTCACTTTTCTATCACTAACTGTTATTTTTTAATGGCCATTTAAATAATTTACATCTATATAAACAAAAGAAAGTCGTGACATTTACCAACACATAACTCGAGAACGACTGAATAGATTTTTATGAAATTTTACACGTATATTCGACCGGACCGAGAATAGGTTGTTGTGTATTTTTCATATTCGTACGTCTTAACGGGGGCTGCCCCCCTAATATATTTTTTTATTTTTTTGGTCAAACTGTTTTTTCTTAATTTTGTGTGATGTGGAAGGCAAAGGTAAATACAACCCTAAATTTTCACTTTTCTATCTTCGACCGTTATTTTTTAATAGCCATCTAAAGGTTTGCATCTTATATATAAAAATCAATTGCTGTGCGTTAGTCTCGCTAAAACTCGAGAATGGCTGGACCGATTTGGCTAATTTTGATGTTGAATTTTTTGTGGAAGTTCAGGGAAGGTTTAAACGGTTTTATATTGTCATTTTAGTAGCCACCAAAATTTTTACAGCTATGTATATGTATAAAATGCTCTTTTTACAGTGTTTGTTGCCATACTCCTCCGAAACGACTTTACCGATATTTATGAAGTTTGGCAGTTATGTTTGGTCTGACTGGGAGTAGGTTTATATCTATATTTCATACCTCTACGTCATAAGGGGGTTACGTATGACGTCATAACTCTCAGAATAATGACGTGAAAAATACGAAATTAAGTAGGTGTACTCAATTCCGAACAGAACCTTTTTAAAAATTTTTTTCTAGCTCAATCGGTGTCCAAAATACAATATCTTAAGCCTTAGAAATATTCTGAGGACAGAAGAAGAACGAGCAACAAATTTCATCGAAGAAAAGTCCAGCTGTTTAACTTTTGGACTTAAATTGGGCAAAATATGAATTTCTTAATTTTTCGAAACTTTCAAAAAATATCTCTACCGAATTTTTCTGACGAACGGCAAGCAGGAGAAAAGTTCTGAGCACACGAAAAGAACAAGCAGCAAATTATAAAATTTTATTTAATTTTAATTAATTTTGTTTCATTTTATTTAATTTTATTTAATTTAAGTATTTTATTTATTTTCGTTTATTTTATTTTATTTTATTAAATTTTAATTATTTTTATTAGATTCTGTTTATTATTTTTTTAAATTTATTTATTATTTTTATTTAAGTTTATTCAGTTTTATTTATTTTTATTAACTTTTATTCAATTTTATGAAATTTTGTTTCATTTTATTTAATGATATTTAATTTTAATTTTATTTTATTTTGATTAATCAACACCTATATTGTTGGACAACCCCGAACCCAATTATAAATACAGGGTTGTTTTGAATGTAAATAAAATAAGCTAGAAACAAATTTAAGATTGCAACTGTTGCACTGCAAACTTTATTTTGTTACTTCTAACTAAACTTTATTACTTCAAACATCCTGTGTAATTCATTAAAAATAATAATAAAAACTCATTCACATCGAGCATTTTTTGTTTATTAATTACGAATTCCTTTTGTTTATTTTAAGTTTATTGTTTACAAAAGTTTGTTTTTATCTATTGAGGCAGAACGAAGTCTGCCGGGTCAGCTAGTAACCCATAAATGTTCTAATGGATTCATGTCAGGAGTACAAGCGGGTAACTCCAAAACGACAATTCCGACAATATCTAATTATCCCCAACGAAAGGGACTTAGGGGACAGCATTGTCCTCCAGACACTTATATAGCGTTTTCTTATAATATCTGTCAATAAAATCCCGGCCCTTTTAGTGGTTCAGAGAGAAACAAATTCAGAAATCTAACAAGAGTTAAAACTAGTTAGAGTGCTTTTGGCGCTCTCTGAACTAACTAAAATAAGACGGCTCTTGTTTCGATTCGCAACGAAATGATTATTTATTACTGAAATTTAACTTTATTCAAAAACAGCATAAAACGGTCATACAAAATGGCGATAGTTTTACCTTTTGCCGTCTATTGGCATTTCTCGAAAGCTGTAGAACGTGAACTGACAATGAGAATTGCATTTCCAAACCAAACCGACGTTCAAGGATGAACCTGTCAATTGAACTACATATAGATTAATTTAGGTATGAGAAATCGACCCTTAGATCTATTACGTAGATAATGATGTGCAGCCAGGGCCGCGTTTAGGTCAATTGACGCCCTAGGCAATTCTCTAGTAGCCGCCCTTCAAACATGTACCATTTTTGCGAAAAAAATTACAGAATTTTTTATTTAAATAAGAATACACTAAAAATGGATTTAAACTACGATATTTATATACTTATAATAGAAAAAATTGGCATTCTTCATTAAAAAAACATCTTTTCAAAAAAAGATTAAAAAAAAAATTTTGTTCTTGACAAAATCGACAAATTGTTAACACGTTCTTGCGTCATACTTAATGGGAAAATATTTTTAATTCTAGACATTTTCGAAAATGACCTTTCAGCGGACACGTTGGCAACTGGGAAGCACAAATAAATGTGCAAAGCAATGTCAAAATTAAGGAAAATACCTTTCAATCCACTTAGTGCAGTCACTGAAGGTTTTCACCTCGATTTCGTTGAACCTCCATCGACTTTCATGAAGATTGATGAGTAGTAAGAGGATGATGATACATCAAGGAACAAAGATGACATGATGCCAACTTGCGCTTTTACCGTGGTGGTGAAAACTATCACTTTAAGGGGGGTGAAATAAATAATACCATAAATCGATAGAGAGACAAATTCGAAGTCAAATTTGTTATATAAAGTTATTAATATAAATCAATACTTGTTGAGTTATTAAAGATCAAAGATTTTATTTTTTCGTAAAAAATGCATGTTTTAAAGCTGTTTTTCACGTATAACTCGAAAACTGTAAGCTTTTACAAAAAAGTTACTTTTACCAAAATTGAAGATAATAAAAAGCTGAATCCTCACAATCCTCACTTAAAGAACTAAACTAATGTTAATTCAAAGTGAGTTATGTGGGTAATTGAATGTATATTTTTTCGACGAGTACTCAAATCTAAGTATTCAAGCTTAAATAACGGGAAAACGATGCATTTTAAAAAATATACCTGTTAAGTACTTGCCAAAGTACTTCGGAGTACCTATCAAATGAGCTCTAGTAGAAGTTAATAGCATCACAATTAAGCATATGAATGATGAAAATAAGAGAACCCTTTAGAACTTTTTAGGAAAAAGTGAAAAATAAAACATACGCCATTTCCACACAAATCAAAATTTATAGTAATCCTTAGAAGAATTTCTTTATATTACCATAAGTAATGATTTCAACAATTTTTACCGGTTTAGAATGCATATTTTTGAAAAAAAGATGTAATTTAAAAATCAGACTTTTTAAAATTATCGTTATTTTCATTTTCTTTTGATAATACTTAACTCCAAAAATACTCAATATAAGTACGTAAAAAGTGATACATGTATAACTGAATTTTAGTTTTTTCTGAATCAAATATTTTAACTTTTTACTATTTCTGTAGGGTAAAAAATAACCGAGATAGAAACGTTTAAATCTTAAATTTTGCTGCGAGAACCATGTAACCGGGGCCATTTAAACTTTTATTTTTAAAAAAGTAAGGAGTTTAAAAGAATAAATTCAACGCGGTTTAATAGCCATTAAAATAAACTTTCAAATGGTTTTTAGGCAAACCTGATATCGTAAAAATTAACGGAGTTATTTAAAAAAAAGCAATAACTTTTTTGGAAAAATTTTTTAAAGATAAATTTTGAAAAATATTTGGTGCATAAATTTTAATGCTATCAACTTGTTCGAGGGCTTTTTTGATAGATATTTCTAAGTACTTTGACAAATGTTTTATAAGGTTATGTTATAAAATGCATCATTTTTCTGTTATTTAAGCTTGAATACTTAGATTTGGGTACTCGCCAAAAAAATATACATTCAGTTACCTATAACTCACTTTTAGTAAACATTAAAATGTTTTTCCAGTACGGAGTTTTTATTTCGTTTTATATTAGCTTTAATTTTGGTAATAATAACTTTTTTGTAAAATCTTATAGTTTTTGAGTCATTTATGAAAAATCGGTAAAAAACATGCAGTTTTCTCACGAAAAATTAAAATCTTTGATCTTTATACCTCAAAAAGTATTGATTTATTTTAATAACTTTATCTAACAAATTTTGCTTAGAATTTGTCCCTCCATCGAATTTCTAATTTTCAGGGGATATTTCTAATAAAATAGTTTTCAATCCCGAGAAGGGGTGGCATCCACCCCCAGGGTACAAGCGCAAGTTGACACCATGTAACCTTTGTTCCTTGGGATATCCTCTAACCACTCACCAATTTTCATGCAAATCGATGAAGGTTCAACGAAATCGGAGGTAATAGCTCATATCCACCTTCAGTGACTGCACTAACTCTTCTTTAAATATTAAGATATGTCAATTGGTGATTTTATTGTGGTATCCAAATGACCCTTTAAGTGAAGGCATTCATGTATGAATGATGTATCTTGGTCGTCTTTATTTTGTATCAGATTTTCAGCTTCTTTAATAATTTTTTCATTGCTTAATTTTGGCAAATCTGTTAATAACACGAAAACGTTGATAAATAAGTCGATAAGATTCCAGACGTCTATTCAGGTCTCTTATCAGAGTGTCGATTATAACATAGAATGTGTGGATTTTTATCTCATCACTAGGTGAAAAGTTTAATTACTACTAGTTTAGCAAATTGAATTTCTCTTTCTTATTTCTTTATGTTTTATTTGGGCACAATTGTTTGGCTTCCTTGCGGTAAAGTAATTTGAAAGAGATACTCTTTAATGACAGAACCTAGATTCGTAATTTTTATATACAAATATTTTTTGTACAGTATTTTTGCCGCCCTCTCATAATGTGCCGCCCTAGGCAACTGCCTATATTGCCTAATGGATAAAGCAGCCCTGTGTGCAGCGGTATCTATATTGTACGGACTGTAAACTGTTTAAAGTATATTTACTTCGTTGAAATCATATATAATAGAACTAAAACTTCTTACGTGCGTAGAAACACATACATTCTTTTTTTCTTAAATATCAGTGATTCAGCTGTAAATTCTTTGCCTCGGTTGTATTTAATTCATGCAAAAATATTAGACTTTTGTGAGTCATTTCGACTCACCAAGGCAATATAGTAGTAAGAAGGAGACTGGAAGCAATTGGCCCAATTTTTCAATTTATTCCTTAGCTATTTCAAGGTAGATTCTATTTTAGCCTATTTACTTCGTATCCTGTCTGGGGCATCTTAATACTTTGATACGAGGTAAATCATTTTCTTCCTATGTATGTAAGTATATGTACATTCAAGATTGTATCACAAAGATATTGGAACGGTACATCCAGTACACCATCAGGTTACCACTACGTTGAAAAAATAGTAACACCCAATATAATGAATTGTTTTTAACATTTTCTTTCTTTAACTATTTTACGAAACAACAAGAACATGGCATAATAGGGTTTTTCATTCACAGCCATTTGTTTCGAGCTTCTGTCATGTGTCACATAATATTAATATATCTATGTCATACGTTATTGGTGTATACCAATGATACAAACCAAAGACGTATGACGGAGATATATTAATATTATGTGACACATGACAGAAGCTCGAAACAAATGACAATCGATGAAAAGCCCTATATCTGGAACATTTCAATGGTCAGCCATATTATCTAGTATGTTATTCAACAACAAATCAAATATACTGTTATACTACAAATAAAATAACAGGTAAATATAACGAACGAACCGACATTTTAGATATAAAACATATTTATGAGAAAATTGTTTTTTGGGCCATCCTTAAACCTAAGAAGATGCTATCGTATGTTTCGGCTATAAAATCCAACTTTCGATAACAAATTCTCAGAAGTATACCAAAAAAGAAATAGGGGTTCTATTCGCTGGTACCTATGATTAATGTGCTTCCTAATACATTTCCAGTGAAAATAATAACTCTTTGATAAGTGTTGGCGATACAATTTCTTTTTATATCCGTGTCCGCGAAGATTATAACTCCCAAAATATTTATAACGAAAAGATTTAGTTCATAATAGATGCCGACGAAAACAATTATTTCCCTTTCTGTTTCAGTTTCTGCCGGCAAAAACAATTATTTCTGAGAACTTTTTAGTACCTAATTATAATTTTCGTGGACCCACAAACAGAAATGATGTTTTTTGCTGATACTCCTCAAAAAATAATTTTTTTCGCTGACACTTTATTAGGGATTATAATTTTCACAATCATATCATCATCAGCCCATAGTCGTCCACTGCTGAACGTAGGCCTCCTCGAAAAACTTCCATTCAGATCTATCGTGCGCTGCTGCAATCCAGTTGGTACAAATCCTCTTTATGTCGTCAGTCCATCTTGTGGGTGGTCTTCCCGGGTTTCGTCTATCCGCTTTCGGTCTCCACTCCAAGATTTTTTTGGTCCACCTATCATCTCTCATTCTAGCGACGTGTCCTGCCCACTTCCGTTTAATTTTGGCTATGTGTTTTATTATGTCTTCTACACCACTTCTTCTACGAATTTCTTCGTTTCTGACCCTATCTCTTAACGTTATGCCCACCAATGATCTTTCCATTCTACGTTGCGTCACTTGTAGTTTTCGTGCAGATGTCCTTGTTAGGGTAAGTGTCTCTGCGCCATATGTAAGAACAGGCAAGACACATTGATTAAAGGCTCTTCTTTTTAAGCTGTAGGTATATCACCTTTAAAAATATCACGTAGTCTTTCATATGCTGCCCATTCCAAAGTTATTCTTCTTAGCAGCTCAGCAGTTTGATTGTCTCTGCTAATTTTTGCCGTATGTCCAAGGTATATGTAGCTATCAACAACTTCAATTTCGACGTCTTCTACCTTTAAAGGATGGCTCGGAACTAAATTTGTCATCATTTTGGTCTTTTGGTAATTAATATTTAGAGCTACTTTACGTGCTGCATCGCGGAGTTCATTCAACATATCATTGGCAGTTTTTAGGTCATCTGAAATCAGAACAATATCATCTGCGAATCGTAGACGACTAAGCATCTCACCATCGATATTTATTCCTTTATTTTCCCATTCCAGTGATTTCAAAGCATGTTCAAGTACAGTAATGAACAACTTAGGCGACATAGTATCTCCCTGTCGAATACCTCTCCTGATATATATCTTATTGGTAGGACAGTGCAGATTTATAGTTGTAGCATTTCTGTGCATATTTTCTATAATATTGGTGTACTTATGATCAATTCGACACTCTTCCAATGCCTTAAGTAGTGCGGGTAGTTCGATAGTATCAAACGCTTTATGGAAGTCTATAAACGTTAGAACTAGAGGTCTATTGTATTCCTTCACAATCATATAATCAAAAATAATATTTTTCGCGGCGTTCATTGAAAGTTCTACTTTTAACGGCATTTTTCAGAGTTATACTTTTCGTAGGCGGCATCGCTATATTCTTCTATAAACGATTTAAAGTATACTTTTTATATTTCAATATCGAACTACATCATAATTTATCCTATTGGGAGGGATCGATTGCGGCTAATCGTAATCAAAACGTTTGGCAATTGGCATTGTTTATATAGGAAATATTAGAATTAGCTGAATTAGAAAAAAGTCGATTGGCATAAGTCATAAATCATTAACTCAAAAGAGACGTACTTACCATTTTTGAAATATTGTAGTTGACAGGTAGGGTAGGAAGACAGCATCGAAGCTTGCCATGCGTGGATCGCGACGTCAGGAAGAAGAGATGTGGTTCTCAAATTTGATAAGAAATATGAATTCACCAATTTTAACAAGGGAAATTTAAAGACACGAAATTATACGAACAATAACAAAACAAAATATATAAAATATTTAAGTAAACACTAAATACTTTTCTAAAGTGACATATATTGAGCGTTTTTTGAGAGTATATCAATATTGCATACATAAATATGTATACAAGTTTACTAAATCTCATTTGAAAATCTGCAAGTATGTTTGTCCGCTACATCATTTATCATCCACCTCATCGGTCATTTTGATGTCATTTTGGTCGTTAAAAGACAGGAAACACCGCTCGCCGCGTATTTTCCAATATCTAGTGCCAAATATAAATTCCAAGTATAACTACGAATAAACGTATATTATACAGTTCTGTCCATAAAGTCGTATACACAATTTTGAACCATAGAAATCATAAAAACCATAGAAATCATAGGCACAGCTTTGTACTTACGGAAGATTAAATTGATAACTCAAGGTAGGTTAGCTCTGGACAACATGCCGGTCATAGAAACCATGAATAGACAACAAACCTTCTTCTTCTTCTTCTTCTTCTTCTTCTTCTTCTTCTTCTTCTTCTTCTTCTTCTTCCTTTATATATATATATATATATATATATATATATATATATATATATACAATTTTGTTTGTTCTTTTGTTGGTTGTTGCCTCTATGGAATATTGTCACTTCTTATCTTGCACGATCGGCCGTTACTTCTTATACCTCTACACAATCATATTTAGCAGTTGAAAAACAAACACAATAACTGTGTCGTTGTTCTTAAGACGCCAGGACATGTACTCCATTTACTTCCCGTTAGCTCCCTCTGAGTATGCTGTTCCTCGTTGTTACCCTCCTTCTCGTTTTTATGCAGCTTCCTGCGCGAGGGTGGAAGGCACAGACTTGGGTTTTAGAATTGGGTCTCAAGGAATTCTGCAGGTAGTAGGCAGTCATTGCTTTTAAGGCAGTTCCGAGTTTGTGTTCTACTTTCTTTAAAACATTTTCGTTTAGCACATATTTGGAGATCGTCAGCATAGAGGAATTGCTTGAGTTCAGTCGGCGTGGATTGGTCGTTTGTATTTGTATACAGGGTGTTTCGTTAGTAATTGTCCATATAGTATCTGGAGAAACCTTAGCATACAATAGGAAGATTTAACCTAAAACACTTAAATCAAATATTCCTCCTGACCGAGATACAGAGTGTTTTATTACAAATATTCTAAAATGATTTTAGTCACAGCCTCCTAAAGCTTACAAGCCGTGAACTAAGAAAGGCAACACCGCAACAGCTGTTGAAGGTAGTCCGATAGTCCCATTGTTTACGTTGTCACCACAGTAAAATAATGAGAATTATTTATCGCGAAAACAAAGTTAAAAGATCCTTTAAATAAAAATAAACGACATGTCTAATAAAAGAGAATGATCGAAAACGTATTTTATAATATATCTCGTAATTTGTAATATTAATGTTTGAAATAACTTGTATGCACTCATCACTGCAGTGACTCTCAATATTTAATAAGTAAAAACAAATCCTTTCTTCTACAACTTTTATCTGTCAGTTTTTAACTCAATATTCTCACTAACATGTTGTACTTACAAGTTGATTGAAATCCACGATAAGGTCTTCGTTTTCAAATTCCTTTATATTATTTTCTTCCCAGAGACTTATTTCAGCACGTGTAGTTTCAGGATTTTTTCCTGTTGGTGGTTTTGGGTTAAATAAATATGAAGGTTGATTTTCAAAACTGCTTGGGATTGCATTCTCTTTCAACTTCGGGTATGTTAAATTTCGGTAAAGAACAGTACCATTTTTATCAATAAATGACTCAGTTTCAATATGTTGGTCGAATCAAAATGTTTTTTACGTACCACTGAACTAGCAGTTACTGTAAAATTTTCACGGTTAATAGATCTAACCCACTGATTACGAAGGTGATCGTTTTTGGGAAAAGAGAATGTACTTTGGGCCTGTTCGTATTTTAAAGTAAGTTGCATAATTTGATTTGCAATTTGGTACATGTCTATTAAGCCA
The DNA here is from genome assembly GCF_917563875.1 of Diabrotica virgifera virgifera. Taxonomy (NCBI): domain Eukaryota; kingdom Metazoa; phylum Arthropoda; class Insecta; order Coleoptera; family Chrysomelidae; genus Diabrotica; species Diabrotica virgifera. Next base: position 910,883 of record NC_065448.1, on the reverse strand, counting down.
GATCATCCATTTCATAAGTCCATATTTGGAATAGTTTCATATTTTTTTGCTAATTTTTTGCTAATTTATTACCACAAAAACAAATTTTTTGCTCCACCCCTAACCGAGAAACAATGGTTGATGTAGCTTAATATTATGTCACATCATCGATAGCCATATCTCGCGAACCTAAAGAGCTAGAAAATCGTACGACGCGGCATATTTTTTTGCTAATTTATTGCTGTCGATCTGCATATGCAACATACCCCAAAACCACCCCTGCTTCCCTTACAGCTAAACAACACCCCCAAAAAACAACGAAAAATCTTGAAAAATGATTTTTGTGATATAGTTGACGGTTGATATTTAATTTCTAATTTTTTGCTGTCATTAGCCGTAAAAAACAAATTTTTTGCTCCACCCCTAACCGAGAAACAATGGTTGATGTAGCTTAATATTAGTCACATCATCGATAGCCATATCTCGCGAACCTAAAGAGCTAGAAAATCGTACGACGCGGCATATTTTTTTGCTAATTTATTGCTGTCGATCTGCATATGCAACATACCCCAAAACCACCCCTGCTTCCCTTACAGCTAAACAACATCCCCAAAAAACAACGAAAAATCTTGAAAAATGATTTTTGTGATATAGTGTGTACCTACCTTGGTAACATTCAAATTTTCAGTTTTTCACATAGGTTTTGAGGGTTAAAAATGGCCGATTTCGCAATTTTTCAATTTTTAATCGCTTATAATATGTCAAAAACTATCATTTTTAGAGAAAACTCACTAAAGACCTTTTCTGTTTGGAATGATCCGAAAAACCTAAAAAAACTTTTTTCCATGCAAAAAAAATAATTTTAGGAAAAAAACAAAAAAAAAAACGTTTAAAAAATTTTTGACCACCTTTTGGTCCTGGCAACATGCAAATTTGTTAAAAGGAATCCTTTTTGAATAAGATTGTGCAAAAAATCCGAATTAGAATATTTTTCCTAGCGGATGCGCAGTGGTTTTCTGGACTAGTTTAAAGGTAAAGGATTCAATAATATGTGTATTTTAAATACATAATCTGATTTAATGTTTAAAATACATACATTAGCTTTAAACGCAAATAACTTCAAAACTACTCACTCTATCGCATTGAGACAAAAGGATGATATTTATGAAAAAGTAACAAATAATCAAAAAAACATGCTGAAATGATTATTACGACAGTGGCGTAGATCGTAGATTGTGAGGGGAAAAGGGGGGAAAATTAAGTATATATCCCTACAGAACGCCTCTGGTAACAGCGGAAAACTATCTTTTAACACTAGTTAAAGTATTCTAAAATGTGTAAACCGTTTGTCAAGTTTGAACAAAAAATATTTTAAGGTGTTAAAACAATTTGCTGTAATCATTTTAGGATATTTGTAATAAAACACTCTGTATCTCGGTAGGGAGGAATATTTGATTTAACTGTTTTAGGTTAAATCTTCATATTTTGTGCTAAGGTTTCTCCAGTTACTATATGGACAATTTCTAATGAAACACCCTGTATACTGTTATCCTGTTATAATAAGCCTTTCTTCAACGTGTTCTGTTTTGCGAGAAATTGCCAGATGCAAGATTTGCTGGATCTGAATCCTTCTTGTTGTGGGATGAGGTAGGTACTTGTCGACATGTTTTTCTATTCTGGATGAGTCTGTCGTATAGTTTGAAAAAGTGACCCAACAAGGAAATAGGTTTGTAGCTACTGAAATTTTTTTGGTCCTTTCCTGGTTTTATTTAGATCCTTTATTACTAAAGATTACTTTAGATTCTTTAGATAGTCAACTCATGCATCCTTTTCGATGTTTTTTGCTTGTTCTCTAGAAAATGTTTTCGTGTTTCTGTCAATGATTCAGGAAAGTATGTACTCCATCTACTGTTTTATACAATATCATCTGAACCTAAATCAGCTGTGAGTTGTCAAAAAGTCCGTCAAGAGAAACTGTGTTGCCAACTTAAAGTTGTATACCTTTAAAAGACACATTGTATTTCAATGGTATTCAAGGATTAAGCAGTTTGTGCCTGATTGTTATGTAACAAAATTGAATCAATCTGCGATTAATTGCTCCATTGAGCGTTTTTACAATTGTTAAGGAACAAAAAGGTGTATAGAATCGTAGTGACGCCATACTATATTATATTGCAAATTGAGAATGAACATTAGACTGGGCAATTTTTCAATTGAATATACGGGTTACAACTAGTTTGTTTCAAAAAGAATTTAAGCGAAGTGTCTCAGTTGTAAGTTCGGAAATGACCGTTTAACGAGAGATATACGACAACGGAAGATTTCTTCTGATGATAATTCTTTTGTGGGCGCTCCAACCTTGATACACAGGAAATTTTAACGTTTACTTAAAAAACTGAGGTAGATTTTTATTTTTTTTACTGGGGACACGTTGCAGCGGTTTATGTATACAGGATCTTTTGAAATACATAGCTATCATTATGCTCGGACGTTTGTGCGTTTGCGTATTGGCATATATATAAATGTATATTTAGATTTTCTTTGTCCACAAATGTGTATTTCATAAGTGCCCTAACTCCCAGAATTCATTTTTTTTCATTTTTTTACGTTCTATGTGGATAAAAATAAGGCTCTGCGCAATTTTAGCCCAACATCCCTTTTCCTCAAAAATGTCATTTTTGCGTTTTTATTTTTTTTTTTCGGTGGGTTGCAATAAATTTAAAAATTTCAAAAAATTCACTCGCATCGTTGAGGATTTTGCAAAACATGTTTATGTTCAATTTTTATAAACCCGTGGGTTCAGTGTAATAACCTAAAAATGTTACATTTTCATGTAAAACTTTTTTTTTTGGGGTAGCTGTAGGTTTATTTTTTATTTTGTATACCCATTTTATCAAAAAATTTATTTCTGATTTTTTTTCAGATTTTTCATTGCGCCCATTCACAAATTTGAAAAATTGGTTTTTAGGGGTTTTTGGGTCCAAATCAAGATTTATTTTATAGTTTTGTATATATAATTTGAAGTAACCGAGTCCTTTAGGGTATCCAAAACCTCGCAAAAACCCTTAAAAACCGTGAAAAACATGGTATTTTGGAGGTTTAAATGTGTTTCGTAATGTTTTTAAATGTCCTATAGGACTCATTTATTTCAAATTATATACAGGGTGTTTCATTAATAATTGTCCATATTGTAACTGGAGAAACCTTAGCACAAAATACGAAGATTTAACCTAAAACTTTTATAAAATGTGGTTCCTTACTGAGTTACAGGGTGTTTTATCTAAAAATTTAAAAACTATTTTTGCTCATAATTTTAAAACTGTTCGACGTATCCTTTTCATACTTGGCAGAAAGTGCGACTACTTTACACCCTACTAAACTATAATAAACAAACGTTTCTAGCTACTACCAGAGGCGTACGACAGGGATAGTGAATGGTTGACCCTTCTCAAATTCTACGCTACTGCAGGAATTACTATTTTAGTGCCATTTTTAGATTTTCCAATACTTTCTACATAAATAATGTACTCTTCATTGGTAATGATAAAGTCATTAGTTTTCGAGATATTTGAAGTTAAATATGAAACGGCACAGTTATTTTGATTAATTTATGATATGATTCATATGATTAAAATTTAAAAATTATTTATACCCAGTACTTTAAAACTATTTGGCGTATCCTTATCATACTTGTCAGAAAGTGTAGGTACTGTACACCCTACTAAATTAAGAATAATAAATGTTTCTAGCTACTACCAGAGGCGTACGACAGGGGATAGTGGCTGGTAGACCCTTCCCAAATTTTACGCCATTGACGAAATTGCTATTTTAGTGTATTTTTTTTAGTTTCCAATAATTTTTATGTAAATAATATACTCTTCATTCGTAACGATAAAATGATTAGTTTTCGAGATATTTAAAATTAAAAATGAAGCGACACAATACATTAATCAAAATAACCGTATTGTTTCATTTTTAACTTCAAAGATCTCGAAGACTAATGACTTAATCGATACGAATGAAGAGTATATTATTTTCATAGAAAGTATTGGAGAATCCAAAAATTGAACTAAAATAGCAATTCCGCCAGTGGCGTAGAATTTGGACAGGGTCAACCATTCACTTTTCCCCGTCGTACGCCTCTGGTAATAGCCAGAAACGTTTGTTTAACATAATTTAGTAGTTTGTATAGCACCTATACTTCCTGTCAAGTATGAAAAGGATAAGTCGAATAGTTTCAAAATGCTGAGTTTTTATAGCAAAAATAGTTTTTAAATTTTTATATAACTCAGCAGGAACCACATTTTATTTAAGTGTTTTAGGTTAAATCTTCGTATTTTGTGCTAAGGTTTCTCCAGTTACTATATGGACAATTATTAATGAAACACCCTATATAAGCAATAAACAACCTTAATCGAATCCATTTTAAAGTCTATAAAAATGAGAAACCCCCTAAAAATCCAGTTTTTTAGTGAGGCCTCCCAAAATTCCCCATCCAAAATCTCCCAAACCCCCATAAAAAACCAGTTTTCAGATTTTTGAAGGTGATATATCTTACGGGAAATTTAAAAAAAGAATCAGAAATATATTTTTTATTAAAATACACAAAATAAAAAAAAACAGACCTACACCAATCTTAAAAAAAATTATACCTACCCGTTTTTCGAAAAAAAAAAAATGCATTTTTAGGTTATGTACACTGAATCTACGGGTTATACAAAATATACAAATTTTGTAAAAGCCTTAAGTACGCGTGTGGTTTTTTTGAAATTTTTAAATTGATTGCAACCTTATTGCAATCCACAACAAAATAAATAAAAACGAAAGAATGACGTTTAATGGACAGGGGAAGAGTGGTGGCAATTTTTCAATGCCCTAAAATCTTATTTGATATATTTTGAAGTATATTATTATAACATGGAGAAAATCCCCTAAAACCCCCAAAAAATTGGTTTTCGTGTTTTTGAAGGTGGCGCACCTTACGGAAATATCTGAAAAAATCTGGAAATTTTTTTATGTCTTCATTATTCATTAATCATGTAAAACGTAAAAAAAGAAAAAAAAATGAATGTGTGTGTACTTTGTACGCACGTAAGAAGTTATACTTCTATTATATGATTTCTTAAAAATAAATATACTTTAAACAGTTTGTTTTAATTTTTTTAAACACCAAACTAATTTTGTGCTTACCGCTTTTAAAAAATAAAAAAAAGGATTGCTCCGGACTCGAACTCAAGACCTCTCAATCCCTGGCCGAATGCTATACCAAATACGCTACGAGGACTGTGTCTGTATCGGTTCGGACGTACCTAATGACAATTCACAGTAAATAAACAGACAAGGTATAATAAATATACAATAAAATGTTTTAATAATACTCATCTTACTCCTGAGGAAGACAAATCCAAAGACACAAAAATTATAATAAATATATTTACTAAAAACACTAATATATTCTTTTCACAACTTTTCTTGCACTGCTATATTTATACATAACTTGAAAGATTCAGCAAATAAACGCCATACTGTATGTGTGCGCATGCGCGCAGTACTACGAAATTTTACTCTCAATCGCGCCTAAAGAAGTATAACTGCAAAAATGATTTGTAGTAGGGAGGGCATTTTGCCTAACTTAACGGGAATACCCTTGGACAGCCTAAGGTATATAGGACTTTTTAACGCTCTTCATTTGTTTCAGGCTTCTGTCATATGTCGTATATTAATATTATACACGGATTATACGACATATGACACCAGCCCGAAACAAATGAGAAGCGTTGAAAAGTCCTATTAACAAGATATAAAAACACTGAGTATACATAAAACGTGACCTGAAAGAGATAAAGATACAAATAAACAAAGGTGAACTCTTACTGTTGTTCTGAAGCTATTTCCTTGTGGCATTTTTATGATTAATTATTTATATGGGAAATAAGCCACAATTAAAATGAAAAAAATAATTTTATTAACGTTTCGACGCCCAAATCAAAGAATAAAAGACTGAAAGATAAAAAAATAAAACCTGAAAGAATCAGATAGTAAAAAGAGAAAAATCAAAGAAGCGGCTCTAATTATGCTAAATGAAACCAATTGTGTCGCAAATTCCTCGGTAGAATGCAGTAGGATGTGGTTACCCATACTGAAAGAGGAAGTCAATAGAAAGAAAATACCAAGATTAGTAAGTCAATAATATCGAGCTAGTACATATTTTATATTTTAGTATTACTTATATATCTAGTATTATTAATATTATTTATAATTTAAACATGTTACAAGTCAGAATTTGGTATTATTTTTTGAGAGTAAATTAATGTAAGACCAAATACTTACGATGTCGGGATAGTATCACAGGTTTTTCCTGGTTTTCCCTTGTGATTTACTATGAAGTCTCTAACGCGAGAATTTTACTGTCGTTGCATTTGGTTGTCTTTTTAAAGACATATCACATGCTATAATTTTTTATGACGGATATTCTTGAGTTGGGGTTAATTTCATGTAATCGAATGAACTATCTTTCAGTAAGTCGTCCCAGGAACGCAACTCATAAATATTGGCAATATCATTTTAAAGTCTTCTACTTTAAAATGTATAATATATGTCTGAATTACCAATATAAATGAGTGAGATTAAATAAATTATTAGAAGAATTTTTTTGCTTAGCAACAACACTTTAGTTTATTTTAGTAATATTTTGTATTTTGACAACGGCACCCGATTTGGGCGTCGAAACGTTAATAAAATTATTTTTTTCATTTTAATTGTGGCTTATTTCCCATATAAATAATTAATCGTGAACTCTTACATTCCATATTTCCATTATTAAAATGACTTTTTCTTTGTTTGTGTGTATGTTGCCCTTTAAGTGTAGTTTCTTTCTGCCTGTGTCATCTTCATATTCATTCATGTCCTGTTCTTTTTACATTTCCTGTTATGTCCTTTACATATTTTAAAATGAAGTTTTGGTTAATTCCCATTGAAACTAATAAATAATAGGATATCTTTTTTATTCTAACTTAACATTTTATTTTAAAAGTACTAAAATTATTCTAAACTGGTAAAAAGATCATTTGAAGGGTACAGGGAAAAAAAGGAGGAATGTTACTTTTGTTGAATTTTTTAGCAGAGCATTTTCAAAGTTATGATTAATATAATTGATATGTTTTGATGGTATTTTTTTTTCAAAATCATGTTTGGAAAATGTACTCTGTGGGAACATACGAAAACAATGTGTTTTCATGCACTTATTTCTGCGTGATACACAACATCACAACTGATTCCCCCTAATTAACCGGTAACACCGTGACATTCCCCCTTCTTCTTCTGTATAGGTATTTTATTATTAGTGTTATCTCGTGACACAACCCATTTTTAACCAGTGATATTTACGTATTGTAAAGTACAGAATATAACCTATCTAATGAATTATTAAAGCAAAAAATGAACATTTCTGACATTCCCTCTTTTTCCCTGTACCCTTCATTTTTAGCTTGACCTGGTTAAACAATTAGAAACCCAGTAAGCTTCGAAGAACTGTCCATAGTATTTGTTTGTAATTCAATCCTCCGAGAGACTACCAAAAGCGTATAGCCCAAAAAACAAAATACCATCGCTAAAAGACTTTCTAAAATTCCGATCTATCCAACAAAATGAAGGGTGAACAGCCTTAAATGAATTCTAAGGGTAGTGTTGTCATGGAGATGGGTCTTTATCTGTGCAATTTATTCGTGCACTTCATGTCGACGACGCCTATGTTTAAGATTTAACTATTTTCGGTTATAGCCAAGTCCAAGGGGTGGTGGAATACACAAAGGGTTTTCATAATGGAAATATATGGACCAGTTTTTGGTTTGCAACTCATATAATAGATTAGACTGATCATTTTTTTTATTCAAATATTTTATTTGATAAATCCTATTAGAGGGTTTTTTCTTGTCAGTATAAACGGTATTGAAAATGTAGATTTATAGACGGATGCTGAAGATACCTTGGACAACAAGAAGAACTAATGAGGAAGTCCTAAGGAGGCTCCAACAAAGATAGAGAACTGTTGAAAACTGGTAAACATCACAAAATGTCTTATCTGAGACATATAATGAGGGTAAATCGATATATAGAATAGTACAACTGATTCTTAAGCAAGAAACCCATTATGAACAGCCAGCACGGCACAGCCCGGCACGGCACAGGACAGTCCAAATTCATTTGTATAGTTTTAAATGCAACGTAACCCATTATGAGCAGCCAGCCCGGCCCGGCACAGGCCAGCACGCAAACGGAACGGCCGAAATTCTCCGAGTAGAATAAAATCCGTTGGAGTCGAACGGCCTCTGAACGGCCAGTCGGCGCCAGTGTGTCATAATTGTTAAAAAATATTATATTGTTGATTTTTTAATTGAAAACGCGTTGTTTCTTTTGAAATAATATGGACGAACTTTTAATTGAGAGTGTCAGAGAATACCCATTTTTGTATGATGCATCGGACCCAGGTTATCACGATAGCAAGATAAAGGACAATGCATGGGTACAAATATCCGAACATTTTGATCAATGGACAGGTACGTACATTATCTTTTAACCATGAATTCGTTTTTTTAACATGATGCATATTCATTAAAATTGTGTAGTTTATGTCTTTTAAAAACTTTTATTTTACGATAGTTTTTAAAATATATCATAGATGACATGATGCGTTTCTAAAATAAAATTAAAACAATACATAACATTTTTCTCCTATATAGAGATGGGCTAAATTATGGAATAAATTCATTTTCTCTAAAATGGACGGCTTTGGAGAAAAATCCCGAAACACGTCGATTTTTATTTTTAAATTTCTATTTTTGGCATATATTTCATACTAGTGACGTTATCCATCTGAGCGTGATGAGGTAAACTATGATTATTTTAAATGGGAATATGGGTCGTGTGACATCTCATTTGTGGCCAAAAAATACTTTTTTAATTAAATTAATTGACGAAAAAAAAAAGAATGTATGTAATTTATTTAACTCAAAATACTTTCTAATGATGCCAGATAATAGATAAAAATGTTTATTTGGCAAAAAAAACATTGCTTTTCGCTAAATTAAATGTTCAAACTGTCAAGAGGTAGGTGGGAGGCTGTTTGTGATTTAATTTAAGTGAAACGAAATGTTTATTTGTGAAATAAACATTTTTTTCTATTTACTGACAGCAGTACAATGTATTTTGAGTTTAATAAATTACATACATTCTTCTTTTTGCGTCAATTAATGTAATTTAAAAATTATTGTTTTGGCCACCCTGTATAAATAATGATATTATTGTTTATATTACTGAATAGAGCAGCGTTTCCCAACCGGTGGGTCGCGACCCACTAGTGGGTCGTGTGCAGATTTCAGGTGGGTCGCGATGTGGCTCTTACAGTAGCTGAGTAGCGTACATTATATATCATTATGGGTGATGGATGGGTCGCGAATATGAAAAAACATCAGAAGGTGGGTCGCCAGACATAAAAGGTTGGGAACCACTGGAATAGAGGATTGAACACCCTTTCAAATGAGATGCCACACAACCCCTATTCCCATTTAAAAAAATCATCGATTACATCATTAAGCTCAGATGAATGACGTATCTAGTATGAAATACAGTGGAAGCTCGATTATCCGTCAGGGCAGCGGACCAAGGGTATGACGGATAATCGAGAAGACGGTTAACAGAACATTAAAAAAATAAAAATCATACTGTTATGGTGACACACAGATATTAACTAATAATTTGTGTGATGTAAATTTTTATTTTCGGCTTGCGATTCTAAAAACAGAACTCTAAAAGTATGGTATCATTTATCATTACCTATTTAAATTGAAATTTAATCCAGAGCCCTGAATAAGAACAAAAATTATTTACATAAAAAAATGCGGTGATGGCATAACTGCACGTGTACATTTCAATGAATTTCGTTTGGCTTATCGCAATGCTCAAACAAAATGAATTGATGACTCAATTTTTACTTGTGTATACAATATAACTTAATGGACCCTGACGGTTAACAGAGGTGACGGATAATCGAGGTTCCACTGTATATGCCAAAAAATTGTAATTTAAAAGTAAAAATCGACCTGTTTTGGCATTTTCTTCCAAAGCCGTCAATTTTAGAGAAAATGAATTTATTCGATAATTTAGCCCCTCTCTGTATATATTTTATTAATAAAAATACATTATCATTTATGGCAAATGATCATTTTTCCGGTGCCGTGCCGCGCTGGCCGTTACAAATGGGTTTTTGGACGGGCCGGCCTGTGCTGTGCCGTGCCGGGCTGTGCCGTGCTGGCCGTTCATAATGGGTTTCTTGCTTTAAAGGCAAAATAGAGGGTTGTAGAGGTGTAGGAAGAAAACAAGTTCCTTGGTCAAAAAACATTTTTGTGAATGGACTCAGATATCAAATGCAGGACACTTATTCCACTTTGCAGAAGATCGAGAAGCATTCGCAATGGTGTCATCGATTACGTCATCACGCCCAGATGGATGACGTCACTCATCATCATCAACCCGTACGCGTCCACTGCTGGACATAGGTTTCCCTCAGCTCCAGCCCTTTCCATATGTCTGTTTTGTGCGGCTTGCATCCAGTTACCGATACCATGATTCAGATCGTCGCACATAGGGGTATTTCATTAATCTGGCTGGCCAAAATTATTTATCGCGTTATTTTTTAATTTTAATGTTTCTTTTAATATTTTGTATGAAAAGAAATTATCTCTGATAGTTTATTAAGAAAAACGAGTAGGTATAGAATATTTTTTATGTACAAGCAAAAATAAACAAAAATGCAATTGTAAATGTGATAAAAAATTGTAATTAAATTGAAATAACATCAACTGGACCATGAATTCCATGGTTCTTCTGAGTCATCTGCTTCATCTTCAGCTAGTTCTTCGGAGTCCGAGTGTATTAACATTTTCGTCTAAATCAGCTGGAATGAACTTTTCGATAGTTTCCTTTGAAAAAGATTTTGAGGATTTTGTTTGTTTTGGTCTTAAACAAGTTATTAAAGGATCAGAGCTTAACAGAATTCTAGATTGCATTCCACCCTTGAAAATTGTCGTGCAAAGCTGTTACGGTACATCCTGAAATGTTTATTTCGGGCTTATGTGGCTTCTAAGAATTTGGCTGGCTGTCTATTAGCTTTTGACCATCTTATAAAGTCGCTTTTACGCTTCAACTCTTTTATTTGGTCTTGACTCGTAATCTTAATGTGTTAAAAGCTCATTTTCTAAATAATTTATTTTTGCTTCAAATTCGGCAAGTTTTGTTCTTGCATTTTATCGTATAATCTTTTTCTAGAAAAAACTCTGTAATTTGAACCACTTGGCATGTCTAAGACAAACAAGAGTTGTGTTAAAAGCTGAAAAAAAAATTAGGTTTGTGCAATTTGGTTCTTACGACTACCTCAATTTAAATGTAAATATAACGAAAAAGAGCAAAAAATAGCAGGTGATTTCTCTACCATCATATTTCAAGAGGTCTATCAAATTCATCCCAATAAAAAATATGACCGGGAAGCACCCTGAAGTATAACTAATTTCTTTTAGAATTTTAAAAACAAATCAAATTTTAAACAAAAAAATGATAAAGTTCAATACGCTGATTAGAAACCGCATTGTACAAATATAGTATAAAATTACACATATTAATATGTGATCTTACCTCTATTTTCAAGATCCATAATTGTTTACACTGTAACAATCACCCAGTAAATAGTATTTAATCTCAAACTTAGCGATCACACTTTAATAGCGAAAATCGTTTACACTATGAACGATGATGGTCAAGTTTGACTGGATATTGCCTGAGTAGGCGATATCGTGGGACCGGGAAAGAGTTTGCCCAGTGTATAGCAACTATCGGGCTAATAGAACACGTAGTTTATGTTATCCCAAAAGATGTTTGACAAAATAGACTTTTGGCGAGCCAGATCGGTCAAATACCCCTATGTGCGTCGGCCCATTTGGTTGGTGGCGTCCTCTGCTCCGTAGTGCTTCTTCTCGTGGCCTCCACTCGACAATACGTTTTGTCCATCGGTTGTCTGACAATCTGGCGACGTGTCCTGCCCAATTCCAATTTATCGACGCGATTTTTTCGACAGCGTCCGTTGTTTTTGTTCTACGACGTATTTCTTCATTTTACAACAGAAAGCCACTGCGCATCCGCTAGGAAAAATATTCCGATTCGGATTTTTTGCACATTATTACTCAAAAAGGACCCCTTTTAACAAATTTGCATGTTGCCAGGACCAAAAGTGGGTCAAAAATTTTTTAAACGTTTTTTTTTGTTTTTTCCCTAAAATTATTTTTTTTTGCATGGAACAAAGTTTTTTTACTTTTTACTTTTTACTTTTAGTTTTTTATCATACTGTATACACATGCAACGGTGAAAAATAGTTTCGTTCACGCTTGATTAGCAATTAAGAAACAAAGGAGTTTTGAATATTATATTGCAAAAAACTCCATGGGAATTAATCAATCGATGTTTAAAGAATATCTACCTACCTTGGCAACATTCAAATTTTCAGTTTGTCATTCGACCGGTCTAGTTAGACTCAAAAATAGGAGTGAGCCTACAATAATTACCATCAAGCTGAAAATTGGCAGGATTGTTCAAAATACCATTATAAATGAAATCTAAAAAGTCCTCATAAATCCGACCCCTGCTAAAAATTTTACGCGGGGTCAAAGGTCACCAAATATGGTTTTTAGCGATTTTCAGCGAAACGGCAAGTTTTATCGTAAAATTAGCTCTAACAAAAAATGTAGGTTAGATAATTATCTATAAAAAATATCTTAATAGTTTTTTTCCCAAGACACTGTTTTTGAGATACAACGATTCAAAGAGTTGAAAGACTTCTAATCGTCATAATATACATATGTATTAGTTAGTACACCAGGTATATACATCACTGAAGCTGTAATACAAGTAAACATAATATTCTATCGGTCAACTTAACTTATATTACACATAATAATATAAGATTATAAATATGATAATGTTTCTACTATACCGCTTGCGGTCTACCGAGGGATGCAATGTATAAGTTGTATTATATTACGGTGCCAACAAAAAAATCTTTACAAAGTGAATGTAACGCGAAAATAATAAGAATTATTTGAATTTTACGGCTTAATCCCAACACAAATAGTAAATTGATATGACAAAGTATTACCTTACAATAATACTTTTTATTTATGCGCCTTAGTTCAATTTGTAAAGATGGGTTTTGTCGGAATAAACACGTTCGTCGGCTAATCTAATCACCCTACCTATTCTTTTCTCAGAAGGGTTTGAACATAATAATGAAAGACAACTTTATTTGATGGCTATAATGATTTTACGAGAAATATTAGAGCTGCAGAACAACGTCGTAGAACTTCAGCAACATCTTCATCTTCTAATATTTTATTTGATCAATCTATAACAGTATCTACCACTCAACAGAAATTTCTTGCAAATACTCACAACAAATCTCGGTTCATTTCAATGCTGAAAGCTAAGAGTATTGCTGAAAATATATCGGTAAAACAAGCTAATAATGATGCTGACGTAATGATAATTGAAACAGCCATAGAGCAATTCAACTTAACAAATACAACTATTATTGTAGGTGAAGATGTAGACTTGCTCGTATTACTCACTGGTAGAACTCCAATCGAAAAAACTATCTTTTTTTTTAAAACCTGGAAAAGCTCAAAACCAATCGGAAATATATTCATCGAAAAGTTTATCTACTTTTGCAAAATGTCAAAATTATATACTATTTTTACACGCAATAACTGGCTGTCATACGACATCTGCATTTTTCAGGAGGGGTTAAACTACTGTTTTTAAAATGTTTGAAAAACAAGATTTACTTGAATGTGCTGAAGTTTTTAAAAAGCTAATTCAACTCCACAAGAAGTTATTTCCAATGGAATTAGCTTTCTTCTCTCTATGTTTGGAGCGCCTAAGAAAACTACGTGCTTAGATAAGTTTCGATATGCATGTTTTTTTAAAAGTACTCGAAACAAAAAACAAGTGCAGTTATCTTGTCTTCCTCCAACCTCAGCGGCTGCTCATCAACATCTTTGTCGGGTATATTACCAAGTTCAAGTGTGGCTTGGTTATCAGCTAGATCCAAAAGACTGGGAATGGAAATTAGTCGACAGTTCATTAGAACCAATTCAAACTTTACTCCCCCCTGCGCCGGAAAAACTCCTGAACACATTTTTTTGAAAATCCACGAGGAAAAATTTCCTGTAGTTGGCTGTATACCATTACAAAAACATAAAATCCTTTATAAAAGGTATATTTGTTAAAATCCCTATACAGGGCTACATCAAAGACAGAACTAGTTTTCAATCGGTTGACCGATCATCATCAGTGCAATCCTAAAATGTGTACAACCAGATAAAATGATGCAAAGTATTTGAAATGTTGACTAAGGTTAAAAAAAAAAATTTTATAGGTTATACTCACTTAGAATCTACATGCAAGCCACCAAAGTAAAAATAACAGGGTAAAAACCCTTTACAATTGATCCGTCATCGGAACATATTATGACTAAGATGTGAATTATAACATGGATGATTAAGATATCCAATGTTTTTCGCCCGAGGTACTAATGAGCTCTATCTGACAAGTTCACATCATGACTGTATGGAAGCAAGTGATTTTGATAACGGATCCGTTATTCGGTTATCCGTTATCAAAATCACTTGCTTCCATACAGTCATGATGTGAACTTGTCAGATAGAGCTCATTAGTACCTCGGGCGAAAAACATTGGATATCTTAATCATCCATGTTATAATTCACATCTTAGTCATAATATGTTCCGATGACGGATCAATTGTAAAGGGTTTTTACCCTGTTATTTTTACTTTGGTGGCTTGCATGTAGATTCTAAGTGAGTATAACCTATAAAATTTTTTTTAACCTTAGTCAACATTTCAAATACTTTGCATCATTTTATCTGGTTGTACACATTTTAGGATTGCACTGATGATGATCGGTCAACCGATTGAAAACTAGTTCTGTCTTTGATGTAGCCCTGTATAGGGATTTTAACAAATATACCTTTTATAAAGGATTTTAAGACATTTTTTTGGAACTGTAAAAAGGGATGTAGCGCTAAATGTGGTTGCAAAGTTGAACTGTTTTGTTCGGTAGCATGCATTACTTGTCAAAACCGGTTGTGCTCCAATGTTGAATCACCAACAATTGAGGATTCATTTGATTCTATCGAGGAGCCATGCGATGTGTCATTATTGGGACAATTTACTTGCACCCAGGATGAACAAGAAGAAGAAGAAGAAGAAGAACAAGATGAAAGAGAAGAAGAAAAACTAGAAGATGAAGAAGAGGAAGAATAACAATGAGAAGAAGAACAAGGGAAGCAGAAGTATTAGAAAATTATGAACCAGTTTGATAAATTTCCCTTTTTTTTAATTTATACCGCTTTATATAACTTTTATCATTTTTAACCCTTGCCAATATCAATTATTAAATAGCTTTAAATTAAACAGAATCATAACAGATCCGTGGAATAGGCCTACTGGGGAAACCACGGTAAAAAAAACGCGTTAAGTACACTACCTCAAAAGTGGTGTGGAAACGTGTGCGCAGATTATGACGATTACCACTTTTTGAATCGTTATATCTCAAAAACGGTGGCTCTCAGGAAAAAAGTAATAAGGCATTTTTTTCTAGATAATTATCTAATCTACATTTTTTGTTAGAACTAATTTTACGATAAAACTTACCGTTTCGCTGAAAATCGCTAAAAACAATATTTGGTGACCTTTGACCCCGCGTAAAATTTTTAGCAGGGGTCGGATTTATGAGGACTTTTTAGATTTCATTTATGATGGTATTGTGAACAATCCTGCCAATTTTCAGCTTGATGGTAATTTTTGTAGCCTCGGATGCTTAAGTTGACCGGAGTACATATAGTTGTTGAGGGTTAAAAATGGTCGATTTCGCAATTGTTCAATTTTTAATCGCTTATATGTCAATAACTATCAACTTTAGAGAAAAGTCAGTAAAGACCTTTTCTGTTTGGAATGATCCAAAAAACCTTGTTTCACGCAAAAAAAATAATTTTAGGAAAAAAAAAACAAAAAAAAAACGTTTAAAAAATTTTTGACCCACTTTTGGCCCTGGCAACAGTCAAATTTGTTAAAAGGGGTCCTTTTTGGGTAAGATTGTGCAAAAAATCCGAATCGGAATATTTTTCCTAGCGGATGTGCAGTGGCTTTCTGGACTATTTGAGATTCGGTCTCTCAGAGAGACACCCAACATCTGGCACTCCATAGCCCTCTGAGTTACGCCAATGTTGTTCACTATCTTTTTTGTGAGTGTTAATGTTTCGGCTCCATAAGTGAGTACAGGCAACACACACTGGTCAAAGATTTTCCTTTTGAGGCATATGGGCAAGTCTGATTTAAATACATAGTTCAGTTTACGACGTGGGAGCTTGCACGTCTGCTTATCTCGTCCCAACCGAATTTCATGTCCCAAGTACTTATAAGATGCGGTCTGCTCAATATTAATTCCATCAACAACAATATTACGATGTAACTCCATATTAGTCATTATGTGTGTCTTGTTGATGTTAATCTTTAGTCCGACCTCTAAGGAAGCGTGATATAATTTGTTCAATATTATTATTGCATCATCCATACGATTGGCTATAAGGACGATGTCATCTGCGAATCTCAAACGACTGAGCTTCTCTCCATTTATGTTGATACCATATTCGTTTAGATCTGCCTTCTTAAAAGTGTGTTCTAAAAGGAATGTGAATAGCTTTGGTGAGATGGTGTCTCCTTGCAGTACATTCGGTGAAAAGTTTGGCCAAAGCCTGGATAATTTTATTTCCACCTTGTTTGCTCGATCACTACTCCGCCATCGCCAGGGGATTTATTATTTTTCATTTCTGAAAGTCTTTAACTTCATATGGTGTTACTTCTGGCATTAACTCTGATTCCTGGTTTGTGATTTTGGGCAGGAGCTTGCCTTTGATGACGTCACTAGTATGATATATATGTCAAAAAATTATAATTTAATAATAAGAATCGACCTGTCTCGGGATTTTTCTCCAAAGTGGCCTATTCTCGAAAAAATGAATTTATTCCTTAATTTTGAACTTCTCTATTGTTCCCGAAAGATTCGAAAAAAAAATAGTTAATTCATTGAATTATTTTGTACTCTTTGTAAGATCTGTATTGTGTAGTAAACTCTTTATACAAGTACATGTAACCTAGTCGACAATAACACTTTACATAGTTGCTAGTTAAAGTAATTGTCTAATGCAGAGCAGAGCTGCGGTTAACCATTGTGCAAAGTGGTCCATTTAGAATTTAGTTTTAGTTCGTTCCTGTACGTCTGTCTGTTCGTTCGTGCGTGACCATTTTTGATTTCTACAATTATTGCCACCGCCATCAGGAGAGTAGCTAAACTCGGATAACTTAAATAGTGTTGTGCGGATTGTGATTTTCGACATGGGAGATAACGAGAATAACGATGTGAGTTAGGTCTATTTAATGAATTATTTTCAAAGATCTCACTTTTTCGAACAGATTTGCTAAATAATTTCACTGGGATGACAGATTTATGATTTATGTGAAATGTGTAATATGCCAAGCGATTTAAATCACAGTTTTTCGCATGTAACAAGTATAACATACATAGAAATAGACGAAACATTCAGCTAATGTAAGAAAACGTTTATCCCCCTTACAATCTCATGAATTTACTGGCTCTAAATAAAATATCAATTTGAAATATGTACTATTTTAGGTTTTCTCAAGTCTTGTAAATTAATACTTTAGCTTAGGATTACCTTTGAGTAACCTTTGTTTTTTTCCTGGTTATAATATCCCTTGCCTCCGTGGTCTACCTAATCTGTGGTTAGTCACCATGATCGATCCTTGGGTGTGAAATTTTTTCCCTTTCCTATCCTTGGTTGTATTTTTTGGGTTCGTTATCATTTCGGTGCGTTTAGGATTAGTTGTTGTTAGTTTGGGATGTTGCTGGCCAAATTGGGCAAGTTCCCAAGGGCAAAAAAAATTCCGCTGCGCGCGGTTGAGTAGTTCACATGAACATTGCCTGCAAACATGAATTACTCACATGAACAAATTTTGGTGAAAATAATCAAAACTGATGTATCTACATTCACCGGCGCAAAATTCCGCCACTAAAAATGTTTGATTAAGTTTGACAATATTTTATAACTTTCTTAATATTTGTACTCCGATTTTCAAAATTCTTACATCAGTTTGCAGTAGAGATGCATCAAGTCAAACTAGTTTGATTTTACTCAACAAACTTGACTTGACTTGAAAATCAAACTTTTTGTATAAAAAAGTTTGACTTGACTTGATTTCGATATCTTTAGGTTTGACTTGAATTCAAACAGTTTGAAAAGTTTGAATATTACGCAACGTGTTTATTTGTTCAGTGGCGGATCAACGGGGGGAGTAATGGGTGGGGAGGGGTAGAAGAAATCCCCCTCTCCCAAACAACAAGGTCCAAAAAAATTATTTTGACAAATTTTAATAAACATAGAAATGTATTGGCTGATATGATATTTAAACCGCAGACAGACAAATAAAACCCAATAAACGCGCCAGTTAGGATAATAATTATTAAGAAAGCTTATAGCGTCGTATAGTATGATACAATTGATCCAAATAATGGCATAAACCAGACATCCAAAGTGAAAGTTATCATCCAACACCAAATTGTTCTATATGGTCCACATAATGTTCAGAAAAAGGTCACACCATTTTGAGCGTCGGGTTTGAAGGGGAGAGGGGGGAAAAATCGGTAAATTCGTAGTTTTTTACGTTTTTCGTTAATATTTTTAAAAATATATTTGAAATAAAAAAGGCCCAATGCATAATTCTTCTAAAGTGAACGGTTCCAAAGTTACGGAGGTAGTATAGTATCACTGGTCAAAAAAAGGCCTAACTCAAACATCCAAAGTAAGAGTCTTCCTCCAACACCAAATGGTTCTATATGGTCCACATATTGTTCAGTAAAAAGTTACACCATTTTGAGCGTCCGGTTTTAAGGGGAGATTGGGGAGAAATCGGTAAATTAGTAGTTTTTTTACGTTTTTCGTCAATATTTCTAAAACTATACTTTAGCGTAAACAATGTTCTATACAAAATTGTTCTACATAAAATTTAAAACAAAAAAGGTCCATATATAATTGTTATAAAATCAACGCTTCCAGAGTTACGGAGAGTGAAATGTGGAGGTTTTCGATATTTTTTAAATTTTTTTTGGCAATTGATGATGGTTTTGGGTGGTGAGGTTGACGTTTCTTCAAGGGCTTATCACTAACATGCCACTGAAATAGCAAATTTTATTTACAAAACACAATCCTGTTAAAGAAAATTTCTTTCATCAGTAATATTATAAATTGCCCAAAAAAATATAAAAAGTATCGAAAACTTCCACTTTTCACCCTCCATAACTCTGGAACCCTTGATTTTATAACAAATATATATCGGACCTTATTTGTTTTAAATTTTATGTAGAATCCTTTAGAAACCGCATAGTTTTAGAAATATTGACGAAAAACGTAAAAAACTCCGAATTTAACGATTTCTTCCCCCTCTCCCCCCCCCAAACCCGACGCTCAAAATGGTGTGACTTTTTTCTTAACATTATGTGGACCATATAGAACAATTTGGTGTTGGAGGATAACTTTCACTTTGGATGTCTGGGTTTGGGTCTAGTTATACCATACTATTAATGCATATTTATACATAAATTTTTTGAAAATTTAAACCCAACATTCTTTGTAGCCTGTATCCGAAAGAAATTTAAATTGTAGATATAAAACCATATAGACCTGGATCCCGCGTACCAAAAAAAAGTTGATTAATAGCAAGCTGAAAATTTGTTAATAGCTTAACGGTGTCTAGTCAGACAAACTTTGATGTATAGGAACACTGGAACAGGAGAAGTTTTAATTGTGGAACAGGTTAAAAATTTGGAACGTTAGACTACGTAAACGTTCCATGTATTTTGTCGGACAGAACTTCCAATTGATTTGTTACCATTTCATTAAACTCTCATGCAAAAATCAGACTGGTGTTTACCACCAACTGGGCATTTTAATGAGTGGAACATGAAGAACATGTCAAATGACAGGAATCATGTTGGTTAGTAATAGCAGTCTGATTTTTGCATGAGAGTTTAATGAAAGGGTAACAAATCAATTGGATGTTATGTCCGACAAAATACATGGGACGTTTTCGTAATCTGACGTTCCAAATTTTTAAACTGTTCCACAATTAAAACTTCCACCGTTCCAGTGTTCCCGTACATCTAAGTTTGTCCGACTAGACACCGTTAAGCCATTAACAACTTTTCAGCTTGCTATTAATCAACTTTTTTTTGGTACGCAGGATCCAGGTCTAATAACCCAATGGTTAGTTTTGAATTTTAAAGAAATACCAACGAGTATACAGCAATAATTTTGTATTGTATTTTCGAGTGAACTAGCAGCTTGGTACCAGATGTTTTTTCGAACTGGCCCCAAGATAAATAAATGCCTTTTTTAATAAAAGAAAGTCATAAAAATTCCAAATCATTTTATTTTGAGCTGTCCATTGAGACACATGTTACTGTGCTTGATCTGCAAATACAAATTTTAAGATTTTTTCACTTGAATACTATTTTGTCCTATTGTAACATGAGCGGAGCGTGAGGGGGCAATATAATACAATCCAGGGATTCTATGTAAAATATAAACGAAAGTTGAAAAGGTGGAAGATTGTTTTTCGGTAGTTTTTTTTATTTAAGTTACAAAAACAGTGTTACGTAATGCGCTGTTCGAACCATCCTACCCCCTCCCCGTGTAACGCGCGGTAACGTTTTACATACAAAGTAGATTAAATTGCACTTTGTATGATAAAAAAACTATCCAACGAATTATTTGTTTTAATCTAGTAAATAACGCTCAAATATAAAAAAGTTATATGGATAAAACGAAACTTGCCAGCAAGTAGTTCTAAGCATTCAGGAATCATTTTCAAGAAATTTAAATTTACGACCCTATTTTGATTATAATCGCTTCCTGTATTAAGTTACTTTTATGTGGCACTCATTTTATTATTAATTTTCTTATCTTAATTGGCAACTAACAAGTCAATCTCGACAAAAAAGTATATCTACTAAATAAATTATTTTTCAAACTCTTTCAAACTAGTTTGACAAACAGTTTGAATTTTCAAACCTGTACGATTGACCAGTTTGACTTGACTTGAAATATTTGTCAGAAGGATTGACTTGAGTTTGACTTGAAATTAAGTCAAACTCAAGTCAAGTTCAAACATTCAAGTCAAACTTGTGCAACTCTAGTTTGTAGGTACATGTATTGATATCTTTTGTTATTATTCCGGCAATAAAAAATTGCTTAGATGGCATTTTACGGGGGTAAATGGAAGCGTTGTATTTGAAGAACTTATTTTGTTTCGTAGTCCTTTCATATGATCTGGAGGCATCACTAAGATTTTGTTTTTGGAATTATCCGAATATCTCTTTTCTTGTAAAAGCTGCACAATTTTTTGTAAATAAACACACTGATTGACTCATAAACATAAATATCTTAAATAAAGGTTGGATTGATAAGATTAGAATGGCCCGCATGAAGCCCAGATCTCAATCCTCTCGAGCATTTATGGGATGAATTAAAAATAGCTATTTGCCATCATCCTAGGCCTCCAGAAAATTTGGTACAGTTATGGTCCTGGTAGAGGAATATGCCCCAGGCAAGAAAACACATCTTTATTCGATGCCAAACAGATTGCGAGCAGTCGTTGCTGCGAGAAGTGGTCATACCCGCTATTGAATTGTTTTGTTGTTAATTTTGTTTTGTGTTGTTAATTTTAGTGCGTTTGATATTTTTAATTAAATAAACCTTCAAAGTAGCAGTGTTTTTATTTACAACTCTTACAAAAAAAGAGATATTCGGATAATTCAAAAAACAAAATTTTAGGGATACCTTCCAGATAATACGAAATCAGTCTTTCAATCTTTTTACAGAATTTTTTAAACTTTGGAGAAAATATAACGCTTCCATTCACCCCGTATAATGCCATCTAACCAAAAATTTATTATTACCGAAATAATAACAAAGGATATCAATACATGTATCTACAAACTGATGCAAGAATCTTGAAAATAGGAGTACAAATAATAAAGTTATAAATTGTCAAACTTAATCAAAAATTTTTAGTGACGGAATTTTGTGCCTCTGAATGCATTAATAGAAAACACTAAATATACAGGGTGTCCAGGAACTCTCCCGACAAACGAAGACCAGAGATTCCTCAGATAATTTTAAGATAATCCATTCCATCTAGTCCGAAAATTCTTCCTGAGGGAGCTAGAGCTCATTAAATATGCCGTTAAAAATAAAAATAAGAAATAAAACAAAAGCATTAAAAATATTTATTTAGTCGATAATGGACTACTTACGGTACTGTAATATTTTCTGTTATTCTGTCTTACAATTATTGTAAAATTCGTTTTCTGAAACTACATAATTTGCCTCAGTTGGCCCTTCCTCTTGGTTAGTACCGCTTCTAGATTGGTCGCTTTGGAATAATATCAACTTTTGGTAAGTTAGATCATTAGAGAAACACCTTAAATAATCTCTTCCATTTAATGGGCCTATACGTACCAATATAAACAAGTTTGTTATTATTGAGAACAAGAAATTTAGTACCACTAGAAAAATGATCAAGTATATAAGATACGTTCTATTGATGGATCTTTCTGAGGTTTGTAAATTACAAGAATTGATTAGGGACTGGTGTGGTAATGATGATAAAGCTTGCTCGTCAATGGTATCTTGTAAATCTTCTGTGGCTTTATGTATGAAAATATCTTTGAATTCTGTTGTCCATACAACAGTTGTGTCAATAATGAAGTTCTTTACTAACTGCACTGTAAATTGTCTTTTTGTATCGTTAAAGGAAATGAAACGTATCAAAGGATTCTTACTAATCGTCCATTCTTCTACTTCTCCTCTATAAAGAACTTGCAATGAATTACTGATGTTAGGTTCCTCGTAGGGCCAAAGATATAAAAGGTCCTCTTTATTGTCGAAACACACTTTAGCAGAGTAAGCACATTTGCTGCCACTTGGTAGTACAACTTTATTTTCAAGTAAATTTCTCATTGCAGTAACCTCGTACAGGTATTTAGTCTTAATTGAATTTGTAACCCAAAGGTTTCTGCTAAGTGGTGGATCTTCATCTCTAAGCAACTGAGAAGTATTTATAAAGTTCCCTCTTAAGTTAGTCCTGTTTTCACCGTAAAAAACATACTTAACAGTTACATTAGTTTTAGCCGAGGTACTGACACTATATCTACTACGTTTCAATTGAGCGTTTACAAAATTTTCACTTTTCACTGTCGAATGGAAAATACAGATCAGTAAAGGTGTTAATAGAATCATTGTTGCTGTTGCACTAACATTTAATAAACAGATAGGGGTATTTACATACCGCAAAAAGTTGTCATTTCCTTTTTCAGAGTAGAAATTTGTTCGTATAAATTGATTAAAGTGTACCTATAAATGTTAACTAACCACTAAAATACCAGATATCATTATTCGGAAACCCAGTAATACACCTGGATCCTGCGTACCAAAAAAAGTCGATTACTAGCAAGCTGAAAATTTGTTAAGGTACTAGTACACTTTAAAAGACCAAAAATAATCATTTTTTTCAAGAATTTTTTTCTCAGAACCTTTTTTAAAGATGAACATAAAACGTTTTACATATTAATATCTGACTCTTAGAGATCACAAAAAATATATATTTTTTCATTCATGCACGTAGACTCATATTGTAGAGGGCGCAAAAGTCGAGGTCTCCAAAAATGATGGCGGACAGTTAATCTCAGGATTGGGATATCTGAAACAAAAAAATCGTACTGCATTTAAAAAAGGAAGGTTTCATACGTGACAATTTACCACAATTTGACCAAAAAATAAATATTTTTTAACCATGAAAAACTGAATAAAAACGCGATTTTTTCACAAAAATTTTTCAAATTTCCGTAAAATCTTTTTTTTGTGGCATTTTTCACTAACGGTGGTAAATTGTCAAGTAAGAAACCTTCCCTTTTCAAATGTCGTACGATTTTTTTGTTTCACAGATCCCAATCCTTTAATTAACTGTCCGCCATCGGAACTACTTTTTTCGAAGCCTCAACTTTGGCGCCCTCTATAATATTAGTGTACGTGCATAAATGAAAAAAAGAGGTATTTTTGGTATTCTCTAAGAGTTAGATATTAATGTGTAAAAAGTTTTATGTTCATTTTTTGTAAAGGTTCTAAGAAAAAAAATCTTGAAAAAATGCTTATTTATGGTCTTCTAAAGTGTACTAGTACCTTAATAGCGTAACGGTGTCTAGTCGGACAAACTTTGATGTACGGGAACACTGGAACATTGGAAGTTTTAATTGTGGAACAGGTTAAAAGTTTAGAACGTCAGACTACGAAAACGTCCCATGTATTTTGTCGGACAGAACTTCCAATTGATTTGTTACCCTTTCATTAAACTCTCATAAAAATCAGACTGCTATTTACCACCAAATTCTTGTCATTAGACATGTTATACGTGTCGGACATATTAAAACGCCCATCATATTTGTTGGACAAACATTTTTTCTTATATAAACTTTGCTATAGAATAAACTTAAAAACAACCTGCTAGTGTTCTTGATCATATATGCCGGATTTATACTCAGCTATTGCCACTGCTGCTGCCGCTGACGGAAATATTGCCCCAAATACGATATCGACGCGAGTGATGTGTTCACATCAGTTCCAATGTCCTCACAACTCATTACCGAACGACTCACAAGAATGGAATGTGACATGTGACGACAGCATCGTCTTGCTCCCTTACTCACTTGCCGCTTTGCCGGCGGACAAGTGAGAGAGAGAGAGAGTAGTAGAATGTGAATACTCACTCGTATTCGCGCTGCCTCTTCTTTGACTTCCGCCACAAAAACGGACTTTTTGGGCATCGTCGTGCAATGGCAGTAGCATGAGCATGAGCAGCACGAGTGAGCTATTTACACATTCACGCTGCCCACTTCCCTGTCCAATTCCCTGTCGAACAGGACTGAGTGTAAATCCGGTAATAAACTTGTCAGGATGACACGTTCCACAAATTAAAATCACGTTTCATAATTAAATCTTCTCCTGTTCCATTGTTTCCACACATTAAAGTTTGTCCGACTAGACACCCTTAAGCTATTAACAAATTTTCGCCTGCTATTAATAATCTTTTTTTTGGTACGCGGGATCCAGGCCTATGCCTATGACTCGGTCCGTTCAATCGTTGCACTCATATCAAGGCTATTCAAAATAAGTTTTACGATTCGATAAGAGAGGGCGCTGTTACTAGCCTATTTTTTTAGTATATTGGTACACTCTTCATACAGGGTGTCTGCGTAACTTTGAACCACATGGAAAACTTTTTTAATGTCAATTTTACGAAAAAAGTCGTTCTTTATAAAGTGCTCTGCATAGTCTAAAACCTAAGATGCAATCATCAGATATCAAATTTTGTCAAAAGTATACGAGGTATGTCAAAAAATATGAATTTCGCTCAAGAGCAAAGTACCTTTATATTTCAAAATATCAAAAAATTTTATTATGAAAAGTTATTTGTAATTAAAAACCATATTCAAATATGCAAGAACAGCCTTCTACTCGAAAAAAAAAAATTTCTGAAATTTTCCTAAAATACCGATTCATCATTTTTATTTATTAGACATGTAATAACTATTTTATTAATAATTTTAGGAAAAAAAGTCATTCTTTATAAAAATCTGTGCATGGTCTAGACCTCAAGATGCAACCATCAGTTATCCAAGTTTGTTAATTTTATACGAGGTGTGTCAAATAATATGAATTTAGCTGATGGTTGCATCTTGAGGTTTAGACCATGCACAGATTTTTATGAAGAATAACTTTTTTTCCCAAAATTATTAATAAAAGAGTTATTACATGTCTAATAAATAAAAATGATGTTCGGAATCGGTAATTTAGGAAAATTTCAGAATTTTTTTTTTCAAGTAGAAGGCTGTTATTCCATACTTGAATATGGTTTTTAATTACAAATAACTTTTCATAATAAAATTTTTTGATATTTTGAAATATAAAGGTAGTTTGCTCTTGAGTGAAATTCATATTTTTTGACATACCTCGTATACTGTTGACAAACTTTGATATCTGATGATTGCATCTTAGGTTTTAGACTATGCAGAGCACTTTATAAAGAATGACTTTTTTTCGTAAAATTGATATTAAAAAAGTTTCCCATATGGTTCCAAGTTACGCAGACACCCTGTATGAACGTATGAAAAGTTTTATTTCAATCTGTCAATTCATTCTTTGTTTACAAGCAATTTAGTATCGACGCGTCACAATATTTTTTTACAATGGAAAAAACCAAGTATGGTGCAGTGGTTGAGTTTTTATTTTTGGAAGGTTTAAAAGTACCTACATGATAACTGGAAACTTAGTGGAATCAGTACTGTATAAATTGTCCGACAAGGTATACCTACTCTTTTACATCCGAAAATCCTGACAGATTATTGGCATAAAAATTTAGATTTCTTAAGATACGATATTGTTACTATCGCTCGACTAAAATTTGGCCATGTCTGTTATCCCGCACATCTATATAAAATCAATGTAATACAGTCGGATTTGTGCGAAAATTGCAATACAATAAGTGACTTGGATCATATATTTTTGCATGTGACAAATATGTGACACAAAAAAATCTTTTAAATATGCAGCTATACGCTATGAGCTCGTAGGTAGAGGGGATAATTAAAAATTCGCGAGCGCCAGTAGTGACAAGTCTGTAAGCCTTTACTGGAAATTTGATAGAAATGTCAAAGTGATTAATTTAAAACATTGATATTAAAAACATTAATAGGAAATAATAGGTTTGTTCTAGCAAACAGGTGGTCAGTGAGAGAACATCATAAAACAGTCACCAGTGCTATCCCCTCTACTCGCGCTGGTCCGCTATGATCAACTAGATCAAAGCTGTGGTGTATATTTTTACCTCAAAAATACTTACGTTTTAAATACTAAACTTAAGTTTTTTTAATACTCCGTAATATGTAATTATAAATCAATCTAAGCGCCATCTATACGATAATTGTGAAAGTATCCGAAGTCAGAAATTGATATTTCATTAATAGAACGTTAAAATGATTAGCAAAATCTTTAAAAAATCGATAACAGTTTAATTACTTTTTTGCGTTGTAAATATTAAGCGATAACAATTAAATAATAAATTTAAAAATTACCGGTGAAAGTTGCATTAGTAATCCACTAGGAGAGACACCAGCGAAGCTCAGAGCGTATTGCAAGAAACCGTTTATAGTCCAGAGAAATAAGATTTTTCTCGTGACACATCCCCCTCCAGGCCGAAACCAAATTTTTTGAGTTTATGTAATAACCTATATGTTTCCTGCAGCCGATTTTGATGATATACATAGTTATAAACAAATGAAGATCGAAAAACGGTAAATTTTCGCTTTTTTCGTCTATAACCAAAAAGTTAAGCATTTTAAACAAATTTGAGAGTAAGAAACTCATAAATCGTCTAAAAAATGTCAATATGACGTTCGCTGAATATGTCTATTTCTATTCTTATTGGTTGCTTAGAAAATTGCAAAATAAATCATAAATTTTGAGTTTTTATAAATATTCATAACTTATGCAAAAATTAAGTTAGAACCTTCTTATTACACGAATTGCTTAGATTTTTGGTGCTTAAATTATATTTTAAATTTCAAAGCAATTGGTCAAATAGTTTAAAAGTTATTTAATTTGTTTATCCAAAATTAATTTTTTTTGCAACACTATAAGTCAGAAGATTATGAGGTTACAGTAAGACTTCTGACAGTTTATGGAAGAAGAACATTTATACCAATGACTTAATTAAAAAAAAAAATGACAAAAAGTAATTTTAAACAGTGTAAAATTATTTTGCAAAAAAACGTCGATTTTTTGCTTATTTATAAACAATTAGAATAACTTTTTAACCGTTACCCGTAGAAAAATTATTTTTTCATATTTGGACTGAATTTTTATACACATTTAGAAAGAAAAACAATTGTCCTAGGACAATTAGGGACGAAGTTAGCCCCCCCCCAATTTTTTTAATTCACATGTTTTTGCAAAATAATTTGGCAGTATTTAGAATTATTTTTTGTCATTTTTTTTTAATTAAATTAATAGTATAAATCTTCTTCTTTCATAAACTATCCAAAGTATTAGGTAACTTCATCATTTTCTGATAGCGTTGCAAAAAATATTAATTTGGGATAAACAAATTAAATAACTTTTAAACTATTTGACTAATTGCTTTGAAATTTAAAATATAATTTAAGCAACAGAAGTCTCAGCAATTCGTGTAATATGAAGGTTCTAACTTAATTTTTACATAAGTTATGAATATTTATAAAACTCAAAATTTATGATTTATTTTGCAATTTTCTAAGCAACCAATAAGGATAGAAATATTCAGCGAACGCCATATTGAAATTTTTTAGACGATTTATGAGTTTTTTTTCTCAAATTTGTTTAAAATGCTTAACTTTTTGTTTATAGACGAAAAAAGCGAAAATTTATCGTTTTTTGATCTTCATTTGTTTATAACTATGTATATCATCAAAATCGCTGCAGGAAACATAAAGGTTATTAATATAGATGTCCATACTACTTAAAAAATTTGGTTTCGGCCTGGAGGGGGTTGTGTCACCAACACGATATTTTTTTTCCTTATTTCTCTGAACTATTATCCCCCATATAATCTGATGAACTTACTTTTACTAGCTTTGAACAAACCGTCAATCTTTAGGATTCTTCTAGATTATGTTAAGTCGAGTAAATTGAAACTTTGGATTATAAAATTAGTCGTGTAAATTAATAATACCCCCTATTCCTAATTAGTCTGTGGCTGTGGTTAGTCACCCTGAACGACATGGGTGCGAAAAGTTTTTTTTCCCTTCCCTACCCTTGATTGTTCGATTGGATTTGATAAATGCGCGTAGTTCCCAAAGGCCAAAAAAGAAGAAAAAAAAAATATATAAAAAGGTTTAAAAGCAAGTGAAATTTACGAACGAACGTTGAAAGTGTATAAGGACTCTAGGTCCTCAATTAATACAGTCGAAAGATGGGTTGCTGAATTAAAACGTGGTCTTGAATACGATCTACGTCAAGGACATCCAAGATAGCAACAACACCAGAAGTCGTAGAAAAAATATAGGTTATCGTATTGGAAAATCGCTGAGTGACTGAAAGAGATATAGTAGAAGCCCTAGGCATCTCATTGATAAATACAAGCAATATTTTAACTGAAGTATTGGGTTTCAGAAAGCTGTGTTCACAATAGGTGATGTATTCGCTAATAACAGAATAAAACACATTCGAATGCCACTTTCTCAGCAATATTTAGAGCGTGTTCAAAAGAATAAAGTGGATTTTGTACGTAGATTTATCACTATCGATGACACTTGGGTTTATCACCATAAAGGCCGGCGCCCACTTATACGGAACAGCCCGCTACGTAACGGACCGCGACGATCATCATCAATGGTGCTACAGCCCTATGAAAGAGCCTCGACCTTCCCAAGTCTATTACGCCAGACAGTCCTATCCATTGCCAACCGTTGCCAGTTTGCTGCGCCTATTTTTCTCCCATCCTCATCTACACCATCTTTCCATCTAAGTTTTGGCCTACCCCTATTTCTACTTCCCACAGGTTGTGACATAAGGATTCTTCTAGGATGGTTGTTATGCTGTGATCTTGCTAGATGTCCTGCCCATCTTAGTCTTCCTATTCTTATAAGAGATACTACGTCTTTACCACCAAATATATGTTTATATCTGTGGTATACCTCGTAGTTGTATTTTGAGCGTAAATTGCTTACATTTCATGCAAGAATCTTTTTTATAAAAACAGAAATAAAGCTTTTTAAAAAAGTTGTAATGAGTTTTTTTCAAAAAGTGCTTAATTTTTTGGTTATTTCAGCTTGAAATATTCTATTGCGAATTTGGCGAATATGAACCTATTTTACTTTAGCTATAACTCTGTTTCTATTAGGTCCAGAGACTTCGTGCATACACCATTTTTTTCACTTTTTACAGGATATATTTTTGTTGAAAATGGTTTTTTTTGATAAAATACTTACTTTTCGAATTATTGGCGAAACAATGTCTAAAAACGTGTTTGTTTTATTGAAAAAGAAACATAATTCATTGGCAAATAACTCAAAAAGTATTGACTTTGTGAAAAAAACTCTATAGAACAAAAGTTGCTTAGATTTAGTCAGTTTATCGAATTCCGGAATTATTTTTTACGTATATTTTTTCATCCCTGAGAAGGGGTGAAACTCACCCCCAGGGCAAAAGCACACATCGGCATAATATCACTTTTTTACTCTGACATGTTAGCTATGCGTTTGCCAAATTTCATGTCAATTTAAGCGGTTCTTTGAAAACCGTCAAAGAATATACAGTATATTACTCAATACAGAATATACTCAAGGGCGCCCGCAGGATATTTCCTCAGGGGGGGCAAAGGGTATTGAAACAAAAAATACAAGAAAAATTGTTTTGCTGTTTAAAACGCAACACGGTTAGTGTCAGTAAATGTTACTTAAATAATAATTGAATTCTTCTGGTGTCCATCGCAAATAAATCAATTACTTTCTGCATGAAGTTTTCTTTATTTTCTTTTATTTTTCTTCTGTGTACAGATAACAGGCATAGCCCACTTAGACGATTGTTCGACATCGTATTCCTTATCCAGGTCTTCACACGTTTGAGAGTGCTGTAAAAAAGTATCGAGGTTGTTATATTGTAATGTAAGTTTTAGAAGAACTGAAACACATGGATAAGAATATAACGTAATAAAATTATAGTTAGTTACCTGAATGATCGCTCGATGGTGCAAGTTGTTGGTGGCAGACAAAGAGCTATTTGGATGGCTTTTGCTACTGACGGCAAAAAGCAGGCATGCTCATGCTCAAGAACCTCTATTAAGTTCAGTTTTTCCAAGGCTTTGGCATCTATCTCCGTGTTTTTCCAAAGGTCGAACCACAGAATTGATTGCTCCTTAAAGTTGTCTAACAATTCACAATACGTGCTGTTTATATTGTTAATAGACTTTTCAAAATCTTCCTTAGAAAGATCTTTCATGATTTTAGGGTGCAGATTGAAAATTTCAAATGATGGTTTGTTTCTATCTGAAAACCTATCTTTCAACGATTGAACCAAAGAATCCAAATAAGGCAAGAAAATGGACTTTCTATAGTATTCGTTGATAGTCTGGGTAGAGTGATTTGGTCTGTGAACCTGTCTCGCAGCAACACGAGGACATGTGAGCTCGATTCCAAGCTTGTTTGCTGTTGTTTCAACATTTGCCATAATGTTATCAAACTCTTTTTCTCCATTTTGTCGGTCTGAACTGAATAGCTCAGTAACCTTCTGAATGTGTTTTGATATCTTCAAAATATCTACACTGACACCTTGTAACATTTGCGTAACGATTTCTAACTTGGCAGAGTATTTGGCAATCACATGTAGACATATCACAAATGCTGTATTTGTAACTGCGCAATGAAGCTGGAAAGCTTTCTGCCTTGTGTCACGGTTACCTTCAGTCGATAGAGTCTGAAGTGCTTCAGCGATGCTAACAAACTGCTCACTAAACTTTCGAATTGCTTTATATTTTTCGGTCCATCTGGTTTCACATAGTTTTTGAAGAGTTCCCACTATTGCCCTTCTTTGGCCATTCTGCCGAAAAAATGTTATAACTTCTTTAACTGTGCCAGTTGTATTCCTGATTTGTGGTATGTCATTTAAATCATTGACTACTAAATTTAGCCGATGACTGGCGCAATGAAAATATAGAGCTTTTGGGTATTTCTCAGTTATTCTTTTATGTACTCCAGTTATTTCCCCAGCCATTGTACTACAACCATCATATCCTTGGCCAACTGCATTTTCCAAGTTCAAGCCCCAATTTGTTAATGTTAAAGTAATAGCATTTGCTATATGTTCAGCATCTAAACTTTTTAATGGGGTGAAACCAAGGAAGTCTTCTCTGATGCAATTTTCACTTTTATCAAAATATCTCACGCCCAGAGAGAGTTGCTCTGTACCAGTAATGTCCATTGTTTCGTCTGCTAAAATGGAAAATATTTCATTATCATTGATTTTTGTAACTAACTCGTCTCTTAAAACCGTTGCACATAAATCAATGATCTCATTTTGTGTCCTATGGGAAATGTACATTGCATTTTTCGGCGCATTTTTCAGATGGTCTTCTAAAACAGAATCACCAGCTTCTTTCCTAAAATGTAAAAGGTTATTGAACACAGCATCCTCATTGGTATGACCTCTTAATGGTAAGTCATGTAGTGCACTAAACAAAATTGAAGAAACAATGGATTTTAGTTTCGCTCTGTTCGATTCAATTTGCTTGGCCAAACCATAATTTGCAAGACATTCAACATTTTTCTTTTCATTTTTCATGACAGATATAAAGTTACTTGAGTTTTCAGATGCTTGTCTGTGCCATTCAGAGTTCATATGCGATTTCGCATTTTCATGAAACTTTCTGAAATTGGTGAATGGGCGATTTATAAAGCCGCTTTGATAACTACCATGGGTTACGCGGGGCCTAAACAGTACACACAACTTGCATAGCCCACCTTTAACTTCTTTTGAATAAGCTAACCAGGGGTACGTATTTAACCATTCATGGATAAATGGTCGTTTGCCATTGTCAATATCATACTTGAAATTGTAACATTTATCTGGCTTCCATGGGTTTGTTAACAAAGTAAATTTCAAGCGATCGTTCAAGCTACAAATTTTATTAGTATCAAGGTAGTTCCCAACATCCAAATTTAAACTGTCTTCAACAATCGCAAAATTATCCGATGCGGTGGCCGTTACAACGTTAGTTTCTCTTTGAGAGGCGGATACAGCTGACTCCAAGCTAGATGGCCCTGCTACAGCTAAATCATTTTGACTGCATACTATACTACTGTTTTCGGTACTGTTCGGTATGTCAGATCCATCATCAATTTTCAGCCGCTTGTTTGGCTTGTTAAAGAACTTCCTTATGTCCATTTTTCTACAAATACAGTAGGCTAATTAAATTGATGCATTCAATCAGCTAAGTGTTAGGTGTCAAATAAATTAACGCATTTAACCGGGGAGTAGGCCGATAAATGGACAGAATAAGACCAAATGGATAATTTAGTTGCATTGAAAAATATTTTTAAAACCTTTTAGAGAAGTAAAAAATTCATCTAAGTTAATTAAAATTTGTAGATTAAAATACCTACCTTGCACAGTTGAATATCTCAACTGCGATACAGGAATAACTTATTTTCTTAAAGTAGGAAGGGTACTTATAAAAAATGTTATTACTTCAAGCACAATTTTTGAAATAAATATTGTAATTGTACTTCATAGACGCAAATGATGTTATTTTAATTCATAAAAAAGTATTTGTTACCTTTACACACAATAGATAACTACCTCGTAAAAATAAGCTTATTTTATTTAAGGTCAAGTGAGAAATAAAGTATATTATATAATACTTACACGTTGCACAAAAAACACTTTTAACACGTTAATATAAGTTCTATGAATAACAGTATATAAATTGTGAGCACTACCGTACTACTAGACGTATCAGATCGGCCGTTCAGCCCACCTATTTCATTTCTCAACTGGATAAGCCTAGACCGGACATCATCAGTGCATGCGGCATGCGCACCGAAAACGATGCGGTTCCATCCAAACATATGCGTCTCAGTCAGAAGGGATAAGGGATTGAGAAAAAATACATTTAAACTGGCATATCTCGTGAGCGATTATGATTAATATGGAATTTATTTTATAATATAAAGTAAGAGAGAGCTAAATATTTTTTACACGCTTTCGCCAAATTCTCAGGGGGGGCGATGGCCCCACCTGGCCCCTCCCTGGGGGCGCCCTTGAATATACTAAAGGAGGCGCTGAGCCATTTGAATACTCGAAAATATTAAAATGCCCATCGTCGCGGTCCGTTCTGTAGCGGGCTGTTCCGTATAACGCCGTGGGCGCCGGCCTTAATAATCCTAAATCAAAATAAGAGGGTAGACTGGTGTGAACCTGGTTCTTCGGCTCCGAAACGAATTCGTGTAAATTTTGTTTGTGGTTTACTTGCAAACTAGTAAAAGAATAAATTATGAATATTAATTATAACCTTTTAGACCAGCTGAAGGAAAGAATTCGTGAAAAAAAGACCCGGTTTGCAGAAGGAAAAAAAGAATGTGTGTGTGTACTTTGTACGCACGTAAGAAGTTATACTTCTATTATATCATTTTAACGAAGTAATTGTATTCTATTTAAATATTAAACTAACTTTCTTATCTACCACTTTCAAAAAATTTTTATTAAAACAACTAAAAAAAAAAAATGAATCGTAGAGGATTGGAACCCGGGACGTTTCGAACTCTGACCGAATGCTCAACAACTAGACCACCGAGGTCATGTGATTGACACGTACGTTTCGGGTATAATTATGAGTGCAGCTGATCTCACTACTACCAACTTTGTTAAATTTCGAAACAGTAATTTCACTTTTATTTAATAATAGTACGGTAAACAATCCTCATTTTTTAATATGTTATTCCTTACAAAAATACCTTTAATTTAAGCACAAATAATTAAAAATCGTAAATTTGGGTCAAAAGTTATTAACTTTTTAAGAATTCCCATAAGAGCCCATGTTAAAACTTAACTTTGACCCTTAATAGTAATTAAACGGCACGGTAAAACATTTTTTAAAAAATCAAGTCTTAGTTTTTTGAAGTAAACTATAACATACTAAAATTTCATGCAAATCCTTAATTCTTTGCCGAAGGTGTAGAACGTCATTAAACTTGTGATATTTTGAAAATTGATCAAATTATTTTAATTTTGAATTGAAATGATTTAAGTGCACTTTACATCAACAATAAATTGAACAAGAAATTGACAAAGTTATTCAAGGCCAAATTTGACGAGTACAAAATGTATGGTTTGTAAAAGAAAATGAAGGAATTTGATGAAATAGAACAATTGGATATGTTTTATTTTGTTAAATTTCTTTATTTTCTTTTTATTCACGGCAAAATTGGATGTAGAATTGTGTTTTGTATAAGCCAAATTTGACCTTGAATAACTTGTTGTCAATTTCTTATTCAATTATTGTTGATGTAAAGTGGACTTTAGAATTGAAAAAAAATACAACAAAACATATAGTAAGAAAACAATATATTAGGTGAATATTGATGGTAATCAAATTATATAAATAAAAGTATTACATTATTACATACTATGTATTTTGGCAGATCAAACAGGTAGGTTTATACCCATGATACATTAACAATTATTACGTACCTGTTGCTTTTAAAAACTATTTAAAAGTCACTACAATATTATAAACTGTTTTGTTTCTGTCCTCACAACAATAAAACTAATATATTATACATTTGTTTACCTTTACCTTTTCCTCCAAACCACAGCTGTCCTACAGCTGCCATATTGGATAATTTTTGACATGTCATTTGAACATCCAATTAGAACAAAGTTATAATGCGCGTATGCGCCTGGGTGATGCGTACGCGCCTGGTTTTAACATATAAAAATTCACCCTCATCGCGCGTAAAGAAGTATAACTTCAAAAATCCTTTTACATCAGGACAATGCACCGTGCCATATGACCATTTTGACAATGGCTAAAATCCATGAATTAAAGTTATAATTGTTGGAATGTCCATCGTATTCACCAGATTTGTCCCCTAGCGACTTCCATATGTTTCAATACCTAAAATAATTTATGCCTGGAAAGCGTTTTTCATCAAATAATGAAATAATAACAGCTGTGAATGCGTATTTTGCAGGAGACTAAAATAATACAGTGTATTTCCAACTACACTCAGCGGCACAAAATTCCGCCACCCAAAATTTTTGATTAAGTTTGACAATTTATAACTTTATTATTTGTGCTCCGATTTTCAAGATTCTTGCACCAGTTTGTAGGTACATGTATTGATATTGTTTGGTATTATTCCGGTGACAAATAAATTTTGCTTCCATGGCATTATACAGGGGTGAAAGGAAGCGTTGTGTTTTCTCCTAATTTTAAAAAATCCTGTGGAAAATAAAATAGCTGATTTTGTTTCATAGTCCTGTCATATTATCCCGGAGGCATCACCAACATTTTGTTTTTTGAATTATCCGAATATCTTTTTTCTTGTAAGAGCTGTACCATTTTTTGTAAATAAAAACACTGATTGACTCATAAAATAGAGGTTGGATTGATAAGATTAGAATGGCCCGCTTGCAGTCCAGATCTCAATCCTATTGAGAATTTATGGGATGAATTAGAGCTTCACGATACGATACAATAGAGATACTTTTTAAGTATTGAGTATTGTATTGGTTATGCCAATGAAGTATCGTATCGAGTATCAATATCGGCAATACTTTCTTATAAAAATATAGTATTAATGTTGATTTCGATATCGAAATATCGACATAAAAAGGATTATACATCTGAGCTATGTAGGCCCTTTATGCCCACTTTTGCATGCTTGGCAAATGGACATTATTCTAAAAATATTACGAATATTGCTTATAACTTATATGTATATTCTTATAAATATTGAATATGGCTGAATGCTTCTTTAAAAGTCGACAAATACTTACTAATTCTGTATTGTTTAAAAACTACTTTTGAAAATATAGGGAAATCCCCGGAGATTCAGAATAAATCGCCATTCAGTATTTTTGAGTCATAATCACTTACTTCCATAATATTGCCACAATTGCCACATGATATAAATAGTGTAATCATAACAGACATTTACTCATTCTCAAGAATTTCAAGTTCATGCACTCAAGTGTAAAATATTATAACAGATGATGCTTGGGTTGCAGATCACTTATACTTTTATGTAATAAATAATTATGATTTAAATACCTATTCCACAAAATATAATCAAACAACTGTGGCGTTTTATTTTTTTTTTCTCGATATCGATATTTTCAATAATATCGAGACAAGCGTATCGACAATACAAGAAAGAGTATTTATTGTATTGATTTCAGATAATGAGTATCGTATCGACATTAATATTGCTAAGGTATTTATTGTATCGGTATCGTATTGGTTTTCGATACGATATCAATGCAATATCGATATTTTTATCGAATATCATGAAACTCTAGGATGGATGAATAAAAAAAAGCTATTTGCCGTCATCCTAGGCCTACAGAAAATTTAGTACAGTTATGGCCCTGGTAGAGGAATATCGGGCTATTCCCCAGGTAAGGATAACACATCTTTATTCGATGCTAAACATATTGCGAGCAGTCGTTGCTGCAAGAGGTGGACATTTTTTAGAGGTTTAATTTTTTTTTGTTTTGTTAATTAAAAAAAAAAACTAAGAGAAACTATTTATAAAGCATCCAAAAAATCCTATTAACGAAATTTTAACTATAGAAATAAACTTAATTTAGTATTAAAAAAAAACGAAAGAAAATTTAAATTTGAAAAATTATTCTAATAAAGTATTTAGTATAAAATAAGACAGTTGTATCTTAAGAATGAAATAATCAATCTGATATTAAACAAATACCAAAAGTATTCTGATTTCTCTCCACGCGTTAACCTATTAAGTTAGAGACTTTGAAGTGCAGACTCACATATTAAAAGACATCACTTGAGAAAGATACTCTGCCGAAACAGCTGTAGTGACATTAATTTATAATAAGATTTGTGGAAGTATTGAAAACAAAAGTTTTCAGTATTTTATTGTTAGAAAAGAGCTAGACTTAATACTTACTTCGTTTCTGGCTGCATGGACTAATCATAAAGCCGAAAAAATTAGTGTTGTAAAATGAAAATTAGTGAAGTAAAAACAAAAATAATAAAAATAAAACAAAATGTTTACTAAAACGTGTTTACTTAGTTAATAATTTGTTACATACTGTATTGAAATATTTCGTATTATTTTGTCTTGTAGCTATTATAAAATTCATTTTCTGCAATTACATAATTTGCCTCAGTTGATTTTTCCTCTCTTTCCTCTTGGTTAGTACCGCTTGTAGCTTGATCGCTTTGGAATAACATCAACTTTTGGTAAGTTAGATCATCAGAGAAACACCTTAAAACATCTCTTCCATTTAATGGACCTATACGTACCAAAATAAACAAGTTTGTTATTATTGAGAACAAGAAATTTAGTACCACTATAAAAATGATCAAGTCTATAAGATACGTTCTATTGACGAATGTTTCTGTCATTTGTACATTACAAGAATTATTTCTGAGTAGGGACTGGGGTTGTAATGATGATAAAGCTTGCTCGTCAATGGTATCTTGTAAATCTTCTGTGGCTTTATGTATGAAAATATCTTTGAATTCTGTTGTCCATACAACAGTTGTTTCAATAGTGAACTTCTTTACTAACTGCAGTGCAAATTGTCGTTTTGTATCGTTAAAGGAAATGAAGCTTATCAAAGGATTCTGACTAATCGTCCATTGTTCTACTTCACCTCTATAAAGAACTTGCAATGAATTACCGATGTTAGGTTTCTCGTAGGACCAAAGATATAAAAGATCATCGTTTTTGTCGAAACACACTTCAGCAGAGTAAGCACATTTGCTGCCACTTGGTAGTACAACTCTATTTTCAAGTAAATTTCTCGTTACACTAACCTCGTCCACATATTTAGTTCTATTATTTTTAAGCCAATGGAGCCTCTTGCAAAGTGGACAAGCATTGCCTTTGTACCACACAGTAAAGCTATTATTTTTATTTTTCTCTCTGAAGTTAGTCATCTTTTCATCGTAATAAACAGAGTTGACAGTTACATTAGTTTTGGCGGAGGTACTGACACTATATCTGACACGTTTCAATTGAGCATTTACAAAATTTTCACTTTTCACTCTCGAAAGGAAAATACAGATCAGTAAAGGTGTTAATATAATCATTGTTGCTATTATACTAACTTTTAACACAAGGATAGATACACACCGCAAAAGTCGTCATTTCCTTTTTTACGGTAGAAATTAGTTATTTCGGTTGATTAAAATTTAAATTTTAACTATCCTGTACAAAATAACATATGGTTATTCCAGATTTTTTACATTTAACACAATTTCATTTTTTTATCGACTTCACTTTCGATAATAATTAATTATCTTAGCAAGCTTCTGAAACTGTATTCTTGTGGCATGTTAAATTTAGTACATATTATGTTTATGGGATTGAGCCACAATTGTTGGTGCAAAGGAAATTGTAAAAACCAACCCACACCAACAGATATTTAAACTACCAATCCAACCACAACGTAAACATCAAGAAATGAATAATAGAATCTATATGATAAAGCACGAAGCACCTGGTCCAATGAAAATACATTCCAGGAAGGAAAAAATCTGCTAACAAAGGCTTGATTAAAAATGACTACCCATTGTCTTTTATGAACAAGGAATTCCACAAGATTGAAGAAAAGAAACAACAAAACACCACAAGCATTTTAGAGACATCCAAAAGAAGGGGTTCATAGATGACAATACGACAATACCACATGCAAAGGGCTTATCAGGGATAGGAAACAAGTACAATATCACAACAACATTCAAAATAACCAGTACTCTGAGATCTGTCCTGTCCAAAACCAAACATCCATTTTTCCTGTGCTCAATTTTGAAGCTAAAAATCTGAAAAAAATCAGGTAGCTTTGTATTGTTAAGATACGCCTTCATTAATTGTTTCAGATTTTTTGCAGCAATAAAGCGTATGAAATTTTTTGTTTTCGAAAAAACACGTTTTTTTTCATATCGGACCCCCAGAAGCACCTAGGGACGTGAAAATTTGGCTGAGTGAGTTTTCGATTATATCTTTTCAAATGCCTAAACCCAAAACTGAATCGAGCCTGGTGCAATTTTGACCATCTTATCCCGCTATAGCCTTTAAGAGGAGCAAATATTGTAACGTTAAGAAAACTTAAAGATTACGTTAAACAGTTTCCAGAACATGATTTATTATTCTTCACTGCATAATCCATCATCAGATATTGTGCAAAAATATTTTGCAAGTGGACAACGTCATTTCAAATATAACTAATATTGTTAACTGTGGATATTAGTTCAATAGGATTAAATCATCGTGAATTCAAAGCATTTTTGGAAGAGTTAGAGACAGAAAATACTGATGTCTTATACCACAATCAACAATCATAAATATTCTAATAATTAAGTTTAGAAAAGGTTCTTAAAAGATGCTGTGCATTAGGGGAAGAAATTATTTAGAAATTAAACACTGCTACTTTGCTAAATTTATAAGTGTTGATCGCAAAATGAAACTTTTGTAATGAAATTCAAACTATTCATTGCTCATATAAACAAGAAAGAATTAGTCCAATTATTTCCCAATAATTTTGTTTAGTCCGGAACTGGATTATTCTTGTGATTAGAAGTTTGGTGGTTTGGATTTTAAATGAGAGATATCTATGTCAAATATCAAAAAATATACAAGGTGGTTCTAAAGTTATGCTTCCAGAAGAAATGGGCAAAATCGATAAAACACCCTGTAACTCGGTTATAAAAATCATCGAGGCAATAAATGTAGTATATCTAGAACCGCCTTAGTGACCTCTATTCACAATTTAAGTATTCCCGTTTCTCAATAAAACACCCTGTATGTTTGCAGCAAATACCGTGCTTAAATAAGTGCGAATGTGGTATAGGAGGGTAGTAGATATGGTTTGAAAATTTTGAAATTTTCGATTTTTTTTTATTATTTTGGATAAAAATACATAATTTCAAAAATATTCTCTGAAGATTTCAGTTTGACCGTAGGAAAACTACCAGAAATACATCATGTTTAATATCCCTACCTTCGACTCGCTTTGTAGCAGCTTGTTGAGCGTAGTGAGAAACGTTCAACAGCTGCTCCATATTCTTTTGTAAATTACTCTGCGATTTAAACACATATTCCGATGTTCATCACTTTACGATTTGATAAACAGAGGAAATTGAAAATAAAAGTTGTCAAAACTAAACGTGTTTTTCTCAAAACTGCTCAACTGCTTTTTATAGGCGGTGGGCATTGTAACTCAAAGGCTACTTGACAGATCCACCTGAAATTTTTCATATATTTTCTTTAGACATTTCGTGACGTAACAATAACAAATGTGTTGATTTTCACTATTTTGGTATTTTCACTTCTGAGTGATATCAAAAACGCAAAAATCGTCAAAACTAAAAAAAACTCAACAGCGTTATCTCGAGAAACTCGTAAGCTAATAAAATATTTTTGAATTTTTTGTTTCATATGATCCAATAACGAGTTCTGATGTCTACTGAAAAATTCATTTTGTTTAGGTGTCGGTAAAAATTTGCCACCGTTGGCTTATTTTTCAATAGTTGGTCTTGAAACATTTTTTTCGGATATTCTTTGAATTGTACTGAATATGTTTATTTAATTTAAAAATAAAATAATTCTACCACAGTTTCAAACAAATTAAAAAATTGCTTAACATCCCCCCCCCCCAAAGTTAAAAATTCGAAAACATTGCGGCCCTTGGTAATAGACCAAAAACATTTTGCGGCCCTTATTAAAAAAAGTTTGCCCACCCCTGCTATAGATATACGAAAGTAAGCAAATCAAAGGAACAGACAGGTACAAGTATTTAGGTTTCATAATATCCAACAAGGGAACAACTG
Organism: Diabrotica virgifera virgifera; assembly: GCF_917563875.1. Taxonomy (NCBI): domain Eukaryota; kingdom Metazoa; phylum Arthropoda; class Insecta; order Coleoptera; family Chrysomelidae; genus Diabrotica; species Diabrotica virgifera. The sequence goes on along the minus strand of NC_065448.1, from coordinate 869,038 downwards.
AAGAAGATATAAAAAATAGACTAGGACAAACAAGAGACTGCATACGAAAATTGAACCCAGTACTGTGAGAAAACATTGGTATAAAAACAAAAAACATTCGTAAAAACAAAAAAGAACATTCGTATAAGAACAAAAAAAAATTGGAAAAATCCTTTGTAAAATTTGTATAAAATGTTTAATACTTACGCTAAAACGTTGTATACAATTTTTATTAAAAATCCCTTTAAGGGCTACATGGCAACAAAATGTTTTCGATTTTATAAAAAATCATCATCAGTGTTAGACAGTGTTTGCCGTGTATCCATCTTAAGGCGTTTTATTTAAGTATCCTTAAGTATCTTTAATGCATCCATATTATATTTAAAGGGTTTTTACCCGAATATTTCTTTGGTGGCTCAGCTGGCATCCAATCTGTCCAACACCGATGATGATTTTTTATAAAATCGAAAACGTTTTGTTGTGATGTAGCCCTTAAAGAGATTTTTAATAAACATTTTATACCTTTTACAAAGGATTTTTTCCAATTTTTGCGATTGATGATATACAGCCGACTATAGGAAAAAATTCTTTTCCTTGTGGATTTTTTAAAAACAAAAAGAGTTTATATAGTCGAGGAAATGAAGCTGAAAAAATGGCAAAACCTCGCAATTTTTTCGTCCAGCACCGATTTGTACAAAAATTTGGGATTAGGCTCATTTCACCCTCTAGTTCATTTTCTATATTGAGCCGTTGTACGCTTTTTTTTTTCTTTTTGCTTTTGCTTCTTATTAATTACATAATGATTGTTTTGTGCTTTAAGATATAATATAACAATATTTCAACCCTTAAAACCACCCTTGTTGGAGCTATATATAAAAAGTTTACTTATCCTAAAAGAATAATTTCGGCTTGCCTCAATTTACATAAAAATTTGGGGTTAGGATCATCTTACCCTGTACTTCATATTCTATATCATGCTCAAGGGCGTTGATTATTTTTAGAGGTGATAACTACCCTTATTGTCAAAAATTATATAAAAGCATTGTAAACTTTAATACAGGTAAAATTTGGTTTTGACTGGTTAAATAATGATTGTTTTATGCTTTAGGATATAATATCATAATATTTCAACCCTTAAAAACCACCCTTAATAACATTGCAATTTTTATAAGTAGACAATTTAATAGATCTATAAAGAAAAAAAAAGTAGAATTAAAGAATTACAAAAACATTTATTTATACAAAAATAGAATTTACAAATATATAAAAATACACATACAAATAGTTTTTTAGTCATCCAGTATACGAACCGGCTCTGTGGTATTATATAGGTACATTGAAAATGCTCTATAAGGGGACTATTCGAATTTTTCGAAAAAAAAAATAGTTTTATCAACATAGCTCCTTCATTTTTGGCGATAAAAAGTTTTTTCAATAACAGTTTTGTAGGATTTTTGAAAGGTAATAAAACTGTATAAATTAAATTCCGTAAGATCCCTTAATTTTTAATTGCGGTGGGTTTAAAGGGCTCGAATAAGGGGATGTTTGCTCGTAAATAGATGTTTTAAACAGCTATATCTCGCTAACTGTTCACTGCAGTGAAAATCTAGGTATAAGGAAATTTTATCTATTAAAAAAGCTACAATTTAGTAATCTATCATTTTTTTCGTATCTCCAGTATTTTCGGAGATATTTTGAAGAAAGTGATAAAAAATGCAAAATTGCAAAAAATCAATTTTTCTGTAAACTCCATTTTTTCTAAAATTAGGCCTTTTAAATAGGTCAAACTTCTTGGGTGTATTGATAATATAAATATAAAAGGAATTACAGAAAGGCGAAGACCAATTTTTAGTTACAAGGGTAGGTAGGGGGTTGTTTTCACTGTTTTTTTCGTAGAGAAAAATAGGTACCGACTTTTTTTTATCATAAATTGCTCAATTTTTATGCTAGAAACTTTTTATTATTATTTTTTTAAAGATCTTATTGTATGCTTGAAAAAACATCATGTAAGTTTTCCTGGAAAAATGCAAAGTTTTTCCGTTATTTGGCTTCGATTATTTCAAATTATGCATTTGACGAAAAAAGCTAACCTTTAACATGCCGTATCTCGGTTTGTATTGGTCGTAAAAATATTATAGAAAAACAGTTTCGTTTGTGTTACTAAAACATACAATTTTATTATCTACAGTTTTTTTGATTAAATGCATATTTTTCGAGTTATTCTCAAAAAACCCTCTAAAAAAGTCGATTTTTCCGTCGAAAAACTGTTATTAATTATTTATATGGGAAATAAGCCACAATTAAAATGAAAAAAATAATTTTATTAACGTTTCGACGCCCAAATCGGGTGCCGTTGTCAAAATACAAAATATTACTATTAAATTATATTATATATCAAAATATAAAATATTATACAAAATATTATTAGTAATATTTTGTATTTTGACAACGGCACCCGATTTGGGCGTCGAAACGTTAATAAAATTATTTTTTTCATTTTAATTGTGGCTTATTTCCCATATAAATAATTAATAATAAAAATGCCACAAGGAAATAGCTTCAGAACAACATTGAAAAACTGTTACTTTCAACCACGAATAACTCGAAAAATATTAGTTTTACGAAGAAAATGTAAAAAACATTTTTTTCTTAAAATTAGTTTTTACATCGATTTACATGGTTAAAATGTAATAAAGAATTCCCACCCTCGAGATGGGGTGGCAACTACCCCCAAGGTTTTAGCGTACAGCGGCATGATATAGAAAATGATCCTTGGACTATTCCCTACCTTCTGTGAAAATGTCAAGTAAATCCATGCTGGACGAAAAAAATGCAAGCCAAAATGCTTCATTTCCTCGACTAATAACATCATGACAAGTAGTATTCTGACTGATGGGTGTGAAAATTGGACAATAAATAAGAAAACTAAAAACCAGATAGAAGAATATATTATTATATGATATGAGTCCAATATTGATAGATCGCATTTTGGCTTTCGGAAAGCACTTGGAACTAGAGAGACAGTTTTCGCTCTCCAGGTGCTTATACAGCGGTGTAGAGACGTTGATAAGGATGTGTATTTGTGCTTTGTGGATTTTAGAAAAGCATTTGACAAAAGCCTGAACAATTAATAGATATTCTGCGGAAGACAGGTATTGACGACAAGGATATTCGGATTGTGCCAAACCTATACTGAAAACGAACTTACTGAAAATGTGGAGATCAAAAGAGGTGTCCGGCAGGGGTGTATTTTATTCCCAGTTCTATTCAATATTGATTCCGAGGAAATATTTTTAAAAATGCATGTGGTTTTTTTTTGGTTTTCCCTCGTAATTTACTATGGAATCACCAACGCGAGAATTTTGCTGTCAGCATTGCATGTGGTTGTCTTTTTAAAGACAAATCACATGCTATGATTTTTTTGTGACGGATACCTATTCTCGAGTTAAAGTTGATTTCATGTAATCAAATCTTTCAATAAAGTCGTTCCAGGAACGCAACTCATAAATATTGGCAATATCATTTTAAAGTCTTCTACTTTAAAATGTATAATACCTATGTCTGAATTGCCGATATGAATGAGTCAGATTAAATTAAATTAGAAGAATTTTTTTACTAAGCTACAACATTTTTGTTTAATTTAGTAATATTTTGTATTTTGACAACGACGTACGAGGTGAAAGTTGAAACGTCAATAAAATTATTTTTGAAGTTATACTTCTTTACGATCGAGAGTGAAATTTTATATTGCCGGACGCATGCGCACACAGACAGTATGTATTTCGTTGCTAATCTTTCAAAATATGTATGTATCAGCCCTGTCAGCGCAAATAAGTGATATTATATCATATAAAAAGATATATTGGTGTTCTTAGTAAATGTATTATTTATTATAATTTTTGTGTCTTTGGATTTGTCTCCCTCGGGAATAAGATATTTTATAATAATAGTAAGTATATTTAAATATTTTTGTATACCACTTGGTCTATTAAATTTGTCAGTATGTATAAGAAATCTTGTAACCTGTCAAAGCAAAAGAGATATAGCTCAGTGGTAGAGCGTGTGACCGGAGATCAAGAGGTCCCGGGTTCAAATCCCGGACGATTCATATTCTTTTTTTTTATATTTTTGGTATCGTTTTAATAATTTTTTTTTAAAGTGGTAGGTTCAGAAAGTTAGTTTAATATTTAAATAAAATACAAATAACCTGTTAAGTATATTAATTTCGTTGAAATCATAATAATAGAAGTATAACTTCTTACGTGCGTACAAAGTACACACACATTCTTTTTTTTAACTTAAATTGTGGCTTATTTCCCAGTTAGAATAGTAAAGCAGATATAGAATAAATAACATAGAGATTAAGAAACGAATGAGAGCGAATTCACGCGAACGGACAAGTCAGAAGAGCCAACCAAAAACGTTGGATAAACAGAATAACAGAGAACAGAGTGGAAATAAGAATAGAGGCAAGGCAGACTCCGAAGATCTTTCAGAGGTGAAGTGGACAAAGCAATGGAAAAAAGAAATCTACAGGAAGGGGACTGGCTAAACAAAGATCTGGAGAGAACGGTTGAGTGAAGAAATATTGTGAAAGCTGTGGAAAGCCGTGGTATAATACACTGGGGTGCAAAATTAACCGGACACCATAAAAATGGGTCATTTTTGATGTCTCGAATTTCCTAAACCTGTTGTCCGATTTAAGTAATTTTTTAATATGTTATAGCCTTATCCTTTAACAATATTGCTGTAATAATGTTGTTGCTAAACAGGTAAATTTTCATTGTATACCGGGTGTACTAATAAAGCAGTGTTTTTTTCTTAAAGTTCGCATCACCCTGTGGAACATTCTAGCATTTCCAACTATAGCATCATGTTTTTTCAACATTCTGTTTTTTTATTCATTCGCTTATGTTGTACCATAAAAAATTTAGGTACTTTAACAATTAGCCATGTTTTTCATCTATATAGGGTGTTTTTAAGTAAGTATGGCAAACTTCAAGGGGTACTTCTACATGAAAAAATAATGACAGTTTGCTTTATAAACCTATGTCCGCAAATGCTTCGTTTCTGAGATAGAGGGTGTTGAAATTTTTCTTACAAACTGACGCATTTATTTATTACTTTAAAACCTGTTGAAATATGCAAATGAAATTTGGTGGGTTTTAACACGTAGTTATTGCACTTTTTTGCCATACAATTCATAATTTAATTTTCACCATTGGTGCGCATACAGGTAATATGAAAGTTCATATTACCCGTACGTGCGCCAATGGTGAATATTAAATTCTTAATTGTATGTCAAAAAATGTGCAATAACTACGTGTTAAAACCCACCAAATTTCATTTGCATATCTCAATCTGTTTTAAAGCAATCAATAAATCGTCAGTTTGTAAGAAAAATTTCAACATCCCCTATCTCGAAAAGGAAGCATTTGCGGACATACCGTTTATAAAGCAATTTGTCATTATTTTTTCATGCAGAATTATCCCCTAAAGTTTACCATACTTATTTAAAAACACCCTGTATTGATGAAATACATGGCTAGTTGTTAAAGTACCTAACTTTTTTTGGCCCAATGTAATCGAATGAATCAACAAACAAAATGTTGAGAAAACATGAGGCTATAGTCGGATTTTAATTTCAGTATTTTATAAATACTAGAATATTCCACAGGGTGATGCGAACTTTGAGAAAAAAAACACAGTTTGATTGGTACACCCTGTATACAATGAAAATTTAACTGTTTAGCAACAATACTATTATAGCGATATTGTTAAAGAATAAGGCTATAATATATTAAAAAACCACTTAAATCGGACAACAGGTTTAGGAAATTCGAGACATCAAAAATGACCCATTTTTAAGGTGTTCGGTTAATTTTGCACCCCAGTGTATAATACATATAATATGGAACAAAATGAAAAATATGTTTCTATATATTTTGTTAAAGATTTCCCTTTGTTCCGGCATTTCTTTATGATTTATTCGAAAGTTTATTCAGAAATTGCGGTTTCGTATTTATTACGTTATTTATGACCGACTGAACGCTTATTTTCCATGCCTTAAAGACCCTAATCATCCCTTTTCGTGGAACGGGATCGAATGGAACTTCTGCAACATAGTGGCAGTGGCTAGAAGAGGCCGGCAGTGCGCCGATGGCACATCATCTCACTGTTGCGAAGGGAAACTAAAATTCTGGTGACCTCGTTCGTTTTCCAGATCAATACCGCCGCTGCCGCCACCGCCGACCGCGTCGCTCGCCGCCTCCCCTTCTTTCCACTGCCATCTTTTGGGATCCACCCCCGTAGACTAATGCCGCCGCCGGCACGAGATCCAAGCTGGCTCTGCTTTTAGATTTTGGGATACATCCGTCCTCCATTTCTAGATGAAAAGGATATACAGTCGTCGATTTGTAACTATCGAATCGTTGCAGACAAATACGAGTATATTCATCTTCAGATACAAATCTCGTCGTAGTATGACAAAGTCGTAGTATGAATATAGAATAAAGAAGATGCAGATTTAGAAATTAGAACCACAAAAAGGTGTAAAGAATATATAAATATCTCGGATCTATAATATCTATAAAAGGCACTACCAAAACAGACATCGAAAACAAAACGCAGCAGGGCAAAAAAGCAGTAAACATTCTAAGCTCTCTACTATGGTCTAAAGATATAAAACAAAAAAAGAAATTGACAATCTATCGTACCTTGGTAGAGCTTATTATGACTTATGGGGCAGAAGTTTGTCAGATCACGAAAAAGATAGTAAAAGAATAAAAGTAGTAGAAATGGATTATCTAAGGAGAAGGTCTGGTATATCCAAAAAAGATCACATCACGAATGAAGATATTAGAAGGAGGACAAATACTGTATACCTATTCCAGCGGAGATAGAATTGAAACGAGACAACTAGTGTGGTATGGTCACGTGAAACGAATGAATGAAGATAGATGGCCAAAGCAAGCTTAAATTACATAGCACAACAAAGAAGAAGAAGGACAAAGCCTTCAGTTGCCTGGGAAGAAAATGTACGGCACATCATGAAAGATAGAGCCATCAAAGAAGACGAATGGATGGCGGTCCAAATGCGAGAAGCGGCAGAGGATGTAGGAACCTCGCTTATAGATAGATAGATAATAATTAGCTTTTACCATGATTTAGACAAAACACTGAAAGAAACCAAAAAGGGGAAGTTATTTTAGACTTCAATGCGAAAGTAGGAAAAGGAAGAGATGAAGTAGTAGACGAATATAAACTAGGAACACGTAATGAGAGAGGAGAGAGACTCGTTTAGTTTTGTAAGGACAACGAACTCATTATCAAAAACACATGGTACACGGACTACCAGTCCGAAGAATATACACCTGAAAAGCCCCTAGAGATGACGGTGAAAACATAGCAAGAAACAAAATTGACTACATCATTATAACCAAAGCTTCCGTAACGCCATAGTATCGACTAAAGCTTACCTAGAGGCAGATAAAGCAATTGACCACAACCTTGTTTTAGCAGACGTGGAACTCAAACTAAAGAAAATAAAAACAACCATCAAAACACCTAGAATTAATTTAAGAAGATTAAAAGAAACTGATCTGTGCCAGCAGATTAAAGAACAAATACACAAGGAAGTCCAGAAAGTAAAAAGACAAGGATAACTTAATGCTACAGAAAAATGGAGAGAGTTAGAGAAGATCCTGAGAAACATCATAATATTATAACATCAACTGGAGGGCGATAGGTCCCCTAAAAGCAAACAATGGATAACACAAGAAATACAAGAATAAAAACGAACAACAATACAAGAATATAAATAAAACAATCAAACAATAAATCATGGAAGCGAAGGAATTGTGGCTAAGTATCATAAAAATGTGCAGATATAGAAAGATTAAAAAAGCAACATGACAACTTTTACATATACGGGAAAATAAAAAAACGGCTGGCATATTAAAAAAAGTTTTGGAAACATAATGGACAAAAACTATAAAATAATAATTGAAAGGGCACAGAAAATAAATAGATGAGGATAATATAAAAGAGCTATTTGAAACGACGAAAGAATGGAGACAATAGAACCACGAGGTAGAAATGTACCTACAATTACCAATGGAAAAATTGAAAAAGTACTAAATTATATAAAGCCATGGGGCCGGATGAAATACCTACAGAAATCTTAAATATAAATTTTTAGACAACACAGGGCCACATTCACATACTACTGGTAGAATTATTCAACGAAATATACTACTTTGGGGAAATTTCGAAAGAATGGCTAATATCTGAGTTTATCCCAATATACAAAAAATCCAACGCAATGAAATGTGAAGAATATAGAAGGATCAGCTTGATGAACCATGTTTTAAAAGTCTTCTTGCGAGTGGTACATGAACGTGTCTACAAAAAACTAGAAGATAGAATAACAGGACACCAACTGGGATTTAAAAAATGCTTTGTAGTCCAGGGCTCATCTGTTTTGAGATGGACGTTGAGAGGTGACTCAAATTTTTTTGCAGAAATTACTTGAAAATAAATCAAATAATAATACTTGAGTTATCCTCCCTCTCAAAAAGGACCGGAACATTGTTTAAATAATCAAAATGTCAAAAAATTAAGGAAAATTTCGATTTTTTTTTCGTTTTTTGATTATAACTGTAAAAGTATTCATTTCCGAGAAAAGTTTTACTGACATAAAAGTTGCGTAATTAAATTTCCTACAATATAGAATTGGTAAAAAATTTTAAAAATAGTCACCCTTGTTGCAAAATAGCAATAATTGCGAAAAAACAATACAAAAACAAGTATTCGCATTTTACGTTTTTGAACCATTTATGCTACACTTAGGACCTTCATATTTCACCCAGAAAAACTTTATGATATAGTAAAACAATACTGTAAATTTAATTAAGATCGGTTCAATAGATTTTGCAAAATAAATTTTGCAATCCACCTTTCCCAAAAAAAATTCATTTTTTCAAAATGTTACAGGACTGAAAATAAAGCAGGTAGCAAGTTGAAATTTTTTTTGCTTATAGAAGTGTACTGTACCTTTCATTTGCAATTTGCAAAATTAAAATCGATTAATTACCACGGCGTCAGGAAATTTTTTAAATAAACATTAATTTTTGGTGCTACGCGCAGGACAGCGGTGTTCGATTCACACAAGTTGATTTCCACCAAAATTTCTTCTAATCTTTATCTAACATATTACTTTCTTACTCTATATTTTGTTGTATTTTAATATTTTAATTCCAGAAAAATCAAACTAATTTTATTATTGTTTGTGAAATATTGTTTAAACAATTACATATGTTTAAAAATAATAAACTTCTATTCTCTAAGTTAAAATATATAAACAATAAAGTTTTTGCTAATAAAGTGTTATTTCAAAGGATAGAGTATGTGTTTTTATTTTGCAATAAACAAATTTATTTATTTATACCGAAATTTAATAAAAATTAAAATGTATCAATCATTATCAAAAGGTCATTGGAATGCCCAATCAGCAAACTATCCGCTGTCCTGCGCGTAGCACCAATAATTAATGTTTATTTAAAAAAATTCCTGACGCCGTGGTAGTTAATCGATTTTAATTTTGCAAAATTGCAAATGAATTCAACTTGTTATCTGCTTTATTTTCAGTCCTGTAACATTTTGAAAAAATGAATTTTTTTTGCGAAAGCTGGATTGCAAAATTTATTTTGCAAAATCTATTAAACCGATCTTAATGAAATTTACAGTATTATTTTACTGTATCATAAAGGTTTTCTGGGTGAAATATGAAGGTCCTAAGTGTAGCATAAATGGTTGAAAAACATAAAATGCGAATACTTGTTTTTGTATGGTTTTTTCGCAATTATTGCCATTTTGCAACAAGGGTGACTATTTTTTAAATTCTTAACCAATTCTATATTGTAGGAAATTTAATTACGCAACTTTTATGTCAGTACAACTTTTCTCGAAAATGAATACTTTATAAGTTATAATCAAAAAACGAAGAAAAAAATCGAATTTTTCCTTCATTTTTTGACATTTTGATTATTTAAACACTGTTCCGGACCTTTTTGTGAGGGAGGATAACTCAAATATTATTATTCGATTTATTTTCAAGCAATTTCTGCAAAAAAATTTGAGTCACCTCTCAACGTCCAAATGTGCTAATATTTTTACAGATGAGCCCTGGTCTATTGGTACTAGAAAGGCTGTCAACCGTGACGTATTCATACGTCTAGTTGACGTTGAGAAAGCCTTCCACAAAGTGCAATACAGAAGGGTTGCAAACATATTATGTAACACAGAAATAGATGATCAGGATGTGAGAATTTTATAATACTAATACGAGTATGTACCAACAAAAATCTAAAGAAATAGTTAGAAGAAGAAGAATACAACAAGGAATGTTAATATCCCATCTACTTTTTAATATGTGCCCAGAAGAGATGTTTTAAAAGGCTCTAGACTCTAGAAGACATCAATCAAAGCATATCAATTAACGGAACACTAGTGAATAATCTCAGATATATAGACGATACAATACTACTCCATTGGTGGCAAATTTTAGTTGATCGCACTACGCAGTACTGCAAGTACAAGAACAAGGTTGAAGATGAAACAATCTACGTTAAAGAATAGGCTTTAGAGAAAGCACCAGAGCAACAGTGGCCTAAGCCAAGCCACAAATTAGGCATTTTTAGATTAATATATCAATAAAAGCAGCAACATTAAATCTTCGGATTAACAAGGGTCTACACAACTTATCTCTATATTTGGCTAAGAGGCGCTACATAATTTGTACCGCCATTCCATAAGCATAATGTAAATACGAATGCAAAGATTGCATTTATCTCAAAAATTCGTTTTTGGGGTTAGGCCACTCACTGTTGCTCTGAGCGCCTCAACTATTTGGGATGTGAGCTAATGGAAAACTGAAAAAATAGTTATTTCCCTAACAAGTGCAGAAAGTCATTCTTTTCCGCACGCGACTGCAGTTTGCCGAACGACGCGAAGCGGGAGTTCGGCAAGCAGTCGAGTGCGGAAAAGAGACTTTCTGCAAGAGTTAGGAACAATATTTTTTCTAAGAGTCTTTAAAAAATTACCAAATCTTCATCAATTAATTTAATTAATATGAAAATACATACACAAATTAATTCTTTGACAAGGTTCTCAAAACCAAACTTTCAATATAATTAGTTAGCATGACGACGATCTTGGTTTCCATGACGATGATTCAAAACGACTGTTATTGTCTACCGATTTGACTTTCGAATATTATGTCAAAATAATTTTATTTCATTGAATTGTCGCGTTAATTTCATTAAAACAGGAACACAACAAGATATACTTGAAATAAATTAGTAAATAATATCTAAATATTAGTTTATTGCATGTATTATAATTACTTTAAGGCCATATTAATATATCTAAATTAACACGCGTGCGGAAAAGTAAAAACCGCGTGCGGAAAAGTAACACGCGTGCGGAAAAGTGAAACTTTCTAAACTAAAATGCGTGCGCGAAAGTAGACATTTTTGCACGCTCGTAGAAAGAGTCAGTTACCCTGAAATACTGTCTCCTAAGCATTTTAAACAGTATATAAACTTACTATTCTCGTGTATTATGAACTCAAACAGATAAGTATGTCAGAAAATACAGTCATCTGTAGAGAGTCTGTACAATTGTAGTCAGTAGATTTAGTAAGCATATATAATGAGGGCACAGTGCTGTCAACCATTACGAACTAAACTAGCTGTTCTTAGTAGGTGTCCTTAGTTTTTCGCTGTAATTTTGTATACACATTCTTTCCAAATACATCCAAATTGATCCAAAAAGATTCAAAAGTGACCAACCATCATACCCATGAGACTGTCGTCCTATATATTCACGTATTCGTATTGGATTGAACTATATAGATTTGTCCTCTGTTCATTACACCACACGCCATCCTAGGCACGTGATAGCCTCAATTATTAAAATGTGCATGTAGCTATTTTCGTTTTGTGTATCACGCAACAAAAAAAACATAGCTGGTAGGTTAGTTTCAACTGGAATTATAATTGCAATTATCAGATAATCTGAATATAATTGGATAGAGTTACTGATGTTGGAATTTACCGGAAATTCAAAACAATTTAATAAATTTTAATATAAAAGGTATTACAAAACAGGTATATGAAAAAAGTATATTCGTTTTTTTTTCGGGATACGTTTTTTGTTATAATCGGTCGCACTGCAGACAATTGGCTTATTGTATGTCTTATATGCATGTAATCTTGTAGTCTATGAATGTGTGGTAAGTATCTATGCCATACATAAACGGAGAAAAGCTTAGCTACCTGAGGTTTGCAGATTATATTGTTTTCATAGCTGATAGGATAGATGAGGCCAAAGAACTTTTAAATCAGCTCTACCTTTCCTCGATAGAAGGGGGATTGACTCGCAGCCTTCGGCAAGTAACCATATTTTTAAATACTCATGACTCATACAGAAGTAAAAAGCTTTAAGTTGTATGTATTGTTATGATCTGCTTCTTATTAATTTTATATTAATTATTATTTATTTGATTAATTATTTAATTGTCGCAAATCATACATAAAAATTGAATAAAAAATCTCAGGGTGCCTTTTTAAATACTATTATACTATTAAAAAAAATCCAAATTATCTCACGTTATACTTATCTTCTCTCGTGGGTTCAGTATCTCTGAGTTGATCCTAATCGGGATAAAATAGGGAAAAGAAATAAAGCAAAATTATTAACATAAAAATACAGAATTGTCTTTTATTTATCAAAATCAATACTCTGAAATCTATCGAATCTAAAAACCTGTGGACACAGATGTCCGAATGAAATTTTTACCACTTAAATTTATTATAATTAAAAAAAAAACAATTTATCGGTTTGTTCCCGATGACTTTGGTAAAACAAACTAAACAAAACAAATTTATGTATTCGCAAGATTACCTATATTTACTATTTACTTTTTGAAATATTGGAATTTTAATTCATATGCTTTTTACTCAAAAATTTAGTTTCCGAACATAAAAATCTCTTTCACATAAATTGACTGACCTTTTGCTTCACTCACTCTGATGTCTTCTCGTGACCCAAAACAGCTCTCCCTCATTGGTTATGTTAAAGGCTACTCATCAAAGCCCTCTCCGTTCTCCAGCTTCAAAACTATCAGCATACCAGCACCAATTCTCCAACAAGCCGGGCCTCTTTTGGCACGTACTCGATTCAAACAAAACTCCAAAAATTTTCTGCTCTCCTTCTCACAATAATACAGAATCAAAGAGGTATTTCGTCTCAATTTGATCTGTCTCTCGTTCCACTTTTCACCACTATTCTCCACTATCAAACATCACCGGTACTTGCTAACTATTCACGAAAAACGTCGAACTGCTCCTCAACGATGCCAAAAACATAATGCCTTCCTTTTCATACTCTCTCAATCATTCTAACTACTTTTCCCCTTCCACATTGCCAAGCATCAGAAACCTCGACTTTTCCATTCGACAAACAAAACAGTCATTTTCAAAATTATTCCGACAATCCTAATTACTTTCGGAGAAACTCTCCAACATATACTCGTGTTGAAATAAAGATATTAAAATTCCAACTTTCTTTTCAATTATCAATTTCGAGAAATTTATAATTACCTATACCCTAAACAATCTTTTTCCATTTTAAATCTAAATACATCGTTATTTTCACTTTAATTGTTCACAAAAGTCTTTAATGGTTCATCGGAAAGCTCATTAAAAGAGAAATCTACTTACATCCAAACTACATTCTAAGAAATATCTACAGCTCAATATACAGGGTGTATCAAATTTATGTGCCCGCGTTATTTAAAAAAATTTAATTTAATTTTTATTTTGCTTTTGATTGATAAAATTGAAAACACAATAGTATATTGGTATAAAATAGTTTATTCAAAAACTTCTTAAAATGTCATCCAAATGGATTGCAAAACGTTTTCTTTCTAAATTAGAACATCTTCAGTGCATTCTGCTGAGTAGTTGGAACTAGCATACTACACTAAGCGCCAAAATTAACGCACCACTAAAAATGGGACATTTTTAATGTCTGATATTTCCTAAACCTGTTGTCCGATTTTAGTGACTTTTTTAATAGGTTATAGCTTTATTCTTCAAGAATATCTATCTAATAATATTGTTGCTAAATAGATAAGTGTCATTGTATACCGGGTGTAACAATGATAGTGTGTTTTTTCCCCAAAGTTTGGAACACCCTGTGGAATATTCTAGCGTATATAAAATATTGAAATTAAAACTCAGCTGGAACCTTAGGTTATCTTAACATTTTGCTTTTTGATTCATTCGCTTATGTTGGATAATAAAAAAGTTAGGTACCTTAACAACTAGCAACGTTTTTCATCAATACAGGGTGTTTCTAAATAAGTGTGACAAAATTTAAGGGGTAATTCTCCATGAAAAATAATGACCGTTTACTTTATAAACATATGTCCGCAAATGCTTCGTTTCCGAGATACGGGATGTTGAATTTTTTCGTACAAACTGACGATTTATTTATTGCTCTAAATCCGGTTAAGATATGCAAATGAAATTTGGTAGGTTGTAAGAGGTAGTTATTGGGCATTTTTTGGCATACAATTAAGAATTTTATATTCACTATTGGCGTGCATACGGGTAATATGACCGGGTAATATGACCCGTATGCACGCCAATGGTGAATATAAAATTCTTAGTTGTACGTCAAAAAATGCGCAATAACTACCTCTTAAAACCCACTAAATTTCATTTGCATATCACAACCGGTTTTAGAGCAATAAATAAATCGTCAGTTTGTAAGAAAAATTTAACATCCCGTATCTAGGAAACGAAGCATTTGCGGAAACATGTTTATAAAGTAAACGGTCATTATTTTTGCATGCAGAATTACCCCTCAAAGTTTGTCGCACTTATTTAGAAACACCATGTATTGATGAAAAACGTTGCTAGTTGTTAAAGTACCTAACTTTTTTATTATCCAACATAAGCGAATGAATCAAAAAGCAAAATGTTAAGATAACCTAAGGTTCCAGTTGAGTTTTAATTTCAATATTATATATACTCTAGAATGCTAGAATATTCCACAAGGTGTTCCAAACTTTGAGGAAAAAACACACTATCATTGTTACACCCGGTATACAATGACACTTATCTGTTTAGCAACAATATTATTACATCGATATTCCTGAAGAATAAAGCTATAAAATATTTAAAACATCACTAAAATCGGACAACATGTTTAGGAAATATCAGACATTAAAAATGTCCCATTTTTAAGGTGGTGCGTTAATTTTGGCGCTTAGTGTATTTAAAATGGTAACCTCAGAATATATGGCTTACATAGTATTGTTTAACAAAATATAGCGACTACAAGTCGATGTTAATGCATTAAATTATATACATGCTCAAAGGGCAATATGGTTCCCTGCTCGAAAAAATGCTAGGTTCTTGCCAGTTCAACGGACACCAGGACACAACCTGGTTGGTCTTACAACCGAAAATAGTTAAAAAAGAGTAATTCTAAAACAATTTCAAATTACGGGGTGAATTGTAGTGACCACCGACTTAGCCGGTGGTATCCAATAGACGCCATAGGCTGCGTACAGCGTGTATTGGAGACCACCGACCGCCTTATATATTACTTTAAATTCTTTCTTTGTGTTAAGGTTTTCTTTATATTTAAGTTCCTTATTTATTTAAGTTTCGGTTCTGTCTTTTGTGTATCCCCTTTTCTTCTCTCCTCTTTGTTTGGTAATTCTCTACGTTGTTCTAGTTCGTCGGGTAAGCATTTTTCTAGGCTTCTTTTTTCTTTTGCCACATTCTTGTATTCATCGTCCAACTAATGATTTTTATGGGCATGACTTTCTGTTCCTATTTCATCTTTTGCTGTTGCTTTAATATTTTCCTTTATTCTGTAGGAGTTCAGTAGGAGTCTATCTCTCCGGCCTTCGTCATTTATATTTTAATTCCTTAGTCTGTTGGTGATCTTTTCCGACTGATTCTTCAAGTGTTGTATCTCTCGGCTTTTGAACTTGAACATTCCATTTCTTTCTAGCCATTTTATTTTCTTTGATGACATTTGAAATTCTAGCCCTCAATTGTGAGAGTACAAGGTAATGATCTGAGTCTATGTTTGCTCCTCTATAGTTTCTGCAGTTCATTACTTTTGTTCCCTGTCTCGAATTTCTTAAGATTTGATCAATCTGACTCTTTGATCTTTTATCAGTAGGGGTCAAGGATACCTTGTGTATATTCTTGTGTTCAAAATAGGTGCTAGAGATTGTCATGTTTAGTGCTGCTGTTAAGTTTATCTTCCTTCTTAAGTTTGCTTTCCTATAGTGAGGATGAACACTCTCGACATTTTCTTGCATTCATATGTCATCTAACTCTATCTTAGTGTCATTTCTAGAACATCTTTAGACTTGCTCTAGGTCTTCGAAGAACTGTTTATTTCTTCTGGAGCTAACTGTAATCAGTCGGAGCATGTGCATTGATCAAACTATAATTGAAGAATTTCCCTTTTAAGCGCAAATAGCCACATACTTTGACTGTAGCTTTAAAGTGAACAATAAGGCCTTTTGTTCTTTGACACAAACAAACTTTTCGGAAGACATTGGGAACATAGTTATGCTGAAATATTATTATGCCTTTAATCATAGGCAGACATACGAAGGGTTTTAATGTCAACCCAATCTGAGGACACCCTGAATTTATTTCTGGTGACATTTCCAATCTTATTAATGTCTATTTTCTGCCTTACTATAGTTTTAAATTATTACTAATTAGGTATTCAGATCCCCTTCGTGGCTCAGTGGTAAGAGCGCCTGCCTTTGGATCGAAAAAATCCGAAAGGTTGTGGGTTCGAATCTCACCAGGGTCAGTAATTTTTCATTTATTATAAATTAATAAATGAATATAGTTTCTGTCCTTGTTACTCACCTTGGTACTCACCGGAGGGACCGCAGACGTTCGGTACAATTAGCGTCTCTTTGCAAAGACAATGACGTCGGCTTTGCAAAGACAATGACGTCGGCTTTGCAAAGTAACAAGACACTTACTCAACACACACACTACACATTACACTTGAGTTAGTGATAAGATATACAGTTACGTGGCTAAAGGTTCTAGTTCTAAACCAAGGCCAGAATCAGAAAAAAAAAGGTATTCAGATTATTGGCATAGGTTCTAAAAATTGTTTTTTATTTACTCAAAATGACCGTAAAACTGAAATTGTCCGTTTTTTGAATCAAGACAGCTCAATCTCGGCTTTAAAAAAAACCATTAAATCGGCATTCGCAGAGGTTTCTTTGTTCCATATTCTCTTTATATATGAAATAAAAATAACCCCGATCTCTAAACACAACATAAATACGAGAGCCAAGCGATTTGCGCAATGTAAAAGCTTTTTTTACGATAGAAAACATTGTAGTAGCTATAGCGGCGGAAAAAACTGGTTACAGAGAATATGAATGAACTGGTGGATTTGCTAGGCATAGTTTGACAGTCGGTTTGATCCGGATTTCAGAGTACTTGAACTTGCGAATTGTTGGGAAATGAAACTGTTTATGTTGTGTTGTGGTAGGACATGGGAAAATAAATACCCACACAACACAACTAAATATAATTAACTCGACAGCTGTTTTACATTTTTTTTATATACTAATACCTATCTCCAAAAATAACTCACTGTTTACAGTATGCCATAAAGTTTAAAGCTATTATTTTTTCTATACCGTTGATTGAATTTCAAGTTTTCTTAACTTGAAACATAAGCTATAATTTAATTAGAATAAGTAACTAAAAAGGCTCTGAAACTGCTTTCTTGCGGCATGCCTAAGTTACATAATGTTATATGGGAATAAGCCACACTTGATTGTAATGAAAATTACGTATTAGTTTAACTACTGTTAGACGTTTCGATTTCCAATCTTCAGCAAGTACTCCTTCCTAGATTTCTTCTCTTTACAGAGAGTCTAGAGAATGAAAGTACACGGTTACTTTATTTTTGTAGGATGGAATAAACGCTTCAAAACAAAAAAAGAAAACAGATGTACCGAAGAATATAAGCATTATAAAAACCTGCATTAAAGAAGCAGCGGAAGAAATGACGGCAAACCTTACTGCTGGAACATTGAAGACATGCTAAAGCAAAAGAAAGAAAAGCGCATAGAGTTAAGTCAAAACAGCTGCGTACGAATAGTAGAAGAGTGCAAGCAAATGAATAAAAGAGTTAAACAAGAAGTACTCAAAAAGAAGAGGAGTGCCTGGCAAAATAGATGTAGATATAGATAAACTCTAAAACCTGGAAGAGCCTAAAAAGGAAAATGACGAATTATAAAAGCAAAGTGCTAAACAGTAGATGGACTACTGAATTATTGACAGAGAAGCGAGAAAATTTTATAAAGAATGAGCAGAACATTTAATAAACAGATGAAAGAATGAATTTAAGCTTGAAACACGGACAAAAAACTATAAAAAGAAAAAAATTGCGGAAATCTATAGGTTCAGGGGAATAAATCAAGAACTAGTACGTTTGACCCAGTAAAATTACTAGAAATGCAACAAAAACTTTTCGAAAGATGCCTAAATGGAGAAGATATTCCATAAGAATGAAGACAGTCTTATATTTAGCCTACCCAAAGGTACAAAAGCTTACCCAAAGAATGACAGGAGCATATCGGTAATACCAACAGTAGGAAGAATTTATTGCAGAATTTTTAAAGAATTTATCGAGGAATACACTATAAATAAACAACTGCAAGAAGAACAAGCAGTGTTACTATTGTCTTCTTTCAAGTGATTGAAAGAATACAATATTACGTTGTATATTGTATAAAGTTAAAAATATCAGCCATGTACGAACATTTCAGAAGAGTCAGACTCAGGAAGCTGAATAAATGAAATTAAATAATGAACTCCAAAAGGAAAAAGAAAGAGATGAAGACCTATAATATCATTTTGAGATAAAGTAGACGATGCAATGGATAAAATAAATCTAAACAATACAGATTGACAGCATAGAAAGGGCTTGAGAGAAGGGTTTGGAGTTAATTGTAGTAAGACTCAAGGGTTAGAATTAGAATCTCTATCTAGAAGGTAGATTTATTAGTACTCTGGGCTAATAAGCAAAATACAAGGAATAGCTATTTGTATAACAAGGGAGGAAAGTGCTACTTTTCCTCCCGAGAATGAAGTTTACTGCCCTCCGCTTCGCGTAAACATTCAAGTAATCATTCTCCAGTAATCATTCAAGGAAGGAAAAGGCACTTTACTCCCATGTTATACATATGGGTTTTCCACCTTCCTCAAATAACAAGTCATTTACTAATTTTTACTTAATTTATTTATGTAACTAACCAACAAAGTTTATTAGAACTAAAACTAACAAGTAGGTACAATATAACTGTCAACTGTCCAATATAAGTCAAATTATTAATGTAAACATTGTTAAATCAAAATAACAATTTACTGTTTTTTACCATTCTGCAAAATACAGGGTGTTTTATAAAATAAACGTTAAAATGTATAGATACTTACTTAATAGAAAATAGATATTGTACAAGGCGACAATAAGTTATATTTCATGAATGGAATACCATGACGTCACTTTTACTTTTCCTCCCTAGGGAGGAAAAGTACAACTTTGCTCCCTACAATCAGGTCCGGAAAAGTATACTTTCGGTAGAGGTAGGTGGAAAAAGTTATTTACCAGTAATTTTATTGCTGGAATCGAATCTTATGATTCTATATATTAACAATATAGGTATGCAAAATCCGCAGATGGTGTGGTACTTTTTTTATAAACAAAATGGCGTCCGAAAATCGTGTTTTTTTCAATTTTTGCTCTATAACTCCAAAGATTTTAACTTTACACCAAAAACACCCAAATAAAAATTCACCGTAATTAAATTCTGCATAGAAACGTGTTTTTCCCGATTTACTCCGACGCAAATTTTCTCCGGAAAATGTGGGTTTTTCCAACAAAATCTTTAATTTTCAACTAAAATTTTAGATAAGTAATTGTTTATCAATAATTAAATAACTTGGTAATATAAAAGCTCTTTTCGCATAGATTATAATTCCAGAAGCCGATGGAAATTGAATGAACAGTTTAGCAACAATTGAATTGTTAATTAAAAATTTACGGTTGCTATAATAACCACAATAATTATGATACATAAGAATAACTATGATTTTTGTATAAAAAGACACTGTACCTACCTATCTAATGTAGTTTACAGAATTGAAATTGGACTATTTAAACGGCCTCAGGAATATTTTAAAATTATAAACAATTTTTTGGCTTATAAACAAATAGAATATCTCGGGAAATATTAAATTAAATTAAATCATGAAAACGGTATTGGAAAAAAGCGGCAGGACGCTTCTTCTAAAAGCAAAAACGTTTAATTGTGATAAGTGGTTCCTGAGATATTTAGTATATTATTTAAACAATCTTTAAATGTAAAGTATAATTATTTAAACAATCTTTATTTTAAACAAATTGAAAAATTTTTGTTATAATAAATTAATTAATTTATTATAACAAAACAAAAGCAACTTTGACATTTAATAATACGTTAGTTAGATGGCTCTACTCGAGTTACTTGGGAACAAAAAAAAAGAATGAAGAAAATTTCTCCATGAGAAGCCGAGAAAATGCATTTTTTTTAACGTATACCGATTTTGAACTTTGAGATTACATTTTCTCCAACCTAATTTTTGATTGGAATTTTGCTATTTTTGGCAATTTTCACTAATGTCGATAGTTTTTATTATAATAATACAGTAAAACCTCGATATAACGGACTAATTGGGGGAACGGGGTGTCCGTTAAAGCCGAAAGTCCGTTATATAAAAATAGGTTTAAAATAAATCAGACTAGTTAGAAATGTGCTCTCATTATGCTATAATAAAAAGTTTATTGAAATGATTATTGATTTAAAATATTGTTTATTATATTTTTATTTCAATTATTCTAATTGTTTAAAAGGTTGCATCTGGGGCTTTTCGTTGTTTTCCTCGTAATACGAGAGATGTCGCTGAATTGCGTCTCAGAGGTGGGTTCATTGCATTGCGATGGTTTGCCTTAAATTGGCAGAATTGTTTGTATTTCCTTCAGAGTTGAGACTTCTGAGCTTCACCGATGAGGCATAAGGATGCTGAAATAGCTATATGGAGATGGTGGTCCAACTCTGAATCAAATATAAACAAAACCTGCCTTGATCTTTTTTATCTTTTTATTGAAATTCTTTGTAAAATATAGCGTTTGGGATCCACGGGGACTCCGTTGTTATAGTATTTTTACTACAAAAACGTTATTACGTAGGTCAAAATTTTTGACGTAAGAGAACTGTCAAAACATTAGATTGTGACTTTTCATTATTGGCATGTTTATTATAAACATGGCAAGAATGAAAAGTCACATTCTAATGTTTTGACAGTTCTCTTACGTCAAAAATTTTGACCTACGTAATAACGTTTTTGTAGTAAAAATACTATATGCAATGTATCTTGGTATGGGCAGGGTTAAGTATGTATAATATTAACAGGACGTTTTTAATTTTTTTACATTTGACCTTATTTTTGGTCCGTTATATCCGAAGTCCGTTAAATAGAGGTCCGTTATATCGAGGTTTTACTGTATATGTTATGAGTATTTTAAAGATATGAAAATTGGTGTAGAGAAAGAGGACAAAAATAAAAAGGTGATGGTTTAAAAAATATGATCGTATTGATTATATCTTTGCCGTAAATGCCGGTCAACTTTGACCGGTTGTATCTCAGGAACCACTTATCAGAATTAAACGTTTTTTCTTTTAAAAGAAGCGTCCTGCCGCTTTTTTTCCAATACCGTTTTCAAGATTTAATTTAATTTAACATTTCCCGAGATATTCTATTTGTTTCTAAGCCAAAAAATTGTTTATAATTTTAAAATATTCCTGAGGCCGTTTAAATAGTCCAATTTCAATTCTGTAAACTACATTAGATAGGTATAGTGTCTTTTTTTACAAAAATCATAGTTATTCTTATGTATCATAATTATTGTGGTTGTTATAGCAACCGTAAATTTTTAATTAACAATTCAATTGTTGCTAAACTGTTCATTCAATTTCCATCGGCTTCTGGAATTATAATCTATGCGAAAAAAGCTTTTATATTACCAAGTTATTTAATTGTTGATAAACAATTACTTATCTAAAATTTTAGTTGAAAATTAAAGATTTTGTTGGAAAAACCCGCATTTTCCGGGGAAATTTTTCGTCGAGGTAAATCGGGAAAAACACGTTTCTATGCAGAATTTAATTACGGTGAATTTTTATTTAGGTGTTTTTGGTGTAAAGTTAAAATCTTTGGAGTTATAGAGCAAAAATTGAAAAAAACACGATTTTCGGGCGCCATTTTGTTTATAAAAAAAGTAGCACACCATCTGCGGACTTCGCATACCTATATTATTAATATATAGAATCATAAGATTCGATTCCAGCAATAAAATTGCTGGTAAATAACTTTTCCCAAAAATGGCCTATTCACCGATAATCTGCCCAGACTATAGGAGTAGTTGGACAGTCGGTTTGATCCGGATTTCAGAGTACATACTTGAACTTGCGAATTGTTTGGAAATGAAACTGTTTATGTTGTGGTAGGACATGGGAAAATAAATACCCACACAACACAACTAACATAATTAACTCGACAGCTGTTTTACATTTTTTATATACCAATATCTCCAAAAATAACGCACTGTCGCCGTCGAACCGAATCCAAAACGTTACGAAACCTTGTTTTCTTTAGGCTTTACAATATATCATAAAATTTAAAGCTATTTTGTCTATACCGTTGATTGAATTTCGAATATTATAGTTTTCTTTACTTGTAGTAATATATGCTAAGGCTTTGGCCACACTGGCGATTATTTACGGCGCGATAATTTACGGCGCCCATTGGTTTGACTACCTCCTCCACCAATTTTAGATAAAAAATGATTTCATAAAAAATCCGTAAAAAATCGCCCCGTGTGGCCAAAGCGTAAGGAAGAAAACAGTTTCAGAGCCTTTTTAGTTACTTACTCTAATTATTATTTCAAATAGTTAATTATTACAATAAGCACCTAACTAAAAAGGCTCTGAAACTGTTTTCTTGTGGCATGTCTAAGTGACATATTGTTATATGGGAATAAGCCCCGATAATTATTGATTATAATGAAAATTGCATTTTTTATCTACTACTTGACGTTTCGATTCTTCTTTTTCTTAAGGTTCCATCTTCTATCGAAGGTTGGATATCAATATGGCAATTCTTATTTTGCTTACAGCAACTCTAAATAGTTGATTTAAAATGGCATTGGCACGAAAATCAGTGCCAGTCTCATTGTGTGTCACGCTGCATTTCGCATAAGTGCACAGTGACTTTATAATGGAAATTATTGTATGCGGGATGTTTTTTAGCTCTAAAATTTGCCATATAGCAGGATGAAATAAGCTGTCAAAGGCACGTTTGAAATCAACAAAAACCTTGTATAGGGGTGTGTTCCATTCAACCGATTGTTCCATTATTACCCTCACAGTATTAATGTGGTCTACGCAGGAGGATTCTGGTCTAAAGCCTGCTTGATTATCTCGAAATTCAACCTTATTTGTTAGTCTGTTAAGGTATAAAAAAAGTGACTTTTTAAAAAAATTATATCTCGAAAACTAATAGTACATTATATACCGCGGGACTGAAGTAGTACATTTAATCCTGAAGGTAAAGTTTATGGCCCGACCGCAGGGAGGGCCATAATTTACCTGAAGGATTAAATGTACTTCAGTCGCAAGGTATATACGATACTTTTCGTACTTCCGGTATGATTTTATTAATTATTTCAATAATTTCAATCAGTTTTTTCTCTCTTCAACTCATTTAATAAACTGTCTTTAAAATAAGTTACCATAGTAACATTGCGTTGTGACAGTTATAATTTAGAAACATTGTCATTACTAGTGTCATTGTAAAGAAACATTGTTATTGATAATTATTGGTATCATGAGTGAAGAAGGTGTATCTGATATTGATAAAAGAGCAGCCGAAGTAGGTGAAGAATTGTTACCACCGAAATCTAGAAAACTATACGAGCAGCAGTACGATGCTTTTAAAAAGTGGTGCCGCTTAAAAAATGTGAGACAGCCTACTGAAAATGCGCTGTTAGTCTACTTCGATGATAAATCAAAAGCGGTTTGTGCCTCAACTCTCTGGGCACATTACTCAATGCTGAAATCGGTTATTAACATTAGAGAAGATATTGATATAAGTAAATTTCCAAAATTATTAGCTTTTTTGAAGAGAAGAAATGAGGGATTTAAGCCAAAGAAGTCAAGAATTCTCACGTCTGAGCAGGTAGATCAGTTCTTACGGGAGGCTCCGGATGATAAATATTTAATGCTTAAGGTAAATTTGGAAATTTGTTTATATTCAGAAATTTTAAGAAATCAATTTTTTTGTAGGTTGCACTTATTTTGGGCGTTGCGGGAGCTTGTCGTGGAAAAGAGTTGGTTGATTTAGAAATCGACGATGTGAGAGATTTGGGCGATTCCTTCCTAATTGCGATTAGAAACACCAAAAATAAAATTGACCGAAATTTTGTGATCAAAAATTCAGAAAACAGTGCCATCATTAATTTGAATATTAACGTTAATTACCATTCTAATTAATTATATTTTTCAATAAAATATCCCTTAAATTCGTTTGTTTGTGATTTAATCTATCCGGGAGTTTCGTCAATATTTAATCCCGGAGGGATTAAATGTGACACTTTAGTACCTGTCACAAGGGAGTGAAGTTGTCACTTTAGGCCCGGAAGTACGAAAAAATTATTTTTATTTATAATTGAAACATGTAAAAGTATAGTACTTAAGGTACTCTCCAAAAAATTTTCAGCCATAAATATTGATTTTTGTAGAGTTGACTGCAATTTTTCGAAAACAGCCCTTTTTTGCGGTGGGCAGCATAACTAAGTCCAGTCTCATCTGAAATTAAAAAATCAAAAAGTTTCTTGTAGTTTATACCTCTGACTAGTGAATGAAAGAAGGAATTTTTATTAGGTGAAGTCGTTTTTGTTTAAAAAAAAACTACTTTAAAAATGGCCATTTTTGAAAAAATGAGAAACATTGGGGTTGAAAATGTGTTTAAACTTGTGATTATGTTTATAATTATGATATGTTTAAACTTACTATCTTCAAATTTAATTTTTTTTTAAATTCCTTCGTTCATTCACTAGCCGTAGGTATAAACTACAAGAAACTTTTTGATTTTTTTATTTCAGATGAGACTGGACTTAGTTATGTTACCCACCGCAAAAAAAGGCTGTTGTCGAAAAATTGCAATCAACTCTACAAAAATGAATATTTTTGGCTAAAAATTTTTTGGAGAGTACCTTAAGTACTATACTTTTACATGTTCCAATTATAAATAAAATAATTTTTAGTTTTCGAGATATAATTTTTTTTAAAAGTCACTTTTTTACCCGCAAGACCTATGTAACCCCTTAAGTATGATGGTCGTGAAACTATTGGATTGTTCCCACTTATTTTAAATTAATTAACACAATCTGCACAACTTTGTGACATATTTGTTTCAAAATTAATCTCTAAACTACGTTATGTGCGAATTGATTCGACTTCAAAAAGTTATGGGCGTTCCCTAACCTCTGATGGAACGAAGTGGATGAACACTTTTATCTTGACGCCAATCTTTCACCGCTTATTAATTTGAAAACAAATTAAAGCTAATTAATAAAACTTTCTAAAAATACTGGCCAACTTTTGCGCTACAGGCTGAGCATTTTTAGGTTAAGTGGTAAGGGATAAAAATAAAATCTTTTTCCGCAAATCGCCAGGAAATTTTGACATTCCTGTCAAAATTTCTTGAAGAAAAAGTCAGGACTTCCTTACTGTAAGGAAATGTCATTTCCTTACTGTAAGGAAATGATATTTCCGTACAGTTGTTAGTGTTCTACATAAATGATAGAAAACACATTGCTATTAAAACCTTGTAAATTACCTAAATCATTAAATTTTCTTTATTTGTTGCTTCCTGGATAAATTTTTCAATTTCTTCCTTCGTTAAAATCTTAGATTTCTTTGCCCTATAACCTTGAGCTTGCCGTTTCAATAAAGAACGAAGTTTTGAGTATGTACATATATCTACATTGTGTTTAAGTGCAAGGGTTGACTTCAGCATTGAATAATTGGCCCATAATGTTGAAGATTTCATCTTTAAACAAAGGTCTAGGAAGTATGCCATTACAACATTTTCTGAGAAAGAACTCGTATTTTTACTCATGCGATAATCCATAAAACGTCTGTATGCATTTTCGTACTTTTCTCTTGATTTCTTTGGCAATAATTCTAATGAAGCAGTATTCACTGCCTCAACCAGCTCTGGAGGAGTCCCAGGAATGGAAATTTCATCATCACTTATCATTTTACTTTCGAGAACACCAGCAATTAAATTTATAAGCGTCAAGTTTGACAATTCAACCTCAATACGTTTCCATAGTAACCCAAGTAATTTTATTAGGAATTTCAAAGCACCATTTATTTGGGAATAAAATTATCGCGTTTTTTTTAAATCAATCAATATCTGTCGAATTTTAAACGATTTGCGGAAAAATAGTATGTTTACCTCGTAGGAAAAGCCACATTCCTGGACTCTGTGTTGCTAAGTCTCGGCTTGCGCCTCGACTTAGCAATCTTCACAGTCGTCCAGGAATGTTAAGCTTTTCCTACCCGGTAAACAATGTACTATTATTTGTAAAAGTTTTATACTGCGTGTAGAAATGAAGAAGGAGTGATTCTTACAATTGAGTATTTTTGATTCAATGACACTACACATCTTTTTCTTCTTTAGAATCCGTCTACACTGGTCTACTGCAGCCAAGTACTGCTAAATAAATTAAAATGGAATAAAACAACATAAAAGTATCTAACAGTAAAACACTGAAAACTTTTGTTTTCAATATTACCACAACATTTTTTACAAATTAATGTCTTACAGCTGTTTCGGCAGAGTGCCCTTTCTCAAGTGATGTATTTTAACTATTCGTCTATAATTTAAGGACTCATAGGGCAGGGGTCACCAATTAGTTTCCCTGAGGGTCTGTTTCGAAAACCTATGACACTTCCGGGGTCCGGATTTATGCTGCCTGTGTCTGACTGTTCTGATTCGGTTTCTTTGTGGATTCTTGTTAAAAAATATCCCCAATAAACAAATCAGAAGGGTGCCGAGCGAAATTTGTGGGCAGAAATTGTTTAATATATTTTTTAACAAATTCAAAACATCACCTTTTTTGCTCGCGAAAATGTTTTTAGCATTTTTGGGTCATCTTAAAAAAAGATCTGTCATTTTATTAAAACTTGGAGTTTTCAAGCATTGCAAATGCATATTTTCGCATTTTTCAGATTTTAAATCGCTTATAACTCGAAAACTATCAACTTTTCAGAAATATGACAAGAGACCTTTATTGTTTATAATTACCCAAGAAACCTAAATATACATTTTGGAGGCAAAAAAGTTATTTTTGAATTTGTATAAAAAATTGTTTCACCCGGCACCCTTCTGATTTGTTTAAAGGAGACATTTTTGAACAGGAATCCGCAAAGAAATCGAGTCAGAAACATTTTTCATACTAAAGTGGCCTCACACATGGACTAATATGGAAAGGAAAACTAATAATATCTGATTGTTTTTTGGTTACTGTATACTTTTCTGTAAGTTTTCCTGGTACAATAAATAAAATATAAATTCATTGTGTATTGTTTTGATGTTATTATCAGTATATTTTGAAGAAAACAGCAGTATTGTAAATTGTTACTGAGAATATTTTAAAAATTAGGAATTTATATTTTGAATGCTAATGAAGTTTTTAGACAATCTTCAATTTTGTAGAAAGGAAACTGAGAAATTTAAAATAAATAATCATAGTACAAAATGCTAATTAACATGTTATCTTTTCTACATTAGTTTCAATGCAAGGTGTTTGTTGCAAACTTATTAAATCTGAAAATTATTTTAATTAAATGCACATCTGAAAAGTACTCCTACTTAACATAGTAGAGAGGAAATGAATATAAAAAAATGCACATGACAATTTTATATTACAGCTTACTTAATTTCAAAATTAATGATTAGTAAGTATAACAATAAGGGGGAAAACTCTTTACAAAATTAAATTATCAGAGAGAAAAATGACATTTTTTTTATGTACAACCTGACTGAAGTTTGGAGTGAGTTTAGTGCAACTGAGTCTCATTAGGGAGTTGAGATATTCATCTGTTAAGTGAGATCTCTACCGATTTTTAATAAAGTTCATTCTTGATAAAACGGCTTCGCACACATAAGTTGAGCCAAACATTGTACACAATTTCATGGCCAAACATTTTCAAAATTGCCACACTAGGTATATTGTGAATTTATTGACGGTCCGCACAAAACTAGCCCACGGTCCGGATGCGGACACGGTCCGCTAATTATTGGTGACCCTTGTCATAGAGTTTGCTCACTACGGAGAGCAATGGATTGTATCCTCGCTCCTACCCTTGCTCCCTGGTATTTATATTCGTGAATTCTCGCATTTAAAATAATGTATTTATTTTACATAGCGATTGAAACTACAGTAAAACCTGTCAACAACGGTCACTAAAAATGACAGAACTATTGGCCTATATAAAAAGGTGGCCGCTAATACCAGGTTTTGTAGTCCACAAATTTTGGTTTAAGGAACTTTGAAACTGGCCGGCTAGTTCAAGTGGCCGGTTTTGACAGGTGGCCGTTAACACAGGTTTTACTGTATATTATCGATCGCTATGTAAAATAAATACATTATTTTAAATGCGAGAATTCACGAATATAAATACCAGGGAGCAAGGGTCGGAGCGAGGATACAATCCATTGCTCTCCGTAGTGTGCACAACTTAACTGAATATGTTGAGGAGTGAGGAGCTGTTTTTATCAAGTTGGTCGTTCAGAATTATATCTGTATTTTTTAATTTATTAATTTCCATAGATTCTAATAAAGATAGCTTAAGGCCTTTATTTTGAATATGAAGAATTTGAAACTGTTCATTAAAAGAATGATTATGATCTACTAGAAGGTAAAGTGCGTATGTAGAAGTGTCTGTTTTTCTATTGTTGAAAGCCCTTTTGTGTTCTGCTATCCGTTTGTCAAAGGTTCTGCCAGTTTGACCTATATAAGTTTTTGGATAGTCACCACATGTCAGTTTGTATACACCACTCTGTGATTGCTTTTTGTTTTGGCTCTTGTTATGTACAAAAAGTAATTACAGAGTAGAGTATACAAACTGATTTATGGTGACTGTACAAAAACTTACATCGCCAAACTGGCAGAGCCTTTGATAAACGCAAAGCAGAACACAAAAGGGCTTTAAATAATAGAAAACTTTACCTTCTAGATTCTAGATCATAATCGTTCATTTTATGAACATTTTCAATTTCTTCATATTTAAGATAAAGGCCTTAAGGTATCTTTATTAGAATTTGTGGAAATTAATAAATTAAAAAATACAGATATAATTCTGAATGAGCAACTTGAGACTAGAGATTGCAATTGCTGGATCCAGCATCCAGCAATCCAGCTGTCAAATTCAAAATAAGTTACTGAATGTCTTCATTAGCCTCTTTATTCAAAGCCGTGAGTCGGCAACTAGTTATTATATCGCGCTAGAAGTAGCTCAGTATGCTGGAAAGTTTGTACAGCCTAAAAGTTTGCATCGATAAAGCATTGATAGACATTGATTTTGCGATAAAATGTTCTACTGACGAGTGGTCAATAATCAATGAGTTGATGGCCACCCTCTAACCGGTAAAACTGGCTGTAGAAGCTCTTTGCAGAAGAGAGTCCACTTTGATAACGGCCGACACAATCATGACATTTGCCTTAGACAAACTAAATAACCAGGACTCTAGCCTTAATTCCAATCTATCGGAAGCACTACGCAACATAATCGCGGAACAGTATCTCTTTGAAATTAAAGGTACATTAGTGTACTTACAAAATCAAAAAAGTATGACGAAGGACTAAACAATCCTGGTTATTTCCCCATGCCGAAAAAGAATGCAATGCGACAAGATATGAAAAATTTGTTGATTCGTATAAATAAACAAATAACTATGGAATCAGTGTAAGAGGACATAATGAAAGAAGATGGGCCAACTAATCCGGAGTCCGTGAATTTTATTTTGGAACAAGAACTTGAGATTGAATTGAAACGAAAAAAAAAGAAAACTTTTATAACCAAAAAAAAATTTGGTTCTCAAAAAGATTACGAAATGATTTTGGAAAAGGAAATGGCAGTTTATGAGGCCAAAGAAATGGAAGGCGATCATTTGTCAACGGTCTATGACTATTTGATGACCTTAAAACCGACCAGCACACAGGCCGCAACCGGCTATATGTGCAGTTCTGTGCGAAGTAGGTTAGGCCTATGTTTTTTAAGGTCTCACTTCCAAGAAACTAAATAATTCATGTTTAATAA
Organism: Diabrotica virgifera virgifera; assembly: GCF_917563875.1. NCBI lineage: Eukaryota > Metazoa > Arthropoda > Insecta > Coleoptera > Chrysomelidae > Diabrotica > Diabrotica virgifera. The sequence goes on along the minus strand of NC_065448.1, from coordinate 838,488 downwards.
GCTGAAAATGCGAGCATTATCATAACGAAAACTTTGTTTATTTACGTATTTTAATTCATAATATGGAAAATTGCTATTATGAAAAGTTGTTTAGAATTAAAAATTATGTTTTAATGAGCAATTATATCATTCTAATTTAAATGTTGTGAACTATAAAGGTACTTTACTCTTAATCGAAATTCATATTTTTTATATACCTCGTATAAAATTAATAAAATTTTATATAATATGATTGCATCATAAATCTTAGACCATGAAGAGCTTTTTATGAAGAATAACTTTTCTTCGTCAAATTAAAAATAAAAGAGTTATAAATGAAAATGTTGTTGGTATCCATAATTTGAGAAAAATTTTCAAATATTTTTTTCGATTAGAAGGATGTAATTGCACATATCAGACCATAATTTTTAATTCCGAACAACATTTCATATAGTCGGTTAGCTAAACTCAGACACAACTGGCTAGTGATTTTACTCAGTAATTTTACCAATTTGACAAAAAAAAATAATTACTAAAGTTAATAATTACTAAATAATTAGTAATCTTGCCAATTTTGTCAAAATTGGCAAAAAACAAAAAAATTACCTACTAAAATCTCTAGCCAGTTGTGTCTGAGTTTAGCGAACCGACTATAATAACAATAATTTTCATTTCATAACAAATGGAACAGTCCATTTATCATTAGGTACTCTAATTAAAGGGGAGGCCGTATACTCGTATAAACCTTTTTAAAATTGTTAATAAAGTATTGCTTTCAAAATATACTCAAATTGTATTTTTGAACATCGTATTCATTTTATATAATAATTAAATTCACTGTCAAATGTCATTGATATTTTATTAATACTTTATTTAAAATTTAGTTTGACATTCACGAAGTGTCAAACTTAAATAATGTAAATAACATCTGCTTTGCTTAACAAATTCAGATTAAAAAACTAGCCTACTTACTATTTTAGCAACGATTTCAGCTGACGTTTAGTGTGTCGGCAGAAAATAAAAGGATTGGGACGTCACATTTTAGACTTTGAGGTCGATTATCTCGGAGACGGTTAGAGATATCGAAATGCCGTTTTTAGATTTGGATTCAGAAGACAAAATTACATATAGCCCAATAAATGACCGTTTTGGAGTGTAATTTCCAGGGGCAACTCCGAATCAAGGGCGCCCATATAAAAATTTTTAGGGGGGGCCAAACGTGAAGATGTTGCACATTACATTTTGTATATTTCGGATGACAATATATACAGTAGACTCTCTCTATAACGAAGACGGGTATAACGAGGTTTCGCTTATAACGAGGTACATTACCCATATAGCACACAACGTCCGATGTACGTCCATATAACGTACATTTAAAGTCCAAACGTCCATGGACCAAAACTGGACGTACTATGTACGTACATTACGGGACGTCCATTGGACGTTGGATTTCAACGTACATTGGACATCCATTTGTGGTCCATGGATATTTTACACAAAACGCGACTATTATATTAAGTCCCAATACAAACTAAATGAGAATCTTCTTGACAACGTTGTCGCTCTTCGCGCTATCGGTCGTGAAAGTTAGTATTAGGCAGGTACTTTTAGGGGATTATCGCTGTTAATTGTTGTGGAATACTGAAGGATGGTTTATTTATGATAATTCACAGAATGGCAAACGCGCTTGTAATATACAACAACGGTACTGACTCTAAAAATAGTTTGGAACAGAAACCGAACAGAGATTAAACCTCTTTTAATGTGCATGCTTCCTAGGGCGTCATTATCTGAATCTCGTTTTTATGAAAATACATCCTGTGATATATTTGTGTTTTCTGTTTATCGTGCAAGTGCAGTCGTGCATTAATGAAGTTCCTAGTTCCTATAATAAAGTATATATTATAATGAAGTTATAGTAAAGAGAAATAAAAAGGTCTTTTGTGTAATATTTTTAAGTATAAGTTTAGTATTATAAGGAACTATTTCCTATAAAGGCTTTTTGCTATGTATTCACAAAATTATAGATACTAGATTTCTTTCTGAAAAGTGCCCTACAAATGTCCATAAGACGTACATTGAATGTACATAAGGTGTACACTGAAAGCTTCAATACAACGTACAATGTACGTTTGTAGCGGACATTCTATGGACGTCCAATTTTGTGAACTCTGGACATTCGTTGGACGTCCATCGGATGTCCATTGTACCTTAGCGGGACGTCCATTGGACGTTCCAATGTACACAGATGTACGTCCATTGGATGTCCATAAAACGTACTTGTGCTATCTGGGTAGGTGTCCCATGAAATTCCTATTGAACTATAACGCTCTATAACGAGGCATATTTGGTTACAACGAGGAAAATTAAAATCGAAGAATACGTGTCTTTACCTGTTTTTAGCGTTGTAATGGTCATAAATAGCGGTCTCGGCACCTTAAGAAGAAAGGTCATAAATAAATAAATGCCCCAACTGCCTGTACATAGAAATGCCCAACATCTGTCTTATTATCGAGGCCAGTGCTGTAATAAACTCGGCCACCTGTAATAAACTTCTGTCTGTTTATCGACCGATATTGAATATTATAGGAAATTTACAATTTATGACGGCGAAGTCTCATTGTTCACTGTTCCGGTTGACCATCGACATCTAATAAACTACGTAAGAGGCATCAAAACATTTCATTATTATTGTTGTTTGATATAACGAAATCCGCTTATAACGAGATAATTAGTCCACCATTTCAGTTCTCGTTATAGAGGGAGTCTACTGTAGTTTAAACCACCTAAAAAACCTAGTTTGAACCCTGTTGTGAGAAATTATTCATACATTTTAAATACTAGACCAAGTTTTTAAATGGAAATGTCATGGCTACCACAAAAGTTGCGCCTCTCTTTAAAACCCGTTTGAAAAGAATACAATGCTTGCAAAGCCCTGCCTTCAACTTTGGCGAGTAGACTAAACATGAGTATGTGTCGAACCAAGTTTTTACTTTAAAATCTTAAAAAGGAGCCCCCTTTATTTTTGCAGATATAGAATCCTTATGAAAAATAAGTCTCATATATTCCAAACATTTTTAGAATCGTTGATAGATGGCGCAAATAAATCGCATTTTTCGATTATAGCGCCATCCGTCAATTCTAAAAAAAGTTTCGAATAAATATTACTTATTTTTTGAGGAGGAAACTCAATCTGTAATAAAAAACGGGGGTTCCTATTTAAGATTTTGAAGTTAACTCTCACCCCACCTCCAGAGTGTGGAATGAAAAATCCTGTTTGGTGTCATTCTATAGATTTTTGAAAAATATTAAACACATGTTTTTTAGTTTTTCATTTGGAAGTATATTTCTCGAGATATTAGACCGTTTCTATAATTTTGCTATGGTATCACGATATATCGTTTTTTCCGATTATAGCGCTATCTATCCACAATTCGCAAAATGGCTCGAATAAAATTTGCTTATTTTTACAAGGAAAATCCAAATCTGCAACAAAAATTAGGGATTCCATTTAAGATTTTAAAGTTACCCCCCGCTACACACCCAGGGGTTGAAGTGGTGGACTTGTTTAGTGTCATCGCATAGATTTTTGAGAAATATTTAACACATATTTTTCAGTTTTTCGATCCGATGTTCATTTCGCGAATTATTCGACCTTTCCGCTACTTTTGGTACACTCTGTATATAACACTCATTCGTCATGAAATATCACCTGTTTTTCATTTAAATAAAATTGTTGTGTTCATCATAATGTACACTTTAAAAATAATCTACTTACTAAAAAATACTTTTGCAAACTAAAATTTGACTAACTATGTTCAATAAATTTATTTCTGTTAATAAAGATGATTCTATTCAGTGTACACAAAACTTAATATTATAGAAAATAAATATAATTACAGATTTTACACTTTATCTTTATAGTGCCAGTTCTCAAAGACGAATGGCTCATTAGTGATTATCGGTCAGAGATCGGATTTCTTGCTGATATGATTTTCTTTGCAGTATTATAAATGATTCATTTAATTTGTAATTTTGGGTGTCGGTTACAGTATATATTATGTTCCCACGCTTCTAATCTCTTTCAATGTTTTCGTTAATAGCATACCCTGACTGTGCGAAATGTGTATTATGCACATTCCATATAGACCGCTGTCCCAGACACACAGATTTTCTGTTAAACTATTAATTACCCAATATGTGAATTATTTTATTAATAAATAATGTTGTTTCCAATTTATCTCTCAAAATTATCCAATCATTTTTTGACAAAATACGTTTATGTAATATAAATTTAATTTTTGTTCTTTCCCGAAAAGCTAGGGGGGGGCCACGGCCCCCCCCTGCCCGTGTGTATGGGCGCCTATGCTCCGAATTGCATAAAAATTTGGATTTAGGTTCTACTTACCCTCTACTTCAAAGTTGAATTTGTGACTATGGTTGCTTTTACTTGAGGGGTGACATTTACCCCTTCTCTGGGGGTGAAAAACGCGTGTTTAAAATAAGGCCGGAAATGGATAAATTCACTTATTTCAAGCACCTTTTGTTCTATAAAGTTTTTTACGTAAGTCAATACTTTTCGAGTTATTCGCGATTTAAAATGTTGATTTTTCGACAAAAAAACTACGTTTTCAGACCGTTTTTCCCAAATAACTCAAAAAGTAAATATTTTATCGAAAAAAATATTTTAGTAAAAGTGTAGCCTATAAAAAAACGAAAAAATGGTGTACCAGTAAAGTCTATAAATTGAGTAGAAGCAAAGTTGTAGCTCATGAAAAATACGTTCTTATTCGTCTAATTCCAAATCGAATAATTCAACGCGAAATCACCGAAGAAAGAAGCATTTTTCGGGAAAACCTTATTAACATTTTTAAAGTATCGAAAAAAGCTTATTATTTGTTTTTTACAAAAGTTTACAGCATCAAAAATAAACGAGTTACACTGAAAAAAAGTTGGCCCCTTTTTTTTGGTAAAAAAATCGTGAAAACCTCCCTTTATTTAGCACCCTAAATGAAATTAATCGTTTGGTTTTACTATCTATTTTAACTGCAAGTGTATTGTTTATATGATCTGTAAGTTTGATTGGTTATTTTTGAAAACATTTGGTTTTAGAGTAAAAAAAAAAAATTTCTAAAAATTTTTGAAAAATTTCATTTTTTCAAAATAACTTAAAAAGTATTAATAATAAGAAAAATCTTAAAGAGTAAAAAATGTAGGTTTTGCTATTATAAATATGCTAGTTTCATTTTGTTTCTCCGTAAGATAAAAATTGGTTAAGGTATGACTGTTCAAAATTTGCATACACTCGTGATTATTGACCCATTCAAGCTTTCTCAATTATAACCCTTTCAAAAATAAACACTTTAAACCGGTGAGACTGACAGGTCATATAAAAAATAGATAGGTAAGTAAATTGTTTGTAAAGCTGTAGCGATTAATTTCATTTGGGGAGCTAAACACGTCGAGATTTTCATGATTTTTTACAAAAAAAGGGGGCCAACTTTATTTTGAGCGTAACTCGCTTATTTTTAATGCTAAAACTTTTGTTAAAAATTAAAAAAAAAAACCTTTTTATAAACACTTTAAAAAAGTTTAAATGGATTTTTTCCCGAAAAGTGCTTAATTTTTCGGTGATTTCACCTTGAAATATTCGATTTGGAATTAGATGAATAAGAACGTATTTTTCATGAGCTACAACTTTGTTTTTATTTGATTGATAGACTTTAATGATACACCATTTTTTTGAGTTTTTTATAAGCTACACTTTTGCTAAGGATATTTTTTTTCGATAAAATATTTACTTTTTGGGTTATTTGCGAAAAACCGTCTGAAAACGTAGTGTTTTTTGCCGAATAATCAACATTTTCAATGGCAAATAACTCGAAAAGTATTGACTTACGTAAAAAACTCTATAGAACAAAAGTTGCTTAAAATTAGTCAATTTATCCATTTCCGGTCTTATCTTGAACGTACGTTTTTTCACCCCCGAGAAGGGGTGACTCTCACCCCCCAAGTAAAAACAACCAACGGCACAATTTCAACTTTGAAGTGGAGGGTAAGTAGAACCTAAATCCAAATTTTCATGCAATTCGGAGTTGCCCCTGAAAATTACACGGTAGCGCCGAATTTCCCGTTCATTTACTGGGCTAATAAGAATCCATCGACAAATCTGCTCTAAGTATTGCATGAACGGCAAGGCCACAACACACAGACTTTGCGAATTTATAAACGAAAAGTTTTCGTCGAAAATTTAGAAATTTAAAAATTTAGAATACAGACAAAAAACATTACAATCGTGTTTTGATTGTGATTCCACATTTTGCTTGATCCAGCGGGATTCAGGTCAATCATGCAAAAATCCAGCTGGATTGAAAATGCTTGAGACAAACAGCTCCCCACTTCTGGACCTATCTAGTTAGAGACTTTAAAGTGTAGACGCATAGTTAAAACACATCACTTGACAAAGAAACCTTGCCGAAACAGGTGTAGTGACAGTACTAAGCCGAAACACGTGTAGTATTCATAATAAATTTTGTGGAAATATTGAAAACAAAAGTTCGAATCCATCAATTATACAAACTATCGCCAAAAAATTGTAAAGGAAGTTGCATAATTATCATCATTAAATTCTTTCTGTTGAGTCAACTCTTCGCATTATCCAATTGGTTGAATTACATAACAATAACATTAAAAAACTTGGCTTTTTTGCTCACGAGGACCCACGCAAGGGAAACCACCAAATTGAACTTCCTATTGAACGACAAGAACGGCAGTGAATCATGGAGGATTCTTAAGGATCTAATTGCTATAAAGTATGCCAGACGAGAAAATTAGCGAAATGAATCATCTTGGTTGGTTAATCACTGAAAGAGGATCCAAGCCAATCCGGTTACGATTATTATAAGGAACAATTTATCTTTCTTGTTCTTTTCAGACAACGAGATCCAATTCTGGAAACAGCACAAAATAAAAACCTACACAGTGCGAGATTAGTACTTTAACTTTATATAATTAGGAAAAAAAATATAAAACAGCATTAAAAAAATAATGTGGTCTTTATTAAAACAAAATATTTGAACGAAATTAGCTGCATCAGCACATGTTGGTAAAGGGGATTGATAATGGTATGACCTAACACAAAAACGTATGACTAGAAATAGGGATAAAACGCAAAGAGAATTGTGCTGTTTCACATTATAAGAATTTTGAACGTGCGAGGGTTTTCTCGTGCGATAGTTTTGACGCACTTGTCCTTTTCACACAATAAGAATTGAGTCGCACGAAGATATTTTGCTGTGTTGTTTGGTATATTATTTTTTTACACTTTGTGGCTGAGGTAGGTACATGACACGATGTCTAATATGTATCATTACGATGTATCATTCACATGGGTATTTTTTGTCCATACTTTTGTCCTAATGTACTGTAATGCGTATTTAATTCATTTGCAATTACTATTTTGTCAGTTATTATTTCTTATGTTTTTAATTAAAAGTCTTAATTTGTTTTTATAAGCGTTGTTCTACTAAGTTGTTTGTGGGATCTTGGATTAGCTCATCTAATTAGCTCATACAATATATGTAATGAACTGTTCTATATGGGAAATAAGTCACAATTGAACTAAAAAAATGATTTTAATAATGTTTCGACATCCGATTTGGGCGTCGAAACGTTAATAAAATTATTTTTTTAGTTAAATTGTGGCTTATTTCTCATTTAGACTAGTTTATTATAAAAATTCCACAAGGAAACAGCTTCAGAACAATATTACAATCTATGTTTTTCATGTACAGAATTTAAAAGACCCTCTGTCATCCATTCATTTTTAAATGTTGTTCCCCTCGTTTTAAATGTTGTTTTTAGATAATTTCACACAAGACGTGACCGCAGCCCTACTCCCGTTTTCACCGAGTTGTTTACCCTATAAAACTAAGTATAATTTCGTAGAATAAAAGGTATATTTTCTATGGAGCGAAATCAAATTATAGCGTTGTGTTTACTTTATCGTCGAAGAAAGAGAAATAAGAGGAACCGGTTTTTTCTTTATCACCTAATTCGTCAAATTAATTAATTCAAATTAATTCGTGCACTGTTAAGTGCACGGCATACACCATTCCAAGCATTTCTCGTCAAGTTTCTATCTTTATAAACTTCAATTGTTTTGTCCCAATGAACAGGTCTCGCTTCAATTAATGTTATTAATATTTCACTATCAATCTGAGACATCATAATATAAAATATATGCACCTACTTTAAACAGCCACAGAGTGTAAATGAAAATCATATACCAAACAACCGAGGAAGCTACCTTCGTGCGATTGAACGACAGTATCATAATATATGAAAGGATGCTTTAAGTTCCCTATGGTACTGGGTGCGTAAAGACGGCATGGCTGCCGTCTGTTGTTGTAAGCAAGGGACGACATAAACACGGCGGCTTTACCGAACGTTCCAACCACCGCGACCGTCTAGTGAGAAAGGCTCCATATGATTACATGAGCCACCATTGGAATGTCGTCGTGGGTTCTAAAGCTCGCACGTTTAAATTCTTATAATGTGAAACAGCACAATGATGATGATGTTTACTGCTGGCTTCTCATTGTATTATTTTACATACCCTGTACATTTATTCATTGTTCGTGATGGGATAGACATGGAATAAGCAATGGCTCTTAAATTATAAACAAAACGTACATATACAAAAAAGAGCAAACATTGTCTTTTTTGTTAATACTTTATAGTTTCTCAGCCGCAAATCAATTTTATGCATTATAAAAAAGGTAAAAGCTAACAAAGTAACTTAATACTCAGAACAATGGACGTCTTATTTCAAAAGTGCCTAGCATCTTAAAAAATATCGCATGACCAAAAAATATCCCGTTTCTTGCCAAACCAGACCTCGGCCCTTTTTATCCATATATTGCAGAACATAGAAAGCCGAGAAAATGAAAGGTTAAATAATGCGTGCAGTAGACGAGCCCTTGGGGAATGGGGGGAAATGTAGAGCGCGCTTGTGAATGTTGCAACGACACGCGTCCACAACCTGAATTAATTATTATTTTTGAAATATTAATAGTCTTTGCCGACTTCACCACTTTTCTTTGTTTAAACAAGCGTTTTACAGTGTATTTAAGAATAGTGACATTGCAGAAATATCCAATTAGACAACAAATATTTTTCTTAAGCCACCTAATACCTTTCCAGGTTATCTGTCGTCTGTTAAACTTTTTATGACGTGTGTCAAATGTAATGACATATTTTTCGATCTAGTTGCACATTTATTCGTTTCTAATTCTTTCAAGGAAAAGTTCAGAACAGCTAGATCTACCTTCAACCGGATGGGGGCCTTCTTCAAGAGACACAACCTCTCTCTTGGTATAAAAATAAGAATGATCGATGTCACGCCGTCTCTGTCCTTTTTTATGGTGTGGAATCGTGGACTTTGAACGAAGATATGTGCAGACAATTGGAGGTATTTAAGGTGTGGCTGTCTCGGACAATACCTTGGACTGATTGGATCACAAATGAAGAGGTCCCCAGAATAATGAAGAAGAACCGAGAGGTACTGACCATCGTCAAAGCTCGAAAGTTATGACACATAACTTCGGACACATTATGCGTAATGGATCCAGATATGAATTCCTTCAAGTCATTCTGCAAGGAAAAATATTCAGAAAGCGAGGTTCAGGAAGAAGAAGAACATCCTGGTTGAAGAACCTCAGAACCTGATTCAACGGAACATCTGTGCAGCTTTTCCGCGCTGCTACATATAAGATAAAGATTGTCATGATGATCGCCAACATTCGTCACGGATAGGCACATCAAGAAGAAGAAATCTGGAATTTAACTAGTACACCTCCGTTGACGGGCGACAGCTGAGAGATTTCATTTGTCAGTTGACTTTTTGACATATTGAAATTCCGAGTAGTAATACACAGAATGAATCTTAGATTTTATTATACAGGGTGTTTCATTGGGAAACGGAAATACTTTAATGGCGAATAGAGGTCACCAAGGCGGTTCTAGGTCTACTAAATTTTTTGCCCTACCGACTTTTATATCCGAGTTATAGGGTGTTTTATCGATTTTGCTCATTTTTTTCCTAAGCCATAACTTTAGAACCACCTTGTATATTTTTTTAATATTTGGTACACATATCTCTCATTCAAAACCCAAACGACCGACATACTAATCACAAGAAAAATCCAGGTCCGTATTAACAAAAAATTATAAAATAATTGTGACCTTAAAACAACACCCTGTATATTGAAATTTTGAAAATATGTTTGCATATTTGAAAAGAGCACAAAAAACTAAGTCTAATAGTTCGCTTCGATTTTTCGGCCAGACAATTTTTTGACTTTAATTTTGAAATTATATTGAATTTTTTTAAGAACTCCACATTAAAAAGCAGGTTTTATTAACTTTTAATTATAAATTATTAAATTTATTAAATAAATACTCATTTTAAAATGAATCAATATTTATTTAACACATTGGAAAGACCCAATTATTACTTAACAAGAAAAATCCAGGTCCGGATTAACAAAAAAACATAAAGTAATTGTGACCTTGAAACAACACCCTGTATATTGACATTTTAAAAATTGTTTGCACATTTGAAAAGACCACAAAAATCTGAATATATAGGTTCACTTTGATTTTTTGTGCAAAAATTGATTAACTTTAATTTTCAAATTAAATATATTCAAATTTTTTAAGAACCCTGAAATTAATAAGCAGGTTTTTAAAGCTCTTTTATTAATAAATCATTCAAGTTAATGAATAAATACTAATTTTAAAAATAATCAGTCATTATTTACAGCATTAGAAGGACTTATTTACTAATCATAAGAAAAATCCAGGTGCGTATTAACAACAAAATACAAAGTACAGTGGAACCTCGATAACTCGGATTAATCGGGACCGCGGCCGATCCGGGTTATCGAAAATCCGAGATAGCCGGAGAATATGGTAAAAATTAATAAAATACGGTATACTTACAGATAAACTCCGTTAGAATTGAAATAACATGAAATATATTTATAAATATGCACAGTACCTACTCATTAAAATTACTAAAAAAAACACCAAACACAAACTTAAGCAAACGGAAGCGAACAATACAAGACACACAATACAGTCACAACGATGTAATGTTATTTAAGAACAGTGAAAACTAAAGACCATTGTTTATAAAAGAATTTTTTAAATAGTCTTTCCTAAACAATGCTAAGACAGTTTGAAATAAAAAGGAATAGGTACTACAGACAGGTGGCTGTTGTTTCTGCGGCGTGTGCTATGAGTCATTTTTAATATCGTATAGTTCAAATTACACACATACACATTATCTCTCAAATATTATATTACATACATTTTTATTGTTGAAAGGTTTGTCTGATAATGAACTATTTTGATGGGAAATAAGCCACAATTAAATTGAAAAATACAAAATATTGAAAATCAAAATGTTTATCTGATGAAAATAGGTCCGGGTTAGCCGGACTTCCGGGTAATCGGGGGTCGACTTATCGGGGTTCCACTGTAATTCTGACCTTGAAAACACACCCTGTATATTGAAATTTTTAAAATACGTTTGCACACCTGAAGAGAGCACGAAAAACTAAGTTTAATGTCCCGCTTTAATTTTTTGTGCAGACAATTTAATGACATTACATTTGAAATTATATCGAAATTTTTATTATGAGTTCCCAGAGTTCTTAAAAATTTCGACATAATTTCCAAAATTAAATTCATTAAATTGTCTGGCCAAAAAATTGAAGCTAACGAATAAACTTAGTTTTCTGTGCTCTTTTCATACCTATGTGCAAACGAATTTTGAAAATTTCAATATACAGGGTGTTGTTTCAAGGTTACAATTACTTTATATTGTTTTGTTAATCCGGACCTGAATTTTTGTTGTGATTTGTAAGTGGGTCATTCGAATGTCGTCAATAATTATTGATTATTTTTAAAATGGGTATTTATTTAATAACTTTAATAATTTATTGTTAAAAGTGCTTTAAAAATCTGCTTTTTAATTTTAGTGTTCTTAAAAGTATCAATATATTTAATTTCAAAAATTAAAGTCATTAAATTTCCTCCACGAAAAATTAAAGCAAACCGATAAACTCAGATGTTTGTGGTCTTTTCAAATGTGCAAACAAATTTTGAAAATTTCAGTATACAGGGTGTTGTTTCAAGATCACAATTACTTTTTTTTTTTTGTTAATCCGGACCTGGATTTTTCTTGTGATTAATAATTGGGTCGTTCCAATGTGGTAAATAAGTATTGATTAATTTTAAAATAAGTATTTATTCAATAGCTTTAATAATTTACAATTAAAATTTAATAATATCTTATTTTTAATGTCAGAGTTCTTAAAAAATTCAATATAATTTTAAAATCAAAGTCATAAAATTATCTGGCCGAAAAATTGAAGCGAACGATTAGACTTAGTTTTTTGTGCTCTTTTCAAATATGCACACAGATTTTCAGAATTTTAATATACAGGGTGTTGTTTTAAGGTCACAATTACTTTATAATTTTTTGTTAATCCGGACCTGGATTTTTCTTGTGATTAGTATGTCGGTCGTTTGGGTTTTGGATGAGACACATGTGTAGCAAATATCAAAAAAATATACAGGGTGGTTCTAAAGTTATGGCTTAGGAAAGAAATTGGCAAAATCGATAAAACACCCTGTAACTCGGTTATAAAAGTCGGTAGGGCAAAAAATGTAGTATACCTAGAACCACCTCGGTGACCTCTATTCACAATTAAAGTATTTCCGTTTCCCAATGAAACACCCTGTATAAGATTAGCTTGGGAAAAAATTAGCAACAAAAGAGAAATTGTCTAATATGTTACTGTTAAACAAATTCTATGCAGATATTGATCATCGAATGGTACGCGATAAAGTTACAACGTATCTAAACAAGGAAAGACATCGATTATTGAAATAAGAAATAAAATAGACACATGAACACAACCGACGTCAAAATATACCAACAAACATCGTGACCAAATTAAAATCAAATACAAGAACACCTACTGAAGATATAATAGTATATTATGCAACGAGCATTTAATGATGGTCATTATGAACGAGTATGAGGGATACGAGCTTCATAATGATAATTAAATGCAAGTTGTATACACTATTTTTTCTATGATCATTCACAACAAAGAATATATTAAAATTGATTAATTTTGTAACACAAACAAATTAAGTAGTTTGTCAGTTTGACAGTTTGTTTACATATTGAGAACTGTCAAAGCGTATGTATTTGACTCCCCATTGGTCACTGCGCGTGTACCACCTTTATCGCGAATGCCATGTCGCGATTCTATTGGTTAAAAATCTGTATTTTAATGAAAATCTGTATCATAATGAAGTTCATTATGATACAGGTAGTGACATCATAATTGATATATTATAGTATGAGAATAGAAAAATATTATCAATGAATGCATTCTACAAGCTATCCAAGAAATCCAAAAGAAGCATTGTCAAAAAATAAAGAACGAAGAGAAACTCAGCAGCAGTGAAACCAAAATTCTAATGACACAGAAAAACTATAAAAGAGAATATAAACACAAGAAGACATGAGGAAAATGAATCAAGAAGTACACAAAGCAATCAGAGACGATTTGAGAAAATATAATAACAAAAAATTCCAACAAACGATACAGGCAAATAAAAGCTTGAAGGTCTTTCAGTGAAAATAGAAAACTAGAAAGAATCAAATAATCAAATTAAAAAAAACACAGGGTGAAATAAAAACCACCAGGACTAATTTGTTAAAATCTGAGGAAGATTTTTATCAAGAACTCACGTAAGCTAGTAATGTCTTATGTGATAATTTGTACAACACAACAAAAATTATCTAGAATAAACTCATAATTATTATTGTTCGTGTTGTTCTTAAATTACTATTTTTTCTATAAAACACATGAAAAAATTAAAATTCTATTAAAAAAAATATACATAGGTACTATAGACGTTGATAAACAACTGTCCTTTATATGTTTTTTTTATCTCATTTCATCATTTCATAAAGTTTCGAAACACTATATATAAAACATCAACTTCGTAGGTACGTGATCACTATCTTTATGTAGGAAGTCGCCTTGTCTACCCCATTGATTATTATTGTTTATCAGGACGTATTGATTTCGAGGGAAAATAAGATTCAAGAAACTCTCTTGGAAACTTACCAAGCAGAAACTTGGGAAATTGTCGGAAAATTATGTTAAAAAGTTATCGTGTTGGGTTATAGTAAGCATAGTTTCGATTAGTTTGAAACATTATACTGTCGTACATAAAATAAATCAAGACATAACCAGACGAAACTTGTAATTAGAACGAAGTGTATATTACATTTATTTTACCCTTCTATGCAGAGATTCTAATCCTTGATTATTACTACAACTAAGTCCAAACTAATCTAAGTATTTCTTGTATCCACCGAATCATCTACTTCATCTCTAAATGATATTCTAGGTCTTCATATCTTTCTTTTTCATTTATTCTGCTTCCTGAGTCTGCTCTCCTGACAAATGACAGAGTACCAATTGATACACTATGGGCAGTACTATGAAAAATCAGCATAAATGTACGCATCATTCATACGTTCAAAGACTATTATAGAAACTCTGCATCCAAAATTAAAATTGAAAATAAAATATCAAAAGGTTTCCTGGTCACTAAAGGGCTATGGCAACGAATCTGTGTATGGCCAGTATTATTCAATATACATTAATGAAGCCTGAGACAGTAGAAGAAGAAGTGGAATGGAATGGGAATACCGATAGGAGATACGATACTCTACATGTTAGACTATGCAGATGACCAAATTGTAATTGAGAAGGAAGATCTTGAATATATGGCAAGGAAACTAATAGAGGAAAAATAGAAAATGGGGTCTGGATGTATATACAAAAAAAACACTATACCAATGCGTAGGAAGGGAAGAAACAGAGAACCTGGAACAGGAGACAATTGCAAGCTGCAATGAATGTGTATAACTGAGAATAGAACTAACGAGTACATGATGAAACGAAGAAGATATTAAAGAAAGTATAGTAAAGGCAAGACAGGTGATAGGAAGCCCTGATTTCAAATAAAATTAAAATCGAATTTACAACACAATACTAAATCCAGTATTAACCTATGGAGCTGAAGTATGGCAATTCACCAAGAACTACAACACTAAATTACTAGCCAGGGAGAGGGATTTTTGGAGGTCAGCAAGAAGATCTACACTAGAACACATAACAAATCATGACATTAGACTACAAATGGGAATAGAAAGAACAATCATAGGATATCGAAAGACAACAGCTAGTATTTCTGCTTTAGTTTTCGCCATTGTTCATTACTACTCAAATCATCCTCACAATCAGTGACATTCGTTTTAGTTGAACGAATATAATAGAAGAAACAGGATCTCTAGAAGCAGAAATCAATAGCAGAGTAGAGAAAACGCTACAACTGAATCATACAAGGAACAAAAAATTTATATGCAGAAAAGAAATATCACGGAATACAAAAATGAAACTTTTCAAAGCAGTTTATAGAGCTGTTCTGACATTTGGCGTCGAATCATGGGTACTAACGAAACGGCAAAAGAGCAAGATACAGGCTACAGAGGTTACGTTTTCAAGAAGAGTTAAAGGTGGTACCAAAATGGATAGAATAAGGGACAAATATATAAGGAACGGGCTGAAAATACAATCCAAATTAGAGTTTATTGAGCAGAGACAGCTGAGATGGTGGTGTCATTACATTGTATGAAAGATACCATACCAGTGAGAAGAGTGCGGGAAGCAAAAATATTGAAAACAAAAAAACAGGAAGACTAAGACAGACATGGGATAAAGTAATCGGAAGGATATTGGAAAGAAGAGGAGTGGCATGGACAGACTCAAAGATGCCGACACGAAACCACATAATATGGAAGAAGTTTGTTAATAAATAAATTAAACTTTATACAACTAAGTATATGTTTGAAAGGTACCTATTTATTGGTCGCCATTGATCATTACTATTCAATCATCCTCGCATTTAGTGTCATTCGTTCTACTTGACAGTGTTATACAATCAGAGTTCAGTTGCAAAAACAAGAAACAACAATCATAGAATACATCGAAAAATAACAGTTAGTATGGCACGGCCACATAAGACGAATGGAGGGAAGAGGCATAGCCAAGAAAGTGTCAGAATGGACCCCCACAGAAAAATGAAAACGGAGAAAATCAGCAACTATATAGATGAAGACCATCTCGAAGGCAATGTTCTATCTAGAATTCTTGTAGTTACGAGATATCGGATATTTGATTTTTCATTACATGATTTCGAGTTTTTCAGATTTTCCTTTCCAGCCCAAATTATTTTTGTTTCGAAGTTTTACATTCATTTCTGACTAGCGCTTACTGATGGAACTGTCAAATAAATCAATGTAGCGTCAAATAGATCAATGCAGTGTCAAATAAATCTCAATGCAGTGTCAAAAATAAATCAATGATAGATCTGTCAAATAAATTAATGCAACTTTGCCATGATTCCATGGGATCATCTGACTGGAAAGGGTTAATGATATAGGTGTATTGATGATGACCTTTCCTCGATTTTTAATTATGTCACAGTCCAGCTGCTTTATCGTTTTAATTCCCTTTAACACTCTGTATTTCTGAATGTTGTTCTAAAGCTATTTCCTTGTGGCATTTTTATAATTAACTATTTTCTATGGGAAATAAGCCACAATTTTATTAAAAAAAAAAGAATTTATTAACGTTTCGAAGCCCAAATCGGGTTTCGTTGTCAAAATACAAAATACTTCTAAAATAAACAAAAATGTTGTTGCTAAGTAAAAAAAAATTCTTCTAATAGTTTATTTAATCTGACTCATTTATATTGGCAATTCAGACGTATATTATACATTTTAAAGTAGAAGACTTTAAAATGATATCGCCAATATTTATGAGTTGCGTTCCTGGGACGACTTTACTAAAAGATAGTTCATTCGATTACATGAAATCAATCCCAACTCAAGAATATCCGCCGCAAAAAAATCATAGCATGTGATCTGTCTTTAAAAAGACAAACAAATGCAACGATGACAGTAAAATTCTCGCGTTAGAGACTTCATAGTAAATCACGAGGGAAAACCAGGAAAAAACCTCGTGATACTATCCCGACATCGTAAATATTTGGTCTTACATTTAATTTACCTTCAAAAAACTAATATCAAATTCTGACTTTAATATGTTTAAATTATAAATAATATTAATAATACATAGATATACAATAAGTAATACTAAAATATAAAATTTGTACTAACTCGATATATTATTGACTTACTAATCGTGGTATTTTCTTTCTATTGACTTCCTCTTTCAGTATGGGTAACCACATCCTACTGCATTCTACCGAAGAATTTGTGACACAATTGGTTTCATTTAGCATAATTAGAGCCGCTTCTTTGATTTTTCTCTTTTTACTATCTGATTCTTTCAGGACTATACTTGAATCTCTCCACTGAATTTTAAATTTCTGTATTTATATATATATTTAAATATATATATATATATATATATATATATATATATATATATATATATATATATAATATATATATATATAAAGTAATTAGGTAATATTGACTGATACTATGTAGATTATAGTTTTGTTTTGGGGTTGCAGTCATTTATTTTTTAGGGGCAGGATAAGTAAAACTCTGTGTTATTACCTAGCTTTCGCAAAATATATTTGCTTCTTCAGGGTAAGCTGAAATGAGTATATTATAAATACAATGAAATTAAGTTAAAATACATTGTATAAAAAATAGCAAAAAAGACTTACAACTTGAGGTTATTCCTAAACATTTTCACAAAACATAGTATATATATAATTCTTATTCTGTTATCCAAATAGCAATGTTTTAATTTTCAAAAATTCGATTTAATAATTTAGTTTTTAATTTTGATTAATGCCAGAAAGACACTCGAATAATGTCAAAAAGACACAAAAATCTGTTTATTTTATTTTAAGTTGAAAAGTTAGTATTAGATTATTTAATTAGTAATCAAAATATCAAAAACTACTATATATTTTAAATTATAGAGGATATAACTAGATATTTACGTATTGACGTTTTAAACTTCAAACTGATAGTACGAAGTAAAATCTACTCTTAGTAAAAATTAACATTTTTAGCTCAAAAAGTATTATTTAAACTTTCATACGAGTTGAAAAAGTAACAGTTTTTGTCAGTGAATAAAATTGTATACCTATTTATATAGGTAAACTTTAAAATTTTAGTGAAAAGTTAATTAAGAAGACAAGTGTATTCTGACAACTAATAAATATCGGTCCCCGATGGGGGACAAAACTACACAACCGACGTCTTTTGTGACGACAGATGCTGATATGGATAACAGTATTTTAATTTCAAGTGTTACTAGTAATAATCCAAGTGATAGTAACCTCCAGAAAACAAAGCAGTTGGAACCGAAAACTTTCAATATTCTTTCAGATAAGTACAATGTACAAAATATTTGGGTATACATAGAAAGCACTGAAAATAATGTAGGAAAATTGCATGCAATGACAGTTGCCCATATCCTTTTTAAAAAATTTAAACTTAATAATATTTTGGAAATTAAGAGTATAGGCCGAAACCGGATTAAGGTTTTATTAAAATCATTATTAGAAGCAAATAATTTAGTTAAACATCCCCTCCTAAAGTCAGAAAATTTAAAAGCATTTATTCCAAATCACTTACTTGAAATTAAAGGGTTAGTAAGAGATGTTGATACTCGTTACGATATCAACTATCTTATGGAAAATATAGAATCACACTCACGCGTCACTAATATCTACAGATTAAATAGAAAAGTCCAAAAAGAAGACAGAACAGTTGAATTTGTACCAAAAAAAACTATTGTTGTTACTTTTGAGGGGAATATTTTACCTGATCGAGTAGCTTTTAATAGAGTCTTTTTTCCTGTCGAACAATTTGTAGGAAGAGTGATCCAATGCTTCAAATGTTTTAAATTTGGGCATGTATCTAAGCAGTGTAACAGTACTGAAGAAAAGTGTATCAATTGTGGAGAAATTAAAGACGATAAACATAATTGTGATAAAAATTAAACTTTTTGTATACACTGTAAAAGCAAAGATCATGTTTCTATCTCAAAAAAGTGTCCCTCTTACGATAATCAAAAAAAAAATTAAAAATATAATGATACAGCAAAAAACCTCCTTTAAAGAAGCTAAAGAAATTTCTGAAAACTCCTTATCCAGTCTAGTAAATCACAACTCTTTTTCACCGCTAACAAATTATGACCAAAATTTTCCTGTTCTTCCTAACAACCATCGTATGTCATTATCACAACCTAATCAAATTCCTAAAAATACCAATTGCAATCAAAATAATTTCCTTTCCCAACCCAATCCTGTAAGCTTTAGTCCTCCAATGAAAAAGAAGAGAAAATCAAACTCTCCCACTATCCAGTCACCTATCCATGAACCATTATTTCCATTCTCCTTTGGACCTTCACAACCTTTGCCGATAAATTGAAATAAACCAAACTACGCTTGTTTGGAAACCAAGAAGAGTAGTATAGCTAGCAACCTATCCATTTTTATCGTGGATTTTTTAAATAAAATTCTTTCAAGTAACAATAGACAACCTATTGATATTAAATTAATTACAAGTAGCATAGAACAGGTATTGGAGGATACTTTGAAAAACCAATAAAATGCCCAAAACACGCAATTTAAATATAATGCAATGGAATGCACGTTCTGCTATAGCTAACAAAAATAGTCTGGTACAATTTCTTTATGATAAAAATATTGACATTGCTATTATAAGTGAAACTTGGTTCAAAAGAAATCAAAAATATAGTTTTAGTGGTTACAATATAGTCCGCAATGACAGAAACGATGGCTACGCTGGTGTGGCAATTTTGGTACACAAATCTCTTCGTTTTGTTGAACATAAAATCAATATAAATTACAATGAAAATATTTTAGTGTGTGCTATCCAAGTTAAATATGGAACTTTATTGTTAAATTTTTTATCTATTTATAAACCTCCAAAAATACAAACAAAATATGACGATTGGACTAAAATTTTTGAACAATTTGAGGGTCCTTTAATTATAGGTGGTGACTTTAATGCACACCACTCTATATGGGGTTGTCGTAATAATGATACCATAGGGTCACAACTTATAAATGTCGCAGATGATTTAAATTTAACCGTTTTAAATAATGGCGAACCTACAATTTTGAGACGTCCTGATCAACAAGATTCGGCTGTCGATGTAACTTTTTGTTCACCTGAATTGGTTAACAAGACATCTTGGAATGTCATTCCTGACACTCTAGGATCAAATCACTATGTCATATCTATAGAACTTCTTTTTGCAATTAATGAAAATGAAATATCTCCTAAAAATAAATGGAATATTAAAAAAGCCAATTGGGCGTTATATACCTCTACTATTCAAAATTTACACGATACAAACAATTTTCACTCGGATAATCTAATTGATAAGTACTCCTTCTTCATAAATAATATAAATACGGCTGCGGGAGCAGCTATACCCCAATATAAACCTTATAAATGTAAAAGGCACCCACCCCCTTGGTGGAATATTGATTGTGACAATATTATCAAACAACGAAAATTGGCTCTAATAAATTACAAGAAAAAAAGTAATTTTGAAAATTATGTTCAATATCAGGAGATTGCAGCTAGAACCAAAAAAACATTAAAAAGTATAGCCAAAAAGCATTGGATTGAATGGGTCTCTTCGCTCAATAAAAATACATCCGCTACAACTCTTTGGAATCAAGCTAAAAAACTTTACAGAAAACCGCTATCAAACATAAAATCTTTAGATCAGAAATGGATGGATGACTTTCTTATTAAAGTTGCACCCCCAACTGCGAACCCTCAAATAATTCCCAGCTCCATAGCATCAACCCCAGCTGATAAAAATCATTTTCTCTTAAAACCTTTTACTTACAATGAACTAATTTTCGCTATAAATAATCGTAAAGATAATAGTCCAGGATACGATCATATCAAATACTCCATGCTTTTAAACCTTCCAGAAGTAACAAAACATTTTCTATTGGACCTTTTTAATCGTATAGTTCAAGACAATTCTGACGTAAATATTTTTAAAGACATAATTGTTATTCCGATTCTAAAGCCTACAAAAGATCCAAATTCAGCCGAATCTTATCGACCCATTTCTCTTTTTTCGTGTGTATTTAAAACTTTGGAACATATGTTAAAAAACAGACTAGAATGGTGGGTCCATACTAAAAAGTTACTACCAAACAATCAATTTGGATACAGACGAGGATGTGGAGCTTTAGATGCTTTAGCTACACTTGTAGCGGACATACAGGGTAATTTTTCTAGAAATAATTATTTGCCTACTTTATCACTAGATATAGAAGGCGCTTATGACAGTGTGTGTTTACCTCGATTAAAAGACAAAATGATCAATCAGTTTCAAATACCCATAAAACTAGCACAAACTATTCTTAATTTCTACACTGATAGACGCCTATACGTTAGAAACCATAAAAATGAACTTCTTGGACCACATTATAATAGTTGGGGATTACCTCAGGGATCAGTCTTAAGCCCTTTTCTTTTTAATTTGTATACGGCTGATTTTCATAGCCTTAATGCACCAAGTATTACTTACAAAACAATCCAATATGCGGATGACTTCCTCATATATACAGAAAGGACAAAATATGAACCCTCCCTTACAATCTTAAGAAAATTACATGAATATTTCTCAAAATGGTTTTGTGAAAATGGTTTTAATTTATCCACTAGTAAATCTAATGTGTGTATTTTTTCACAACATAATATTCCTAACACAAATACTATTTTATTAAATGGCCAAACTTTAAATTTCTGCAAGTCAATAAAGTATCTAGGCATGTTTCTAGATCAAAAGCTAACTTGGAAATTACACATCGAGTATATGCTTGACAAAAGCAATAAAGGTCTAAACTTTTTAAAATCCATTTCTAAAACTTGGTGGGGAGCTGATGTAGAAACAGCTTTACTATTTTACAAATCTTACATCAGATCTATTCTGGACTATGGATGTATACTTTATGGATCAGCAAGTAAACAAATTTTAAATAAAATTGATGTATTTCAACGTACTGTTCTACGTATCTGTATGGGAGCAATGAAGTCTACTCCAATAGCACCATTGCATGTTGAAGCTTTAGAACCTCCCTTGAATTTTAGAAGAGATTATCTGAGTGAAAAATTTGTTGTGAAAATTGCATGTATCAATAATTCATTATATTCTAGCATAAGCTCACTAAACACAGATGATCTAACAAACAGTTACTGGACTCATAAAAATACACCAACCCTGTGTACAGCCTTTAGAACCATGTGCAACAATAAGTATATCAACAATATCAACAACCTTGATAATAACGACTATTTCGCATTTTTTTATGAACCTGATATACATATACCTACATATTATAATAGTTCATTATTAGATTCATGCATCTTGAATTCCTGTATAGACAAATGGCCCAAAGCAACTGTAATCTATACAGATGCATCCAAAACATCGGAAGGGACCGGATGTGCTTTCTACATTCCATCTAAGTCAACAGAAAAAATGTTCAAATTACCTTCTAATTGCTCAATTTTTAGTGCAGAAGCAATTGCAATTCTTGAATCCTTGATATATTTCGATAGTTTAAACAATAATTCAGTGTTAATAATATCCGATTCATTGTCAGTTTTATTATCTCTCAAAAATTCAAAATTACCCAATTATAATTCTAATCCTTTCATTTACCAAATTAAGAACATGCTTGTCAAGCTTAAAAATAAAAATAAAACTACTAATTTTATTTGGGTAAAAGCTCATGTTGGTATAAAATATAATGAGCATGTTGATTCTTTAGCTAAAGCTGCAATAACCTCTTCAGCTGAAATTGTACCAGAGGAGAGAATTTGTATTCCTGACACTTTTTGTATCTCTAAAAGAAATCAAATAGATCGTTGGAAAACTTATTGGCAAACTTTTTGTAACCATTCAACAACACAATATATTTATATACAACCACAAATTCCAAATTCGAGATGGTTTAAGAAATTTAGTAACATCCGTAAATATATAACAACCTTAATAAGATTGAGATTTGGTCATGCTTGTTATCCTACTCATCTTGCTAAAATCAAAATTTACAATTCAGACTTATGTGAAACATGTCAAGAACAAGGAGATCTTAATCATATCTTTTTTAACTGTTCCAAATATATTCAGCATACAGGAACTCTTTTAAGCAGCTTGCAAACGCTGCAAATATTTCCTCCGTACCAAATAAATAACCTATTGGCTACTAATGACAAAAGAGTATATGATTGTCTAGTCAAATTTATACATAGTACAAATGTATGTCTGTAATCAATTTTAGCCAATCTCGTTAACCTTTTTTTTACCCAATTGTTTATTTTCCCTCCTTTTCCCTATTTATAGTAATGTCTTTTAGTAATTTTTAAGAGGTTTTTTTTTCTTTTGACTATTTTGATCTGTTTGCAATAGTAGGTATAGATAGACACTTTTTTATTTAGTATTAAGTAAATTAGAATAATATGTTTTTCTTTTTAATCATTTGTATTAGGTTTAATAGTTTTTTTTGTATTAGTATTAATTATTATCAAGTTGTATCTGGCTAAATAGCTAAGTGCTAAAGTCACAAATAAAAAAAAAAAAAAAAAAAACTAGATATTTATATGCAGTAGTAGTTTATTTTATTTTAAGTTGAAAAGTTAGTATTAGATTATTTAGTGAGTAATTAAAAACTATTACATATTTTAAATTATAGAGGATATAACATATATTTAGTTTGTCAATTATGGTTTTGTTAATAAATTAAAGTGTTTAATTTAATAAAACACTTTAATTTATTAACAAAACCATAATTGACAAACTAAATATATGTTATATCCTCTATAATTTAAAATATGTAATAGTTTTTAATTACTCACTAAATAATCTAATACTAACTTTTCAACTTAAAATAAAATAAACTACTACTGCATATAAATATCTAGTTATATCCTCTATAATTTAAAATATATAGTAGTTTTTGATATTTTGATTACTAATTAAATAATCTAATACTAACTTTTCAACTTAAAATAAAATAAACAGATTTTTGTGTCTTTTTGACATTATTCGAGTGTCTTTCTGGCATTAATCAAAATTAAAAACTAAATTATTAAATCGAATTTTTGAAAATTAAAACATTGCTATTTGGATAACATTAGAATAAGAATTATATATATACTATGTTTTGTGAAAATGTTTAGGAATAACCTCAAGTTGTAAGTCTTTTTTGTTATTTTTTATACAATGTATTTTAACTTAATTTCATTGTATTTATAATATACTCATTTCAGCTTACCCTGAAGAAGCAAATATATTTTGCGAAAGCTAGGTAATAACACAGAGTTTTACTTATCCTGCCCCTAAAAAATAAATGACTGCAACCCCAAAACAAAACTATAATCTATATATATATATATATATATATATATATATATATATATATAAAAATATATATATATATATATATATATATATATATATATAGATTATATATATATATTAATGCAATATATATTATATTAATATATATTATATTAATATATATATTATATTAATCTCTATATATATATATATATAGATTATATATATATATATATATATATATATATATATATATATATATATATATTGTTGTGATCTTGATTATTGATATGAGATAATATTTTTATATGTCATTTAATTTAATCAATGCATTAATAATAATCTAATTAATTTACCAGATCACATATCAATATGTTTTCAATCTCAGGGCTTTTTATAAAATTAATTACTTACATACGTGGCTTCTAAGTATTTCTTAATGGTTCCTAATCGGGATAGGAAAGAAAAGAGTAAAATAATAACACATATGGGTTACAATTGTAATCAAAATATTGTTTATTTTATTTAAATGGCAATCACTGCTTAATATTTGCTATATCTTATTATTCTTAAACATAACATTTATACATGGGAATCTTATTTCCTTTTGATTTCCAATTGAAAGTTTTTATTAACATTTAACTATTATGATTTATCAGCAACAATTCTATTTAAGTTTGATTAAGCTTTTCTGATATTATTGATTATGTTTTTTCAATTTTAAATGTGGTATTTACTACGAAAAACCCATACATTCATGTCCAAACAAATGAGACTGACCTTTTTCTGGTGCACTGAGAATGTCTTCACACAAGACCCGTTTCCTGCTATCCTTGGCTGCAATCAAAACCTCGTCCTGGCTTCCAGTAATGTTCTCCTCTGAAACTAGCTCGTATAGCTCTCGTTTCCTGCTTCTGTCGTGATGCTGTGTTCTACCTTTTTCGAAACTGCAATCAGCTACCGGGAACTCTTGGCTCAAGGAGGTTCTTTTACTCTCAACCTGGCCTACCTCTCGTTCTACGATAGATACTCCACACTCACGGAACTACACCGGCTTTCTCACTCTCCGTACACTACCGTCTACTACTCGACTTCACTTCTCGACAGCTCAAAACATTCTGCTCTCTCTTTGTCATTCATTTCCCTACTTTCTAAATATCCCTTCCAGATTCACAAATCAAACTTCCACCACCAACTCTCATTCGCAGTATTCCTCAAAACCAATTTTTAAACTTTCTAAATATGCTTAATGGATTTCAAAGAAAATAGTTAATTCCCATTCTAAAATTACTTTCTACTATATACAAATTTTTAATGACCTATTCTCTATTTCCACTTAGTCTTATTTAGCATCGGCTAATGATCGATCCTTCCGCGAACAACGATAATGACCTATTAACGATTTCACTTGAGTCTTATTTAATCACTTCTTAAAATTAAATATAACAATTTGTTGTATACAGGTTGTTCTAAATTTATATGCCCGTGGTTGAGAAAATTGAAAATATTTTATATTAAATTGAATTCTGTTTATAATTATCAAATTTTAATTTTCATATCAAATAGAAATATAACAAATCCCCGCCTTGTATTCGATAAAATTTATCTGCATTTTTAAATAAATTTTCTCGAGGGCAAAACCAACTCCCTGTATATTTCCTTACTTTAATCTACGTCTTATATCCTACTTACTATCTACTTCATGTAATTCTGTCTTTTATTCGTGATATTTGTATACATCGTGAATATTATAAATTCCTCGGATCTTTTCCGAGTTCCTGTGCCTCAACTCATAACTATTTATCCCATTTTCATTATTCACGATATACGGGCCTTCGAAAACAGGCATCAACTTTGCGCAAATGCCCCCAGGAAGATTTGATACTCGTAATGCCCTCACGAGTACTTTTTCACCCTTTTGGAAAGTCACTGGTCTTCTTTTTCTATTTTGTTCCTGTCTTTGGATATATTTTTCGTTGCTTCGCCGTAATCTTCTCTGTACGGTTTCAATCACCTGTTGATATTCTTTTGGCTCTTGGTCTTCCCATGGCCTTATCGGCAGTACACCCTTCATGATGTATTCTGGGGTCTCTTTTGTTACTGTGCTCGGAATTGTATTTAGATACCTTTCTATTTCCGCCATTTTCCTGTCCCAGTGGCGATGTTGACCATCTGTTGCAATGCGAAGAAATTTCGTCACTTCCTGTATGAATCGTTCCGAAGGATTACTCTGTGGATGCCTGATGCTGACAAAATTTGTCTCTATTCCTCGTTCTCGAAGTTGTCCCTTGAAACGATCATTTCGGAAATACGTTGCATTGTCCAGTAGAATCTTTTTTGGTGTTCCTACTATGGCTATAAAATTGTCGATTTTTCTTAATATTTCTTCCCCCTTTGTGGTGCGGCAACTATATAATTTTACGTATTTTGAAAACACATCCACCATTACCAGAATATGTTTGTTCCTTTTTGTGGTCATAATTAGATCGCTTAACATATCTATTGCTACAATGTCTAGTTTGTTTCGGGCTTCAATATTTTTGGCAACATTTTCGTTTTTGAAATTCCGACTCTTATTTTTTGACATACATCGCACTTCTGGGTAATTTCCTTTGCAATGCGGTAATCCTGTCGGCTTATGTAATTTTCCCTAAAAACGAGCCAAACTTTTCTGCTACCGATATGCCCATTGTCCTCATGTAATTTCTTTATTATCTTTTCGGCCAATGTCTGTGTCACTAAATATAGTTCCTTTCCGTCTATTCTCTTAAAATATATGTTATTTTCTACTTCCGCTCTTCTTTTCTCTCTTTCCTCTAGGTCTTCCTGGTTTGTCCTTATCTCATTTAAAGAATATATCCCTTCTTCTTGTATTAATCTATTTAGTCCCACCTGTAGAGTAATTGTTTCCTTTTTTCCGGTGTCCTCATCCCGTGTTAGAGCGTCGGCTATTATGTTGTCTTTTCCTTTTATATATCGGAACTCAAAATCATACTGCTGTAATAATAGAATGCCTCTATGTATTCTATTATTTACTAATCTATTCTTCATGATATGTACTAAAGCTGCATGGTCTGTTTCGATTGTGAATTTTGCTCCCAATAAGTAAAACCTCAATTTGTTTACGCAATATAGTACACTGGCAAACTCCAATTCTGTAACACTATATTTTCTTTCATGTGTTTTAGTCACTCGAGATATAAAACATATCGGTACTTCTTGGTCGTTTTGTATTTGAGACAGAACTCCTGCAAATTTTTGTATGGACGCATCAGTTCGGAGTATAAAAGGTAAATTGTAAATGGGGTGGTATATTTTCGTTCCTTTTGAGAATTCTCGTTTTAATGTTTCGAAAGCTTCCTCCTGTTCTTCTTTCCAATTCCATTTTATTCCTTTTTTAAGCAATTTTATCAGAGGGATTTCCTTTTGGCTCAAATCGGGAATCAGCTTTTTAAAATAATTTATCGTGCCAAGAAAACCTCTCAATGTTTTCAAATTCGTTGGTCTTGGGTATTCATCTATGAGCTTGACTCTGTCTTCGGCTAATCTTACTGTTTTGGTGTCCAATTGAAAACCCAAATAAATGACTTCTTTTTGAAAAAATTGACATTTTTCAATGTTTAATTTCAATCCCGCTGTGTCCAATTCTTTCAGAATTATTTCTATGTGTTCCAGATGACTCTGAGTATCTTGTGAAAAAATTAATAAATCATCGATATAATGAACTATGAAATCTTCATGGCGATTCAAAATGTTATGTAGAGCTCGGACGAGTGCAGCACAAGCACTCTGCAATCCAAATGGCACTACCTTAAACCGGTAGACAATACCATCAATAGAAAAAGCGGTGTAGTTTCTACACTTTTCAGCTAACGGTATCAACCAAAAACTGTGTTTTAAGTCAATTTTCGAAAATATGTGTGACCCGGTGATTCTTCCAAAAATGGCCTCGATGTTTAGAGGTGATTCATATTGTGATACAGTGTGCTGGTTGATATTCCTGGCATCTAAACATAATCTCAATTCTCCATTGCTTTTCTTTACTATCACAATCGGGTTAACATACGGTGAATCACATCTTTCGATGATTTGATCTTCCAACATTTTATTTATTTCTTCTTTCACCTCTTGTCGATACTTGTATGGAATCGGGTAAGTCTTTGATCGAAAATTTCCCAAGTTTTTCACCTCAAATGAATGTTCGTACTTTTTAGCCACTCTGTTTTCCTCATTGATCAAATTTTCGTAGTTTCTTAACATCAACCGCAATTCTTTTTCTTTCCCTTCTCCACATATCAAT
The DNA here is from genome assembly GCF_917563875.1 of Diabrotica virgifera virgifera. Lineage (NCBI taxonomy): Eukaryota > Metazoa > Arthropoda > Insecta > Coleoptera > Chrysomelidae > Diabrotica > Diabrotica virgifera. The sequence continues at coordinate 809,649 of NC_065448.1, read as the reverse complement.
TTTCTATCTTTTTTTTCAGATTCTTCACACATGTTTACCGTGCATTCCGCATCCTCGTTTGCATATACCTCCTCTTCAAATACCACTGTTTCAATCATATTCTTTTCACTTTCATTTTTTAGCTTTATTTCTTCTTCTCCTGAGCTCGTCTCTTCTTTTGAGGAATCCCAGGTTTCCTTTGTTTCTGATACTCTCAAATTTTCTTCTTCTGGGCTCAACTCTTCTTTTGAGGAGCCACAGGTTTCATTTTCTTTTATCCTTTTCTGACTTTTTCTCCCTTTTCTTCTTTGTCCTTGCTTCGTTGCCAAATTCATTTCCACTGTTTGTTCTTTACCTGATTCGTCCGTATTTTGTTTCTCCTGTTCCTTGTCCTGTTCCTTTTCTTTTTCTTCTGTTAGTTTCATCGTATTATTTTTAAAATCTATCACTACATGTTTTTCTGCCAATTCGTCGACTCCTACTATCATGTCATGTGACATATTTGGCATTATTACACATTGTAGTGCATACATATTCTTACCCAGTCGTACCATTACTCGTATGCCTTCATTTATAGTTGCCAATGTCCGTTTGTTTGCGCCCACTAAATTTACCCTAGGTATTTTGTAAATTAAATTTGTTAAGTTAACTTCTTCTATTAGTTTTCTGTTGACCAATGTTATTTCAGATCCAGTGTCTATCATAATTTTAATTGGTTTCTCGTTGATAAATCCATCCACAAATTTTAAATTAACTCCATTTTTCTTTTCGTTGTTTCCTGCCAATTTAATAAACTCCTTGGGGTGACAAAAGATTCCTGTTTGATTTTTGGTTTTTAGTGAGCGCCGTCGTGAAAAGACGCCGGTTGCTCATCGTTGTTTATATTTTCGTCATAATGTCTCTCTCCGTCATATTCATCTGTCTGGGTATTATTTACTTCTCTTCTATTTTCTCTTGGTCTGTCGGATCTGTTTCGGTTTTCTCGATATCCCTGTTCATTTTGTCTACCATTATTTCTGTTTTCTTGATTTGAGCGTGTGGTGTTTCTATTCTGGTATTCTCGATTTCTGTCCTCATTCCATTGCCTATTTCTTTGTTCATAATTTCCTCTTCCGTTGTCTCTATTTTCGTTTTCCCTTCTGGGATTAAAATCTCGTCTTGTATAGTCCCTCCTATTTTGATTTCTGTCTCTGTAATCTTGTGTTTCTCGGGGCCTGTAATCTTCTCGCGACTTTCTTGATTTTCTTTCTCTTAGACGTGATTCTCTTATTTGTAGGAATTGGCATAAACTATCTATGTCTTTGTAATTTTGTAATGTGATATGGTCTTCCAGCGTTTCCTCGAAATGTCTTGCAATCAGTTCGACTAATTGTTCCGATGAGTAATTATATTGTAAATGTTTTGCATTATTGTAAATCTGCAAAGCATATGTCCTTTCTGATACACCCATCCTATCATTGTATTTCCCATTTTGCAATTCCTTGTTAATTTCCAATTGTTGGACTTTTCCCCAGAAATAATTCAAAAATTTTTGTTCAAATTGTTGCCAATTGCCGAATTCTTCTTCTTTGCTATCGAACCATAGGCTTGCTTCATATTTGAGATGGTTTCTGATAGTTTCTTTTGCTGTTTCGAAATTTCCGATGTGCTGTATTTTCTTTTTCAGGCTATTTATGAACGGCACTGGGTGTAATCTTCTTACATCCCCGCCAAACCTTATCTTCACGTCATCTGTGCTATGTATAACCATTTCTCTTCTTTCTCCGACATTCTGTTGCGTCCTGTTTTCGGTGACTTGTTTTTCTATTTCTGTGATTCTTTTTTCCATTTCTTCTCTGTCTACTTGAATAGCATTTTCCAACTTATTTTCCAAATTTTCTAGTTCCTTTTTCTGGCCATTCGTTAACTCCTTTATTTTATCTTGAATTTTCATTTCATACTTTTCTATGCGTTCCTCCATTTTCTTGTTGTTCTCTTCTATGGCTTGTTTTGTTTCCTTCTGATTTTCTTGCATTATTCTTTTTGTTTCATCCATTTTTTGATCCAATTTTTGTTGTGTTTCATCCATTTTTTGCTGTGTTTCCTTCATTGCTAGTTTTGTTTCCTCCTGATTTTTATCCATTGTTCGTTTTGCTTCATCCATTTTTTGTGACTGGAGTTGCATAAGTTGTAATAGTTTATCTATTCCTGATAATTCTTGCTGTTCTGATACCATGATTGTCGTGTCTAAAATATCTTCTTGGTCTGAATGTTCTTTTTGTTTTTTGTTGTCCTTCCTTTGGCTTCTTGTCACTGACATTTGTTTTCAAGAAGTACTGTCCCCGCCAAATATGAAATTTTACTAGTATGTTACCAAGACGACTTTTTCTCACCCAAATATTATAAATTGTCAATAAATATATCAAATGTAAATATCGTAAAAATAAAATATTAAATCAGTTATGTAAAATTTGTACCTAAAGAGATCTAAAATTTTATGTTATCAAATGTAAGTATCTCACTTTTTACCACAGGCATATAAATTTTCAAATACCGGCTTTACTCTTTCTATCCTTCAAATTTGCCACTAGAAATACTTTACAATGCCCTCCACGTTGGACGACAGTTGTTGTGATCTTGATTATTGATATGAGATAATATTTTTATATGTCATTTAATTTAATCAATGCATTAATAATAATCTAATTAATTTACCAGATCACATATCAATATGTTTTCAATCTCAGGGCTTTTTATAAAATTAATTACTTACATACGTGGCTTCTAAGTATTTCTTAATGGTTCCTAATCGGGATAGGAAAGAAAAGAGTAAAATAATAACACATATGGGTTACAATTGTAATCAAAATATTGTTTATTTTATTTAAATGGCAATCACTGCTTAATATTTGCTATATCTTATTATTCTTAAACATAACATTTATACATGGGAATCTTATTTCCTTTTGATTTCCAATTGAAAGTTTTTATTAACATTTAACTATTATGATTTATCAGCAACAATTCTATTTAAGTTTGATTAAGCTTTTCTGATATTATTGATTATGTTTTTTCAATTTTAAATGTGGTATTTACTACGAAAAACCCATACATTCATGTCTAAACAAATGAGACTGACCTTTTTCTGGTGCACTGAGAATGTCTTCACACAAGACCCGTTTCCTGCTATCCTTGGCTGCAATCAAAACCTCGTCCTGGCTTCCAGTAATGTTCTCCTCTGAAACTAGCTCGTATAGCTCTCGTTTCCTGCTTCTGTCGTGATGCTGTGTTCTACCTTTTTCGAAACTGCAATCAGCTACCGGGAACTCTTGGCTCAAGGAGGTTCTTTTACTCTCAACCTGGCCTACCTCTCGTTCTACGATAGATACTCCACACTCACGGAACTACACCGGCTTTCTCACTCTCCGTACACTACCGTCTACTACTCGACTTCACTTCTCGACAGCTCAAAACATTCTGCTCTCTCTTTGTCATTCATTTCCCTACTTTCTAAATATCCCTTCCAGATTCACAAATCAAACTTCCACCACCAACTCTCATTCGCAGTATTCCTCAAAACCAATTTTTAAACTTTCTAAATATGCTTAATGGATTTCAAAGAAAATAGTTAATTCCCATTCTAAAATTACTTTCTACTATATACAAATTTTTAATGACCTATTCTCTATTTCCACTTAGTCTTATTTAGCATCGGCTAATGATCGATCCTTCCGCGAACAACGATAATGACCTATTAACGATTTCACTTGAGTCTTATTTAATCACTTCTTAAAATTAAATATAACAATTTGTTGTATACAGGTTGTTCTAAATTTATATGCCCGTGGTTGAGAAAATTGAAAATATTTTATATTAAATTGAATTCTGTTTATAATTATCAAATTTTAATTTTCATATCAAATAGAAATATAACAATATATATATATATATATATATATATATATATATATATATATATAAACAAGGTTGAAATATTGGGGTAGCAGCAATCTCAAAGAAAACTCTTTATAATAATTCCAAGCTTTCGATAATGTTTATTATCATCTTCAGGGAAAATTATTTGAGGATGTAGAGCCTAGTTGTTAAATACTGACATAACAATGAAATTTTGTCTTGGTAAATAGTAAATAATATAAATTAAAGTAAAAACTATATAAAAACTTATAAAAATCTGAGTATAAAGCGATAAAAGCTAAAATATTTTTTTTTTTTTTAAATTATGTATGTCTATTTTATCCTGCTACCCCAATATTTTAACCTTGTTTCCTAACTGTTCAGCAAAGATTATGTACCTGTTATATATATATATATATATATATATATATATATATATATATATATATATATATATATATATATATATATATATATATATATATATATATATATTGATGTGATCTTGATTATTGATATGAGATAATATTTTTATATGTCATTTAATTTAATCAATGCATTAATAATAATCTAATTAATTTACCAGATCACATATCAATATGTTTTCAATCTCAGGGCTTTTTATAAAATTAATTACTTACTTACGTGGCTTCTAAGTATTTCTCAATGGTTCCTAATCGGGATAGGAAAGAAAAGAGTAAAATAATAACACATATGGGTTACAATTGTAATCAAAATATTGTTTATTTTATTTAAATGGCAATTACTGCTTAATATTTGCTATATCTTATTATTCTTAAACATAACATTTACACATGGGAATCTTATTTCCTTTTGGTTTCCAATTGAAAGTTTTTATTAACATTTAACTATTATGATTTATTAGCAACAATTCTATTTAAGTTTGATGAAGCTTTTCTGATATTATTGATTATGTTTCTTCAATTTTAAATGTGGTATTTAATACGAAAAACCCATACATTCATGTCCAAACAAATGAGACTGACCTTTTTCTGGTGAACTGAGAATGTCTTCACACAAAACCCGTTTCCTGCTATCCTTGGCTGCAATCAAAACCTCGTCCTGGCTTCCAGTAATGTTCTCCTCTGAAACTAGCTCGTATAGCTCTCGTTTCCTGCTTCTGTCGTGATGCTGTGTTCTACCTTTTTCGAAACTGCAATCAGCTACCGGGAACTCTTGGCTCAAGGAGGTTCTTTTACTCTCAACCTGGCCTACCTCTCGTTCCACGATAGATACTCCACACTCACGGAACTACACCGGCTTTCTCACTCTCCGTACACTACCGTCTACTACTGGACTTCACTTCTCGACAGCTCAAAACATTCTGATCTCTATTTGTCATTCATTCCCCTACTTTCTAAATATCCCTTCCAGATTCACAAATCAAACTTCCACCACCAACTCTCATTCGCAGTATTCCTCAAAACCAATTTTTAATCTTTCTAAATATGCTTAATGGATTTCAAAAGAAAAATAGTTAATTCCCATTCTAAAATTACTTTCTACTAATTACAAAATTTAATGATCTATTATCTACTTCAACTGAGTCTTATTTAGCATAAGCTAATGATCGACCTTCCGCGAACAACGATAATGACCTATTATCGATTTCACTTGAGTTTTATTTAGCATAGGCTAATGATCGGACCTTCCGCGAACAACGATAATGGTACGCGCCATTCACTTTGTTTGTTCTAAGCGCATTGTCCCGAGTTTCGTTTAATCACTTCTTAAAATTAAATATAACAATTTGTTGTATACAGGTTGTTCTAAATTTATATGCCCGTGGTTGAGAAAATTGAAAATATTTTATATTAAATTGAATTCTATTTATAATTATCAAAATTTAATTTTCATATCAAATAGAAATATAACAATATATATATATATATATATATATATATATATATATATATATATATATATATATATATATATATATATATATATATATATATATATATATTTACTCCCAGCGTATGAAGTGAGCCACATATCAAAAGAAACTGCGGTTGAAGTGAGGTCCTGTACAAAGTGAGGTCCAGTATACGGACCTCACTTAGTCAATCAATGTAAGACTTTTTCGTAGACATGTACTGATAGCAAACACTGTTTTTTTACAAAAAAAAGTGGGACCTCACTTTGTATGGTCCACATCAATTTTTAGTTCAGAGATTTTCCGCATAGAGGCGCTGACTTTGGCGTATATTTTCTAACCATGTATATTCTATGCCCTGTTGAATAACTTACGATACACATAGTGAGGACCATACAACTGGCAACATCTGTTCAACCAATCTTTAAAACAGTGGATCGTCAATCGTCGCATAAATTCAAACAGTACAAAAATGTTTAATACTTTAATCCTTTTTGAGAGCGTAGGCGCAAAATTTCGGTCGAGTTCTTTTTAAACGCATTTATTTTTTTCGAATCCTGAGATAACTAATAGGTATTTTTAAAATATTTAAACGCAAAATAGAAGACTACATTATTCCCGAGGGCAGAAAGTCCCTTATAATGAACAAAAAGTTTCTTTTGTAATATATATTTAAAATTAAAAATCAGACTATTTTTTTCATCCCTGTGACTTATTAAAATAAATATTATAGAAGTTCTCAAGGACTTTCGACCATGGATAATACAGTAATATTTCTTTCTGCGTTTAAATTTTTTAAAAATACTTAAGGTTTTCTCAGTATTCGAAAAAAATGAACGCATTTAAAAATAATTCGAGCGAAATTTTTGCGCATATGCTCTCAGAAAGGCTTAAAATACTATAAGTTTTTGTAATCAGTATTTCAATAGTTGTTTATGATATAAGTGTTAAAAGTACACGTTTAAGGCACGCATGTGAAAGTTTGCAGAATGAGCGACAGCGAGTTCTGCAATTCACATGAGTGCCTTAAAAATGCACTTTTTAACACGCATATCATGCAATATTTTTTCTACAAACGTAATTACAGGACAATATCTACAAAAACTTTTAGTTGAACTTGACTGACATTCCATTTTTATATTTTTTTTGACATTACATCAAAATTGCCTATACGATCAATACGAATTGCAGTGCCATAAAAATTTTAAAGCACTAGTGCCTTAAAGCAGCGCCGGATAAAGGGGCGGGCGAGCCGGGCGACCGCCCGGGGCGCCAGAATTTGGGGGCGCCAAATTTTGAGAGACGCTGATATATAAATATAATATTTACCCCCCTCCGTGGCTCAGTGGTAAGAGCGCCTGCCTTTGCATCGAAAAAATCCGAAAGGTTGTGGGTTCGAATCTCACCAGGGTCGGAAATTTTTCATTTATTATAAATTAATAAATGAATATAGTTTCTGTCCTCGTGGGATCGGTTCTCACCGGAGGGACCGCAGACGTTCGGATACAATTAGCGTCTCTTTGCAAAGACAATGACGTCGACATTTCAAAGTAACAAGCCACTTACTCAACACCCACACTACTTACACATGACACTAGGTACCTAACTGTTCAAAATTACCGTACCTACCATGCCAATGGCCACTAGTTGTCGAGGCATTAGCTAAACAAAAAAAAAATATAATATTTTTTACATTCACTATTTTTTTGGACTTTATAGATTATCTTTGGGCTAAGATTACTCCTAAGACAATTAATATTAAATAATTGTAACAATAAGAAAACTATTTCTAGCTCACAAAAATTCTCTAATAAAAATAATGCAACCTAAAAACTGTTATGGCTTTTAAAGGTCATTTTTGTCAGGTAATACCTATCACTTTTATGGTATTACAATGTTATACATACATACTTAAAATACACGAAGATCAGATTTACGAAGTATCAACAAATTTATGAATAGTCAGTGATATTATTATACTGCTACTTGTCATTATAGCCTCAATGGTTAGATATTTTTGTCTTCCTGTTCTGTAAACTTTGCTTTATCAACATTGTCGTGTGTCCGTGGGTGTGTAATTTGAAATAAAAAAAAAAAACAAACCAGGTATATCTATATGAATTAGAATTGACAAGTTCTTTTTCATAATATGAATATATAGAAATTTATTTCGAATACTTTGTACGCGTTAAGATGTTTCACTTTTTGCATAAAAACGGCACGAACGACGTATGAAAAAAAGGAATAATAGATTTTTGTATATATCATAAATTGAACGAGTAATTCCAAAATGATTGTTATTTGAAATATCTCAGTGGCGTACTATGTTTTTCTTTAAAAAAATTCACACCATTTCAACAGTAGATATAAAATTATTAATTTTATGTCAAAAAATACGCAATAATTACCTCTTAAAACACATCAAATTTCATTTGCATATCTGAACCGGTTTTAGAACAATAAAGAAATCGTCAGTTTGTAAGAAAAATGTCAACACCCCATATCTCGGAAACGAAGTATTTGCTGACATAGGCTTATAGAGCAAACTGTCATTATTTTTTCATATAGAATTACCCTTTAAAGTTTGTTGCATTTATTTAGAAACATCCTGTTTTTTCTTGACCACCCTGGATTTCCATAGTTTTTCCTGTATTATTTCACTTGACCGTTATTTTCAGTTCTTTCTGTTTTTCCAGTCCTGCAGGTTTCTTTTCTAATATTGCTTCGTCCATTTTATCTCTAAAAGATTTTCGGGGTCTGTCTCTCTTCCTTCTTCCTATCGGGCTCCAATCTGTTATTCTGTTTATCAACGATTATCAGAAGAGCAGACCTCTTCTGCCATGTCCGTACCAGGTTAATCTCTTTTGTTCTATGTTGTCTATTATCCCTTGAATTCATTACCATTATTTTCTTAATCTCTATGTTATTTATTCTATCCCTTCTACAGCTTCTACTTAGGTATTCGATCTCTGTTGCTCTTATTTTGCATTTGGTTTTCGTATTTTTTATTCAATTTTCACACCCATTATTCAGAATACTTTTTGTCATGGTGTTATATTATATTCTTCTTTTTGTTTTTATACTGATGTTCTTATCCCACAGTACCGGGTTTAATTTTAGTATGCAGCATATTGTTTGTCCTAGTAACTCGATACCTAAAACCATAGCTTGGTTCTATAGGTATCGAGTCATAGAGATAATAAAAAGCTTATGAGATAATAAAAAAAAAATAATGAATGATTTTATTTGAATTTGCATAGATGATTGTAAGGCCAAGGATATCACAACGGCTCTAAAAGGAAGAGAAAAAATAAAGATGTACAAGCTCGCGTTTGCAAAGAATATCCGCATGTTATTTTATGCTAAGTGGATGCCACTCCCTCAATTTAGTTATTGGGGATGCAGCTATATCTTGCGCACAATCAACATGTTTTTTGGTCTTGTAGAAGATTTATACACACTAAATGATATAAACGAGTCAGATTAAATAAATTATTAGACGACTTTTTTACTAAGCAACAACATTTTTGTTTAATTTAGTAGTATTTTGACAACGACACCCGATTTGGGCGTCGAAACGATAATAAAATTATTTTTTTCAATTTAATTGTGGCTCATTTTCCATCTAAATAGTTATTTATCACATTTTTTACTGGTTGTTGATAATGTGCATTTATCTTTTACCTCGCTTCTTCGTCGCTTGAACTTAAAATGTGCTCGCTATGCTATGCCCTATGTTGGATAAGTTGTAAGTAATAACTATCCTACTATTTTTTAAATAAATATATTTTTACATAGTTCTTTATGGTAAAATTTTGATTTTTTCCTATTTTTTTTATATTTGCAGTAAATTTGTATATTCTTATATGAAGGGGCGCCAAATTTTATTTTGCCAGGGGCGCTCAGAACCCTAAAACCGGCCCTGCCTTAAAGTAGCATTTTTAACGCACGTATGGAGTTCTAAAAATTGCATTTTTAACACGGTTGTAGAAAAAAACCTTTAAATGAGGTGTCACATGATGTACTTACTTTCCTATTTAAAAAAATCAAAGTTGTGCCTGTCACCTGAAGAAGAGGGATCGCGTAAAGTTCGAAACATTTACGCTATAATATACTATGATTATTTTAAAAATCGACCTATCCGAGCGTTTTTCTTATGTGCTAAAAATAAATAAGTTAATAAGGGGGGTAAAACTTATTCCAGCGAACTGTATTTGTAACAACCAAGGTAGGGATGGCGGTTGTTGAACAAAAAACCGGTTTTCGGTTATACCGGTTTTTTACTTACGGTTTAACCTGGCGGTTATAACTGGTCAAAAAAAGCGGTTGTTCCAAAAACCATTTTTCGGTTTTTTTAATCAGAAGCAAATACTCGATAGGTTATAATGTTAATATAATGTTATGTGTTACATAATATTGTGTTTTCAATTTTATCAATCAAAGGCAAAATAAAAATTAAATTAATTTTTTTTTTAATAACGCGGGCACATAAATTTGATACACCCTGTATATTGATCTGTAAATATTTATTAGAATTTAGTTTGGATGTAAGTGGATTTCTTTTTTTAATGAGCTTTCCGATGAACCATTAAAGACTTTTGTGAATAATTAAAGTGAAAATAACGATGTACATATTTTGATTTAAAATGGAAAAAGATTGTTTAGGGTAGAGGTAATTATCAATTTCTAGAAAAGTGGTTTTAGGAGAAAGTTTGGAATTTTAGTATCTTTGTTTCAACACGAGTAAATGTTGTATAGTTCTCAGAAGGTAATTAGGATGGTCGGAATGGTTTTGAGGGTGACTGTTTTGTTTGTCGAATGGAAAAGTCGATGTTTCAGATTCTTGGCAACGTGGAAGGGGAAAAGTAGTTTGAATGATTAAGAGAGTTTGAAGGGGAAGTCATTATGTTTTTGGCATCGCTGAGGACCGGTTCGACGTTTTAGTGGATAGATAGTTAGCAGATACCAGTGGCTGTTTGATAGTGGAGAATAGTGTTGAAAAGTGGAACGAGAGATAGATCAAATTGAGACGAAATACCTCTTTGATTCTGTATTATTGTGAGAAGGAGAGCAGAGAATTTTTGGAGTTTTGTTTGAATCGAGTACGTGTCAAAAGAGGCCCGGCTTGTTGGAGAATTGGTGCTGGTATGCTGATAGTTTTGAAGCTGGAGAACGGAGAGGGCTTTGATGAGTAGCCTTTAACATAGTCAACGAGGGAGAGCTGTTTTGGGTCACGAGAAGACATCAGAGTGAGTGAAGCAAAAGGTCAGTCAACTTATGTGAAAGATATTTTTATGTTCGGAAACTAAAATTTTGAGTAAAAGGCATATGAATTAAAATTCCAATATTTCTAAAAGTAAATAGGAAGTATAGCTAATCTTGCGAATACATAAATTTGTTTTGTTTAGTTTGTTTTACCAAAGTCATCGGGAACAAACCGATAAATTGTTTTTTTTTAACTATAATAAATTTAAGTGGTAAAGATTTCATTCAGACATCTGTGTCCACAGGTTTTAGATTTGATAGAGTTTAGAGTATTGATTTTGACAAATAAAAGACAATTCTGTATGTTTATTTTAATATTTTGCTTTATTTCTTTTCCCTATTTTATCCCGATTAGGATCAACTAAGAGATACTGAACCCACGAGAGAAGATAAGTATAACGTGAGATAATTTAGATTTTTTTTATAGTATAAAAAGGCACCCTGAGATTTTTTATTCATTTTTATGTATGATTTGCGACAATTAAATAATTAATCAGATAAATAATAATTAATATATAATTAATAAAAAGCAGATCATAACAATACATTTATATTGCAATTCAGTTTGCTCAATTTTCCTCCTGAAAAATTCCCCAACCAATTCAACCTATAAAAATTTTCCCATGTGCTTTCAAATTACCCTAAAAATGGGCGAAAGTACCCCAATCTGGCATCTCTGATTCGTCGCTCGTTGTAGACGGCGTCGGTGTATATTGCGTTGTCAATTGGGATATTCCCAAATCTCCCAAAAGTGATGATCCTACCGATCTACCGACATGTCCCTAGGATCTATCGAGTTTAAAAAAAGATCCAAATGACATATTTTACTTAAGAGGAAACAGTAGCGATCAACAGGTAGCGAAAACGCGTTCCAAGATTGCGGCTGTAATTTTGAATATTTTTTCGAGATATGTGGCACACGTATTCGTAATATAATAAAGAATGGCGGTACAGAGCCCAATTTAAAAAATATATTAATAAGTGAAAATTACTCTGTAATTAAATACAATATTAAAAAAACGAGCCTGTACCGCCACTAAGAAGAACAAAAAAATACATTTTCTTCAAATAAACTTTTTTATCCGATGCCTAGATTTTGTGTCATTTTGGAACTACTAAAATTTTTTATTTCATTAGTAGTTCCAAAATGACACAAAATCTAGGCATCTGATAAAAAAGTTTATTTGAAGAAAGTGTATTTTTTTGTTCTTCTTAATGGCGGTACAGACTCGTTTTTTTAATATTGTATTTATTTACGGAGTAATTTCCACATATTAATATATTTTTCAAATTGGGCTCTGTACCGCCATTCTTTATTATATTACAAATACGTGTGCCAAATATCTCGAAAAAATATTCAAAATTACAGCCTCAATCTTGGAACGCGTTTTGGCTACCTGTTGATCGCTACTGTATCACCTTAAAAATAAATTCGATAAACCAATTCATCATTTATTGCCATCAAAAAATTTCAGTAGGTAGTATTTTTTAACACATTTGTATAATACCTTTCATTTCCTAAGAATTATGTATTATTTAAAAATTACATAATGGAGATTCCTAATCGTATTTCGGTATTCACATTTCATACAAGAGTCTCAAAGTACTCAAGTATAAACAATTTTTAGATGATTTTGGGAATATCGATTTCAAGCAGATCACTTACCTTTTTATGTAAATATTCATGTGTTTCATAAAAGCTGATGTGACACTTTCGTCCAGTTCTTTATTAGTAAATAAAAGTTGAATTATGGTTGTTTGGGTTAATAATTACTTCGCATATTATTTATAATACATATATAGTAGGGGAGCAAAGTATGCTAAATGTGCAGTCACTCGAGCGCTTTGGGGACCTATTGGGTTGTGATTATTAGGTTCTAAAACCAAAAAAGTTAAGTAAAATTTTCCATTTTAGTGGGGACTTTCCATATTTTAATTTAATTTTCCATTTCCAACACCCGTTTTCTCCGATTATAGCGCCACCTATCCGTAATTAGAAAAAACGTTTCGAATAAAAGTTGCTTATTTTTACGCAAAGAATCCAAATCTGAAATAAAAAAAAGGAGTTCCTATTTAAGATTTTAAAGTAACCCCCCCCCCACCTCCGTGGGGTCGTGTTTGGTACCATTCGATAGATTTCAGAAAAAATATTCAGAAATTGTAGTGTATTACCTATAAGAAGTTACCGTTAAGCCGGGTCCAGACTATGTAACAAAACATGTTAAATAACAAAGTTTTGTAACTTGTTACAAAATTTTAAATAAACAAGTTTTAAAACACAGTGTTGTATAACATTTTTCTGGTTATATAGCATGTTTTATGTTATCCAACAGATGTCGGTAAACATCAAAGAAAGTTATAAAACCGCACCGCGACTGATCTACACCTAAAAACATGTTATTGAAACATTTCTCTGGCATAGTACCTACGCGAGCAGCAAACGTTGGAGTCATATCGCCTTGTTCATTCTGGAGTGATTGTGCTAGATTTTTCTTTGCTCTGTTCACGTAGGGTTATTTACGCGATGAAATTGTCGAAAGAACTGACTACTCATTTAATTGAGCTATTTCGTAAGTAACGAGTATTATGGGATTGCTATGGGATGAGCTACATTTATTGATTTAAAAAACAAATAAAAAACACGATGAATAGACTGAAATAGAAGTGAAAATAGATACAGAAACTGTAGTTAAAACTAATGCAATGCACGTACGCCTATAACTCAAGCCAACAAAAGAAAAGCAGTACGCGGAACCTTAACAGCAAATCGGTGCAAATCAACTCTAAATTTGACATAAATACTATTCTCTACAGAGCAGAGTGTTCAGACATAAAACCTGTAACATTCACTTCATTCGCTACACAGATGCAGACTGCTTCATCAGCTACTCAAACAGGCACTCAATCATACAATATATCTGAGCCTTTCTATTCCGTCCACTACACCTACATCCGCTACTTCTCCAGCTACACCAATTCAAACAGACAGTGACACTCAATCATGAACAGGTGAAGACGATAATACTGAGGAATTAAATTCTACAGAAATGTTATACTTCCTCTCTGAAACAATGAGTAAAAAGTTTAAAAAATAAATACTTTGCTAATAATATAACTGTTAATCTTTCTCTTACTGGAATTGCATCTCGAAATGTCTTTCCTGCCTATTTTATGGCCGATTTCATTTATAAGAAATTCAAAATCAGAACTTTCTATTCTTAAGAAGTTTTTAAAACTGCCATCACATTTAATGTCTCCTGTCGATGGGTCTATGTTATCTCTTTCCAGATCAGCTAAAAGAGCTGTACCACTACCTATATTTTGCTCGAGCTGCTAATGAAGGACACATCCAAAATATTAATTTAACACGCCGGTGTCGCCTCCACAATATTACACAAGCTGCTGTTGCTATGAAGAGATCCTCCATACTTATATGACGCAATTTTATATACTACCTAACCCACCAGCTATCCATCTAAAATGCTGCAAACTTTATGCTCATGTTGTTGTTTTGTTTTTTGTTATATAGTCTGGATACTCATGCTATTAACAAGTTACATAACAAAGTTGTACAACAAATTTGTTGTACAACTTTGTTATTAGCATGTTTTGTTACATAGTCTAGACCCGGCTTTAAAAGTTCCCCGTTTCAGGAAAAAATATTGTCTAAGAGCGATAGCCTAGTGACCTAGTGGGTAGACCTCGGATCTCGGATTCGTAAAGCAGAGGTTTCGATTTCAAATCCGGGGTGTGGATCTCCGATTTTTTTATTTATTGTTACTGCATTCATGTCTGTAGACAATGTTGCAATCTATTATGAGCACAATAAAAAAATATAGTAATAAAATAATAAATAAATATTTCAAAAAAAAACAAGAAAAAAAATACAATCACTGGAAGCGAAACTAAACAATACGGAAGAAATATAACCACTGGATTCGGAACTGGATATGGAACTGGATAATATTAGAAAACTGATATTATAATATGTAAGCACTACGAGCCTAGTAGGCCCATGGCTTGATGTACTATTCTTTTCCACTCCCTTTTGTCAGTCGCTTTTGTTTCCCAGTTCCTTAAGTTAATTCTTCTCATATCTTCTCTAACTCCATTACTCCATCGTGACCTCGGTCTTCCTCTTCGTCTTTTCCCTGCCAATGCACTAGATAGTACCATTCTGGGAATTCTAGATGGAATCATCCTCTGCACATGGCCCAACCATCTAAGTCTTTGCGCCTTAATTACCGCTAGTATGTTAGGATCTTGATAGAGCTCAGTTAGTTCCTTATTTGTTCTTCTTACCCACTGTCCATTTAAGTTTTTCCCACCGAAGATTTTGCGCAGCATTTTCCTCTCCCAAACTAATAACAACTCTTGATGTTTTTTGTTGTGACCCATGTTTCAGAAGCATACGTTACTATCGGCCTTATTACGGTCTTGTAAGTTCTTAGTTTTGCTCTTCGTGATATATGTTTACTTCTTAACAACCCATTAAAAGCAAATATAGCGCGGTTGTCCGACATAATTCTCTTTTGTATTTTTTCTTCACAGTTAGGATCTCTTGTGAAGACAGTTCTTAAGTACTCAAATCTCTCAACTTCTTCGAATTTATACTGTGTTCCCTTCGCTGTTGTCATTGTTATGTATTGCCCCCGAACGAATTACTTATTTGTCCATTCCATATACTTTGTTTTTGCTTCATTTATATACAATCCTTTGGTTGCTGCCCTCTCCTCGAGTTTCATGAGTGTTTCTATAAGTTCTATTTTGCTCCTAGCCAAGATTACCAAATCGTCTGCGAATGCCAAGCACTGATGTTTTTTGTGGTAGATCAGACCTGTTCTATTAATGTTTGATTCCTGTATAACCTTTTCTAGTAATATGCTAAACATTATAGGCGATAATGGATCACCCTGTCGCAGTCCTTGTTTGACCTCAAAGCTTTCTGTTATAGTATTGTTTATCTTGACTTTATCATACTGATATATCATACTGATTTTGTTTAAAAACACTAATAATATTGATATAAAATGTTAATCAATTTTATTTATTGTTATAAGAATCAAAGGTAAATATGATTAGGCGAATGAAGCCTTAGGTTTCGCAGTCAATATCCCAACCACGCACACATGTTGCAATCTATTTCAATACGGTTTATAGTACAAAATATACATTTAATATCAAAATAGTGGGATATATTTTTTTAGTTGAGGACACTTGGTCACATTGCATTGTTTCAGGATAAGGTGAAATATCTTCAATAAATGGAAAAAAGCATGTATGTCATATATTATAATATGTACTTTCTATACTCTTAATATGTAGTCTCGTATAAATTTGTAGTGAAATGATTTTAAGTATAAGAACAAGAAGCTTGCAACAATTTTCAGAGAAAATAGAAAACTAAAACTATTTTAAAATGATTATTCGAAATAAAACATATGCAAATATTCACTGTATTTGCCATCTAGTGGAATAACTGTAAAAAAAGTCAGTAAAAAAGGTACATTAAGTTTAATTAAATTAAGTAAATCATCTTGTATACTAAAATTAAGGTTCTAAAATTTTCATTTCAAAATGAAAATCGACAGGGGCAACAGTACCTATACTAAAATACACTCTGTATAGATAATTATGTCAATGAATACTGGATAGAGAATTGAATATCCTTTCAAATGAGCTAGCACACGCCCCTCTTCCCTATTTAAAAATAAGGGGTGGGGGAAATGGAAGGGAGGGGGTTGACAAATGACAGATATGTATGTACCGTAAAAACTGTGTTCCCCTTAGATCAAAAGTCGGGCTTTTATATTTATATTTTAAGTTCAATATAAATTTCACATAACTGAACTATCACTGTGTCCTCCATTTTGATTATTATTGTTCTCAACTAACGCTATTTTCAAAATTCTTGCCTTCCTATCCATCTTTAACGTAAATTATTAAAAAATATAAAACTATTTCTTTATTAACGCTAGTCTCCGATAAGGCTACCGTGATTTAATGCTGAGGTACTAAAATGTTATAAAATTAACAAACAGTACGAGCAAGAACAAAGAGTCCACATCTTCTTATAACTACAAGTGACTGAAACATCGAAACAATAATAATTCTTACTGTGTTATACAGAAAAAGGCAGTAGAAACGATTAACCTCATATTTATCGACAACACTGTATGGTCCTCACTTGATGAGCTGTAAGGAAATATACACGTAAAGTTGTCCTCACTTTGTGCGCATAACGAAAAAGTATATACAGTCTCACTTTAATAGCTGCGTATAATGGCCTCACTTGGGTGGCAATATACTTGAACAATACGGGGCACATATACGTAATTTTTTTTGTGTATACTCGTCATTTTTTAATTGCTATTTACTTGTCAAGGTCACTATGAAGAGTTGAAACGATTATGTCTACGTTTTCTACCGGTCCTCACTAAGTGCGCGTAATGTCAGGACCTCACTTTGATATCTGTGCATAAATATATATATATATATATATATATATATATATATATATATATATATATATATATATATATATATATTTATATATATATTCTGTATTTCTGAATTAGTGATCGCCATTATTCATTACTAGTCAATCTACCTCGCATTTAGTGGCATTCGTTCTGCTTGACTGATGTCTGTGATCCTCTGGAATTCCAATTTAGTAATCTCTCGTCATTTACAGTCTGTATGACCTACACATGTTACACCACCTGACATGATTCGTGTACAGGTGAGGTATATGACTGTCGGCGCCAGCCTCTCTACATCTCTCCCACATCCTCATCCACGGATCCAGAGTTCAGTTCAGTTGCAAAAACAAGAAACAAACCGGGTCTAGCGGTCGGTGGGGCGCGATTGTGCCGCTGCTATGGCGGCTAAGCCACCAATCGCCAGGGGCGCAGTCCACAACGAGAAAAAGGAAAGAAGGGATGAGGATGATATTTATGACTGGGGATTATTAGTGGGTTATTATTTTTAAAAATGGGTTTATTTAATAGAATTATGAAATTGGAACAAATGCCAGACGAATGGAGAAACAGTAGGTATATTAGTACAAAAACAAGGGAGATATACAACAATGTACAAACTACAGAGCCACAAAACTACTTAGTTACACCATAAACATATGGGAAAGAGTTACTAAGATACGGATCTGTGAAGAAACCAAAATATCCAATAATCAGTTTGTTTTTATTCAAGGCAGATCAACAACCAATTTAATATTCATTGTTAGGGCAGTTAACGAGGGTATTTGGCTCCGAATTCCATCCTACTACATCGATTTACTTGATATTTTCACAGTAAGTAGGGAATAGCTCATGAAACAAAGTCTACCCTATGCCGATGTGCGCTTTTATCTTGGGGTGGTTCCCACCCCTTCTGGGGAGTGAAAAATGTTTTGGTTAAAATAGCCACGGCAGAGGATAGAGAACCTAATTTTAAGCAAATACTGTTCTATAATTATTTTTTGAAAACTCATTGCCATGAAAAATGGCCATTTTCATTGAAAAATGACACCTTTTCGGACGGATTTTTGTGAATACCTTAAAAACTTTGCATCTAAAAAAACTATATAAAATATTTCTGTAGGTCATAAAAAAAACAAAGAGATTCGTTCCTTATAAATCCTTCATAAATCTTCTAAGTAAAATAGAAAGAGGGATATGGTAGGTAAGAAGAGTTTGTTTTTTGCTGCATGCTCAAATCGGTGTATTCAACTTGAAATAACAGAGAAACGGTTGATTTTAGGTGTATAATGATACTTATAACTTTTATAGTGCTTGAAAAGACCTTTAAAATGAGCAATACTATATTTTGATTACATTCAAACTAAGCGAGATATTCTGCAAAAAACTTGATGTATAAAGTATTTTAAGAAGAAATGAAAAGTATATTTAAGCCCTCATCCATCAGAATTTAAATACATCGTTTTCCTTCTACAATACTTTTTATTATAGTATTATTTATATGTTCAAAAAGTTGGACTGGTTTAAAATGAATGGTTTTTGAAGAAAATAAGATCAAATTATAGAGCGCATTTTTAAATTTTCTTAAAAATCTTCCTTTTTCTCCATGTAACTCGAAAATGATAAGAGATACGAAAAAAACATACCACACAAAAATGTAGCGTTTTTTTAGATAAAAATTTCCTTTTTACTTTTCATTACTGTATCCCTTATCATTTTCAAGTTACATGGAGAAAAAGGAAGATTTTTAAGTAAATTTAAAAATGCTCTCTATAATTTGATCTTTTTTTTTTCAAAAACCATTCATTTTAAACCCGTCCAACTTTATGAACATATAAATAACACTATAGTAAAAGGTATTGTAGAAGAAAAACGATGCACTTACATTTTGGTGGATGGAGGTTAAAATTGCTTCTCATTTTTTCTTAAAACATTAGTTGTCAATTTTGTTTGCAGCATATCTCGCTTAGTTTTAATGTAATGGACCTTTAATATAGCTCACTTTAAAGGTCGTTTCAAGCACTAAAAAGGTATTGGTAGCATTATACACCAAAAATCGACCGTTTCTCTGTTATTTCAAGTTGAATACATCAATTTGCGAATGTACCAAAAAACAAACTATTTTCACCTACCATATCTCTTTTTGTATTATAACTAGAACAGTTATGGAGGCAAGTGTCTCTTTGTGTTTTTATAACTTACAAAAATGTTGAATATTGTTTTTTTAGTTAAATGCATAGTTTTTAACGTATTCGCAAAAAACCGTTCGAAAAGGTATTATGTTTCAATGAAAATGGCCAATTTTCAACCACGAATAACTCAAAAAGTATTGAGTTTTCAAAAAATAATTATAGAACAGTTTTTGCTTAGAATTAGGTTCTCTACCGAATTCCGTGATAATTTTAACCAAAAAATTTTTCACCCCTCAGAAGGGGTGGGAACCACCCCCAAGATAAAAGCATACATCGGCATAGGGTAAACTTTGAATTAGGAGATAAGTATAGGCTAGGCCCAAAATTTCATTAAAATCCATGCAGTAGGATAGAATTCGGAGGTAATATCCTATTCTTGCTCCCATTGGCGTATGTAGACCATTTAGAAAAATACAGGAATAAAGAACAAAACGCTCATATGATATTCAGTGATTTTGAGATAGTATGTGATATGAGTTCCTCGAGAGATTCTGTGATGGACACTCAATCAGAAAGGACTCCTGGGTGAATATGTAAAGATTGTATCAGGTAGTAACAACTAGTATTAGAACATGTGTGGAAAAGAAAGATAAATTTCATGTGAAAGTGGGATTGCACTAAGGGCTCTATTAGTCTAGGTAACTGGTGGCGCAACTAGTGGGCCCACCAAATTGTGAGCACGGGCAACTGGTGGCCGAGAATAGCCACCAGCAAAAATAATAAAATGAATTGGAATTGGAAAAATAATCAAATGCAATTGGAAACTTGTTTGGTATCAATTTTACGAAAAAAAGTTATTCTTCATAAAATACTCTTAATAGTATAAAATATAAGATGCAACCATCAGATTCAAATTTTGTGAATTTTATACGAGGTATGTCAAAAAAGATGAATTTCGCTCAAGAGTAAAGTATCCTTATATTAAACAATATCGAAAAATGTTTTATAAAAAGTTGTTCGGAATTAAAAGCTATGTTTGAATATGCAATTACATTCTTCTAATTGAAATATTGTAAACTGTAAAGGTACTTTACTCTTGGACGAAATTCATATTTTTTAAGATACCTCGTATAGAGTTGATAAAAGTTTATATATTATATATTTTATAAAAATAACTTTTTTCGTAAAATTAATAATAAAATACTTACAGATATTTTTAATAAAATGATGTTGGGTATCCGTAATTTAAAAAAAAATTGCATTTTTTTTTCAATTAGAATGATGTAATAAAATTAATGCGTCCCAAAACATAGTTTTTTTAATTCTTAACAACTTTTCATAATAACGATTTTCGATGTTGTGAAATCTAAAGGTACTTTACATACAATTTTTGTGACATACCTCGTATAACTTAGACTATGCAGAGCATTTTATAAAGAATATTTTTTTTTCGTAAAATTGATAAGAAAAAAGTTTCCCATATGGTTCCAAGTTACGCAGACATACTGTACCTATATATAAAAGCTCAATTTTTTTAAATTCTCTAATTAACGTCACATTCGGATTCAGCATAATTAAAAACAAAATAGAAACATTTTTGATCAAGGTAAAGTGATGAATTCATCGATATTTCTAAAATATAAAAAGAGCTTTTATTGTTTAAACAATAAATAAACAAATAACGGCTAAATCTGCGAGAAGAACTTTTTAATATAGCATATTTATAAATCAACAAAAAAGGTTTTAGAAAAATATACGCTTGTTAATAGAAAATATAGAAGTTAATAGAAAAGAAATACGAAGCACTCGATTACAATACAAATGAACTAGTGGTGGCCGACACCAGTTGCTCAGTCTAATAGGGTCCATATAACATAATGCCCCGGCTTGGTGGCGCCACCAGACCCGGTTACCCGGCTGGTGGACTGGTTCGGCCACCAGATCGACAACAATTTCTGGTGGCGCAACCAGTTGCCGTAGTCTAATAGGTCTCATTTACTTAAATGTCCCGTGACGTCATGAGTCACTGGTGGAGCAACTTGGTGGCGTCACCAGTTGCCTAATATAATAGCGGCCTAAGGCTCGCTGCTTAGTTCTTAATATTCTCATTAGCTTTAGATCAGATAACTGCAAAACTGCGGGGTAACATTCCTTGGTTAATGTATGTCGATGATGTAGTAACTGGAACAGTGGAGACAAATTCTTGAGCAAAAAGAGTACAAAAACAGAGCATTTTGAACTCTGAAAGCTGAAAGTAAAATTTTATAAAACTCTCATAAAACCAACTAGGATGTACGGGTCTTAATTTGGAGGAGTTAAAAAGAAAGAGAAAAATCAGATGTATGTGGCGTAAATAAGAATGCTTAGATGGATGAGTGGAGAGACAAAATGAAATAAGAATAAGTATGTTGTGGAATTTACTGAAATTAAAATAATGTACAGGATGACGATTATACATTGGAGATCGTGGAACCACAAACTAAAAAGGGGAAGGCCACAGATGCGATGGTCAGATGACCTGAAGAAACACACTGGGTCAAAATGGATGCAAATTGCCCAAGATACAGAGGCATGGAAGAAGGAATAGGAGGCCTATTATATCCAAGGATGGATTTTATGGCCGATTAGATAGATAGAAGAAGAATCACGGGAAATACACTGAGTGATGGAAAAAGAAGCGACGAAATAAGAGCTCCATGCACAAGGAAAATAAGCGACTGGATATAGGAAGAATGGAAATAGGAAGAAATAATAGGAAGAGAGAACAATTTACTTCCAACCAGTGTATCTCCAACGTGTCGCCGATCCGAGGTAGAGGATAACTATCTTTCTTGGTAACATTGTTCAACAAGCGGTAGTCCACACAGAATCACGTAGTTCGTATTTCTTGTCCAGGACCACTGGAGAGACGCTGGTAGAAGCTTCTATCACCCCGTCTTTCTTCATTTCCTGAACAATCATTTAGATTCCTCTATTTTTGACTTTGGTAATCGTTGAGCTGTTTGACGAATTGGCTTAGCATTACCAGTATCAATTTTACGTTAGACAACCGTATTTCTTCCTGTCTTTTCTCCTTTCGGCCCGATTATGTCACGATGCCGCCGAAGAATTTCCTTTTCTCCTCCTGATTTAAAGACTGGCCAGCAACTGCAGACATTTAGTTGAACTTGTGGTTGGAATTGTAGGAACCTGTGTACCAGTGACATCCATAATCAGTCAGACGACAACATCCGATAATTCCAACAACAAGTTTGATCAAATGGTTGCAGTTGCAGGCCAGTCTCTAAATCATGCGAAGAAAAGGAAATTAAGGGAATTTCTTCGGCGGTATCGTGACAAATTCTTACAAAAAAGAGGAAAGATTGGGAGAACTACGGTTGTCAAAAATAAAATTGATACTGGAAACCTAAGCTCATTCGTCAAACGGCTCGACGATTACCACAGGCAAAGGCAGAGGAAGCTGAAAGGATTGTTTAGGAAATGAAGAAACACTGGGTAATAAAACCTATCCACCTGCCGATGGTCCTGGTCAAGAAGAAGGGCGGAATTACGAGATTTTGTGATACCAAGAAGGATCCTCTGCCTCGGATTGACGACACGTTAGATACATTGGCTGGAAGTAAATTTTCTACTTTGGATTAGAGGTCTGAACACTGGCAGGTAGAACTATCTAGTGCGTCATTGTCAGGTATCTAACATAACAATATAAGCATCATGATAGACGAAGTGTAGTCAGGAATAAATTGCTGACGGGAATAAGAAGTGGGGACCCGGGGACCGACCATGGGAAAGATGGAGTGAAAATATAACATACAAGGCCAAATCCAAGGAAACAGAAACAAACCAGATAGTTCTGGAAAAAGACTCTCTCTCTTGCAAGTTGAATGCGAACTTTTTCCAAAATTTGCTGTTCCACGATGATCCTTTGTAGAAAATTGAGACATCGTCACTACTTTATATAAAAATACGACTGAATATTCTCTAATTTAACGAATTATTATAAATATTTGGATATACAGGGTGTCCAGAAACTCTACCGACAAACGAAGACAGGAGATTCCTCAGGTAATTTTAAGACAATTTAACCAAATTCACCTAGTCCGAAAATGCTAGGGAGCTAGAGCTCTTGGCGTCTTGGTAATTAGTTTTTCTTATAAATACCTCCAGAACGCTTCTAGTTAGAAAAACAAATATTGGTACGCATATATGTATCTTCCAGAGATAAATCGATTCCATCCATTGCGAATTTATAGTACCGGTCATAGGCGTCCGTTTTGGGTAGGGTAACGGTTATTTTATTGCATAACTTTTTTGTCTTGAAATTTTAAGCATTTTTCACTTTGGATTATTAAATTGTGAGGTATACTAGTATTAAAAGGTACTCTTGATTTAAGTCGGTAGGACACACCGTTTTCTATAAAAATCGATTTGAAAATTTTTCGTTTCTTTCAAATCGAATTTGAAAAAAAATTTCAAAAAAAACGGTGTATTTTACCAACTTAAAGCAAGAGTAACTTTTACTACTAGAATACCTCATAATTTAATAATCTAGTGTAAAAAATTCTTAAAAATTAAGGACAAAAAAGTTGTACGATAAAATAACCGTTGCCCTACCCAAAACCGACGCATATGACTGATAGTAGAAATTCGCAATTAATGAAATCGATTCATGTCTGGAATATAATTAAACGTACAAGTTTTCGTTTTTCTAAACAGTTTTTTTTTTAATTTTTTTTATTTAAAAAACGAAACATTTTCAAATCGATTTTTCTAGAAAACGGTGTATCCTATCGACTTAAACAAGAGTACCTTTTAGTACAAGAATACCTCTCAATTTAATAATCCAGAGTCAAAAATGCTTAAAAGGTAAAGACAATAAAGTTATGCGATAAAGTAACCGTTGCCCTACCCAAAACGGACGTCTAAGATCTGTACTAGAAATTTGCAATGGATGAATCGATTTGTCTCTGGAAGATAAACACGCATACCAATTTTTGTTTTTCTAAATATAAGCGTTTCGGAGGTATTTAAGAAAATCGAATTACCAGACGCCATCTTCAAATAGCTCTAGCTCCCTTAGGAAGCGTTTTCGGAATAGATGAATTTGGTTAAATTGTCTTAAAATTACCTGAGGAATCTCCTGTCTTCGTTTGTCAGTAGAGTTTCTGGACACCCTGTATAATCATTATTTGTTAAGAACACAAAAAAAGAAAACCTCATATTTCTGCATTTAGAATCATCCCCCGTTATTAAACCCTTACCCCTTCAACGCTGCCGCTGAACCGCCGAACCGCCACCCTGTCCCACCCCCATTTGCCGCCGTCTTCGTCGGTCCGCAGTGTGACGTAGAAGCTCAATACCGTGTCTCTGGCAGCAGCGCAACTGCCACCACCAGTGCGCCGTCCCTAAAATCCGTTAGTGGGTCCGCGCCCGTGATACAGTGTGTTTGGCTCTTGTGTGACTGTGCTCCGTTTCATGAAGATTTGCTAATAACAACCCCCACAGCCCTCTGGATAACATAACACTCACTTAAAATGGGGGAGGTATGTCTTCATTTTAACCATTTTACACTTGATCTTTGAGAATTTTACTCGAGAGTGCTACTAGCTGACGGTGGTGGTTTACATGGCGCTTTATTGATCTATAGCTTTGACTAAATTATTTGCTTCTTGCTTTTTTTAATGTATAAAGTTAGTGTACGCCAATGGACGATGGTTTGGTAAAGTATTTCCTGAAAAAAATAGCTTTTACATTAACCCAGACTGTGTGGCGCCCGAATTACCGGTGCCAACCAATTGTTTCATTATATGCAGTAGAAATCAATTTCAGACTGACAGTAGACGCAAAATGCACTTTTTGTGATGCTATGCATGCTGTAATCGTTGCATAATCTGTTTTCGACAAACAAATTAAAAAATTTCGTACCTTCCATACGAAATTAAATATTAATGCTACCGAAATAGATCCAAATTAAATATTAATGCTACCGAAATAGATCCAATTACCCCTTTAAGAAAAACTATCGAGTAGTTTCAAATCTGCAGATAAAAAAGTCCACTTAATAACCAATAAATCGTAGCAATAATTAAATTATTATCTTCAACCCTTAGGCGGATTACTGTTGGATATCGATTGCTCTACATTTGGAATTTGACCTTTAAATTGATCAGTCAAAAATGACCCCTATGGCTTACTTCCATACAGTCATAGTTACCTTGCTTTACATTCGACGGTGCTGCAATAGACATTAGGTGGGTGATGGGTGGTAGTACCATGTTAAAAGCTGAATATTTCACGAAAATTCAGCCATTTGCACACTTTTGTAAAAAGCTCTATTTCACTTTGATTTTTGATTTCCACTTCTGATATAGTTTTGAAAAACACAACGATTTCTGACTGCTCTTTGAATGAAATCATCAAAGTAAACGTTTTTACGCTGAAATTGTTGTTCAATTCCCATTAAAGATGGGTAATAGTATTTCTGGCCAAGCCTGTCAATATGTCAATGTCAAAATGACATAAAGACTAGTTTTTGTTCTTTTCACACGCCTTTTTTCTTTCTTTGCTCCTGGTAAGCATGCTCTGATGTATTGGTGTTGCAGAATTATAACTGGACCAAAATGGAATCAGTTTAGACCGCATATTGATCAAAAATGACTGGAAGAGGTGTCCATAAGATTTAGATTGAGTTATTTTAGGTGTCGAAGGAATCTATCGTAAATAAAGTGACTTTACGCATGATTGAAGGATCAAATATACTTCTAATGAGATATTTTAACTTCTATTTACCATTAGTTGAATGCAGATGCGTTCCTGGGTATTAATTTCCTACACAAACGTATCTTAGTCTATTATTATTTGCTACATAGTTGAGTAAAATTATTGGTTATTATGTAATAGTTTGGGGAAGAGGTCGCGATCTATCTATCTCCTTTTAATAAGACTTGTTCTGGAAATAGGTTAGGTTTTGTGAACCTTTCATTAGAATTTGGCAAACTATCTAATTTTACTTTGTGTAGGTGTCTTTCTTTCCAGTGTTTTTATTTTACAAGGTCTCTACTTTGGTTTTTTGATTTTTATTGCTCTTTGCTTTGGGTACTTTTACTTTATTTTTTACTTTCGTTACAAAATGATCGGAATTCTGTAACTCTTATAGTTTTTATCCCAAACCAAAGTACCAAAGACCATGTTCTATTGGTTCTATTGGTGTTTTTCGATTTATTTGTGGTCAGTTCTATTAACATTGCCTCTTCTCTCCTTCGTAAACAGTTTTCCATCCAATCATGAATG
The DNA here is from genome assembly GCF_917563875.1 of Diabrotica virgifera virgifera. Lineage (NCBI taxonomy): Eukaryota > Metazoa > Arthropoda > Insecta > Coleoptera > Chrysomelidae > Diabrotica > Diabrotica virgifera. The sequence continues at coordinate 782,713 of NC_065448.1, read as the reverse complement.
TAGGTCTCTCCCAATTCATTTCATCTTTCTCCAAGTTAATCCACTGTTTGCCTCCTACTGCTCTTATATCATCTACTCATCTCTTTTGAGATCCTCCCATGCTTCTTGTCATCCTCCTTGGTCTCCATTTCAGGATTCTCCTTGTCCACCTGTTATTATCATATCCTGGGTATGTGACCTGCCCTGCGCCGTTTCATTTTGGTAATTTCTTTCAGTGACATTCCAAGAATGTTTCGATTAATTGCGTTGTTTCTAGTTTTTTAACAGATTTCCTAGTAAGGGGCTAGGGTCTCCCAAGCTGTAGGTACAAACTGGTAGTATGTAGGTAAGTGCTATACACCTGTTTCTTTAGGTTTATAGGAACGAAGGTGTTTTTCAAGATATATGCTAGTTTACAGAAAGCCGTCGATATCGGTTGTGTTCTTTTCTTTTAATAGGCTATTGATTATGTTCAAAATAAGAGAGATAAAAGGAACTACAACGTTAACGGGATTTTATTGTCTCATGTGGTCATTGGACCTCTAAATTTGAAAAAACCGCGGAGTACTACCATTTAAATGGGTGCGTTTTTGAGAAAGGGGTGAATTAGTCCCTAGGCACAGGGTGAATTCTATGCACTTTTGGTACAAACACGTCTACAGGAAAATTGTTCCAGGTTAAATTTACTATCGAAATATCACATTTTAAAGTCAAAAATATTTTTTTTACAAAAATATAGTCAAAAGAAAAGCGAAAAAATAACATAAAAGACAGCAATTTTGTTTTTTCCCCATAACTTTTTTCCACAGGGATATAGGTATAGGCATTGCTTCAACGAAAAATAAGTTCCATCCTTTTCCTTTAAAATGACGTTTGGTAGAATTCTCTAGGATTTATAGTTTCCGAAATAGTATTTTTCAAAGTTCGCAGCTCACAGCATTTTTGGGCCATTTTCCCCATTATTTCGCAAACATTGTTCTGTAACTTTTTTCTACACCTCTCTAGGTATATGCAATGGTACCTTTAATAGAAAGAGAAGGCAATTATCTTTAAAACGGTCTATTGTATAAGGATGTACGACTATTTTTAAGTAAGTTTTGCTTTTTCAAGGTTTTATACTTTTAATGATTTTGATATTATTTATGATTATTTTTAAAATTTTTCAGTATGACTTTTTTTCTTGTACATTCAGGTATATACCTTGTCAAATGAAAAAAAGGATATTTTCTTTACTTTAAAAAGGTGTATTGCAAAAATTTTTAGGAATATTTTTAAAAAAGATATAGGTATGATATCTAAGGATGTCCGAAATTTAAGAAAAATTTAAATTTTTATTATTTTTTTCAATTAGAATAATATAATGGCATATTATAACATAATTTTTAATTCCAAATAACTTTTTCTTATTACACTTTTCGATATTGTGAAATATAAAGGTACTTTACTCTTGAGCGAAATTCATATTTTTTAAAATGTCTCGTACACTTTTGATAAAATTTTATATCTAATGATTGTATTTTAGGTTTTAGACTATGCAGAGTATTTTATAAAGAATAACTTTTTTTCATAAAGTTAATAATAAAAAAGTTTTCCATATGGTTCCAACTTAGTGGGACCTATTGCATGCATATATGTTACACTTTGAAACAGCATATCTTGTTTAAAAAAAGTCCTAGAATTTTTTGCTATACACCATTTTAAATCAAAGAAAAGAAGCTTTCTTTTTTATTGCACATTGTATATACCTAAATATACAACAAAAAAAGTTATAATGAGAAATTTAAAAATAATCGTAAAATACATCAAAAATCATGAAAGTATAACATTTTGAAAAGCAATATCTTGCTTAAAAATAGTCGTACGACGTTATATAGTAGACCATTTTAAAGGTATTAAAATTGTATTCTCTTCCTATTACATGTGATATACATTACATTGGATACCTAAAGCTGCGTAGAAAAAAGTTACACAACAATGTTTGCGAAGTAACAAGGAAAATGTCCCAAAATCGCTGTGAGTAGCGAATTTTGAAAAATCATATTTTGGAAACTGTAAATCATGGGGACTTCTACTAAACGTCATTTTAAAGAGGAAGGATAGAAGTTATTTTTCTGTGAAGTAATGCCTATACCTATATCCCCGTGGAAAAAAGTTATGGGGCAAAAAACAAAATTGCTTTCTTTCATGTTTTTTTCTTGCTTTTCTTTTGACTATATTTTTGTAAAAAAAATATTTTTGACTCTAAAATATGATATTTTGATAGCAAATTTCACCTAGAACATTTTTCCTGTAGACGCGTTTGCACCAAAAATGCATACAACTCGCCCTAATTCGCCCTGTGCCTATGGACTAATTCACCTCTTTCTCAAAAACGCACCATTTTAGATGGTAGCACTCCACGGTTTTTTCATATTTAGAGGTTGATATTTACCTAGTGCTTTCTTAGTTTGATGATATGGCTCATAATGTTCCAACATTTTTCTATATTATTGTTTTGTGTTGTCATGTTTGTCTGGTCCTGAGTCATTATTTTTGTTTTACTGTAGCTCATTTTTAAGCCTGCTGCTCCAGAAACTTTATTTATTTAGTTGTTGTAATATTTCATTTAGTTCTTTGACATTATCTGCTATTAAAACTATGTATACAGTATACTGTAATATAGTATTCTCTAATAGGTATGTAATCACTAATCAGTAAATCTTTTTTCATTTTGTTGTTTAGATTTTTTTATTATCAGATTTGCTATCAATGTTTGAAAAATTTGCTTTTCGATATTTCCACTTACTGCATATTTGTGAATTCATATTGTTTGAGAAAAAATTTACAATTGGAGCTTCCTTGTGTGTATGGTTCTATAGTTTAGTTGGCTTTTTTGCGGTATTTTTTGTTAATTAAAAATTATGTTAATTCGACTTTCTTTTGTATGTTTTCTTCTTGGATGATCTTCGTTTGAGTAATTCTATTTCTTTAAGCTTTTTTGTTCTACTATTTTTGTTAATCCTCTCCTATGGTAGTACAGCCCGTCGGGGCCTTGCCTCCCCCAGCATCTCTTTAGCATCGGTTCTAACCTCGTCTATCCACCTCTTCCTTGGTCTTTCTACTGGGCGACGTCCTACCATAGTTCCACTAAGTGTTCTACTAGGTGTCCTGTTATTATCCAATCTTATAAGTTGACTTACCTAGCCCAATATTTAAATTTTTGCATAATTTGCTATAGAGGTTTCTTTGTACTGTTGGAATAATTCGTGGTTGAACCTTATTCTCTACGTATTATTGCCACAGATGGGTCACAATATCCTTCTTAATATCCTCCTTTCAAAATTATTAACATATGTTGCTATTGATTGTAGAGATGCATCAAGTCAAACTAGTTTGATTTTATTCAACAAACTTGACTTGAAAACCAAACTTTTTTTTGTAAAAAAGTTTGAAAGACTTGACTTGATTTCAATATCTTTAGGTTTTACTTGAAATCAAACTTCTTCAAACAGTTGGAAGTTTGAATATCATATTGCACAACGTGTTTATTTCCAATTCTAATTGAGAGCGTACCGACTTTTGTTTTGACTTATTTGGATAGGTCTGAATCTGCTACTCCGCAAATTAGTTTGTAGTTCATATTATTCAGAAGTAGATTATGATTGGCTTGTTTATTACGTTCGTTTTGACGTGTGTGCTTTGTGAAATAATATCTGAACCTGAATATTTTTCGACTCGGAATAAGTACCAGATCAAATTGAGCTTGATTTTGAAGGTATTCCCAGTGCAAAAATTAAGAGAAAAAAATATGCTTACTTGTATTATGTAAAAATAAATAACAGCGTTATAAAATGACAAATAGTGAACTAATTCTTTAAGACGACATTGCAAAGTCGCAAAGAATTCATTAAACCTACTCTATTAAAAATATAATATTTTGTTGTTCCTTCATAAATTTTTGTTAAAGGGACCCTTCAAGTATTACGAAACGCAATTTTTGAAGCTCTTACAACCTCTTTATCCCATCTGTATCTTTTCATCGTTTGTTGTGAATAAAGGTCCAGCTATTTATTGCAAACACATGGATCTGGTTAATACAAATTTTAAGATATTTTCACTTGAATACTATTGTCCTATTGTTACATGAGCGTGAGGGGGCAATATCAATCCAGGGGTTTTATGTACAATATAAACGAAAGTTGAAAAGTTGTGAGATTGTGATTCCGTAGTTATTTTATATAAGTTGGAAAACAATGTTACGTAACGCACTGTTAAACCCCTCTCCCCCCTTATAACGCACCGTAACGTTTTACATGGCCCCCCTTCCCCCACCTTGCGTTACGTAATACTTGAATTCTTCCAAAGTAGATTAAATTACACTTGGTATGATAAAAAAACTATCCAACGAATTCTTTGTTTTAATCTAGTAACACTCAAATAAAAAAAGTTACATCGATAAAACGAAACTTGCCAGCAAACAATTCTAAACATACAGGAATCATTTTCAAAAAATTTACCCTATTTTGATTATATTCGCTTCCTGTATCAAGATACTTTTATGTGGCACTCATTGTATTATTAATTTTCTTATCTTAATTGGCAACTAACATGTCAATCTCGACAAAAAAGTATAGATATCTACTAAATAAATTATTTTTCAAACTCTTTCAAACTAGTTTGACAAACAGTTTGAATTTTCAAACCTGTACGATTGACCAGTTTGACTTGACTTGAATTATTTGTCAGAAGGATTGACTTGAGTTTGACTTGAAATTAAGTCAAACTCAAGTCAAGTTCAAACATTCAAGTCAAACTTGTGCAACTCTAATGGGTTTTATGATGGTAAAACAAAGTATAGTAAATGGAAAGTAATAATTGACAAAATAATGCTACGCATGAGCTAAAAACCAATTATAACTACTGTAAAAATTATTCTACCAACATATCATTCTTAATATCAAAATAAGTGACAGTTTTATATTATGGTATAAGTTTTATGTTATAAGTAATATAATTTTTATTATGAATTGACCACTCTATATTGTAATTTCTAAGTTATGGTGTTTCTATTGTTCTAAAATCCTTTTTAACGGTCAGCCCGTTTACCGAACCGATTTAGAATCCAATGTTGAACCGGTCCAGTTTTTTGCAAGTAAATAGAGGGATTATCCCGTCATGTGGCAGCGTGGCAAATAAATCAATAACTGCCCCAATTATTCAGACATGCAAGATTGTCGGTTTGAAAGGGTCGATTCCTACCAGTCGTTTCATTAATAATATGTATGTAACTGCGTTTGCCTACTCCGTGATAGAATTTTCATGAAAAGCCATTTTGCTTTCCAGAAAATTCCTTTGTTATTAAAATTAATTTGTCAAATTAAATCATTCTTTCTTCGTTTTTAAAGTAAGAGCTCTTCGTATGTGATAATGTTAATTGGCTTTGTCTCTTATGAATACCCTTATTAATTCCTTTTCTTTTGATGATGCCTATACATATGCATATTTGAAAAAGATTTAGAAGAAGTAGAGGACAATGAAGAATTGACAGAGAGAGAAAGAAATAGCAAAGAAACCAAACTCCATTAACAAGAAACAGAGGCAAGACCTTAAAAAGTAGTAATTGAGGGAAATTTGGATTTTCATGAAGAATCGTACTGTGGGAGGAACATATTATGTGAGCAATTTGAAGAAGGAGAAAAGTAAGGCGGAGAGGGAATGGAAAAAAGAAATATTGTCATAGGCGGCGATATTTTAAGGTGTTTTAATTCTATGTGCAAATAAAGCCTTCTTCTTCTTTAAGTACCGTGCCCAAATTTTAGGCGTGGGTGTAGCTTCCATGACAATTTGCCGATATCGTTGTCGATTTTGCACTGCATATAATAAAATTCACCTGCTGATAAGCCCGTCCATTGACAAAGGTTTCGGAGCCATGAATATTTCTTCCTACCAATTCCTCTTTTTCCGTCGATCTTTCCGTTGAGTATTAAATGTAGCATCCTGTATCTGCTACCTCTTATTATATGCCCAAATATTGAAGTTTTCTCTTTTTTATCATCTTGATTAAGTCACCGTCGCCTTGACCTACTCTGTTTAAGACTTCTCTGTTTAAAATGCATTGAACCCAAGATATTTTGAGCATTCTACGATATGACCACATCTCGAAGGCTTCTAATTTGTTCATCATGTTAACCTTCATGATCCAGGTTTCACATCCATATAGTAATACAGGATGCACATAACATTTTAGGAACTTGATTCTTAGTTGAAAATTCAGCTGAGAGTTGCTCAGAATAGAGCCAGGTTTCATAAATGCTCCTCTTGCAATTTTTATTTTTTTAAATTTTGTCATCCGGAGTTAGTGTCTCGTTTATCCATCATCCTAGGTATTTAAAATGGTTAACTTTTGTTATCGGTTCTTTACTGACAATTAGTTGCATAGGGCCGACGTCTTGTTTGCTAACCACAAGTAACTTTGTTTATCTGATGTTAATAGTTTCTCCCCCGATTCGAGCCAAATATTCGAGCTAAATAAAGCCATTTACATATATCTAGGATAATGAGTAAATGGAATTGAATATTTTATTCACAAAATTTGTTGCATAGGGCAAAATTTTGATCATCAAATGGCGGAGAGTTGCCATGATTCTAAGCTGTGGATGTTGGAATGCATTGAAAATAGAAATTTAAATTTACATATTTATTATGGAAAGCGATTTCTTTACGTACTGGTATATAAAAACTCCTCGTAAATACTACAAAAACGTTTATTGTCCACTATGTTCCCCCATTTATAGTCTACAGATTGATATCAATAAAGAGCGAAATGATATAACTAGCACTCTTTCAGATTTATGGTGATAAAGTGTATCGCAATATGTTTATTGCTTCTTTATTGAATGATTGGCTTCCCACTATGAGATTGTTATTATCAATCATAAAGGGATTAATCTCGGCTAATATTGAAGCTGACATAACGCAGTCATAAAATCAAGATAGTCAATATTTATCTTCTTTTTGTTCATGAATCAAGATTTACTGTAATTGGCGGAAATTGTTGTTTTGGTAATGAAAATTATTTTACTGTATGTACACTATTTTTCCAACAGTTTCAGTAAGTTGCCATTAGATAAAAAATCACGAATTTTTGCTTTGTAATAGAGGGCACACGAAAATTTAGTACATATTAAGCGGAAAATGTAGATCGAAAAGATTTCCAAGAATTGAACGGGGTCGGGAAAATACAAGCAGAAGGGAGATAAAGTCCAGAGAAATAAAAGAAGTAAGGTATTCCTAAGGTGACTTTGATCCGGAAAGGTATTTGAGAACTTTTTTGAGTTTTATAGACCTCCATAACTCAAATCTTGTAATACGTGATTTTGTTCATAAGGACTTGTAGGTCTTCTAGGTTGTCTGCAAATACTGTGGTGTCATCTGCTTATCTAATGTTGTTTAGCCGGTACCTGTTTAGTAGAATACCTTTTTCAGTATCGTGCAAAGCTTCGATAAATATTCTTTCAGAGTAAAGATTAGAAGAATAAAGGTGACCAAATACAGCCTTGCCTCACTCGTTGTATGATTTTCACACATTCGGTTTATTCACCTTCAACTCTGAGATTTGCGCTCTGAGTCCAGTATAGGTTTGAAATTATTTTCAAATCTTGGTTGTTAATTCCTGTTTCTTTTAGTATTAGAATCACCTTGGCATGCTGTACTCGATCAAAGACTTTCTCGTAATCAACCAGACATGCGTATACGCCGCAATTGACGTCTCCGCATCTCTGGAATAAGACTTGAACAAAGCCTCTGTCGTACCTACAGCATTTAAGAATCCAAACTGGTTGGGGGAAATTTGACTTTAACTTGTCTGGCTTGCAAATTCTTTTATGGATTATCGTTAGAAACATTTTTTTTAAATATAAGTCATGAGGCTTATCGTACAGTATTCTTCGCATTCTTTGGCTCCTGGTTATTTGGAAGTGCAATAAACTAGGGCTTACAATACCGAGCCAAAATCTCAATACCGGTATTTGGTATTTAAAATTTCAAATACCGGGATCCCGGTATTAAAATCGGTATTATGAATAAAAAATATACACGTTATATTATTTATACTATCCTCAGTTGTTATATCGACTTGTTATTAAATAATATATATGAAACCTATTAAATTTTTTCAGGAAATTCTTCCTAGTGGATTTTTATTAAATTTTGTTTTGAAATGAGTAGATGTTTTTTATAACATTACATAGAGAGTAGGAATAGATAGATACAAAAAATGTGCAAATAGAAAAACTATATATTTGATTCTAAGATAAATTTTGCATATAATAGGATAGTACTTTTACTTATGAAATTTGCTATTTGTAAAATAATTTAACTTTAAAATATATTAATACAAAGATTAACTTACTGTGACAAATATTTTCTATGAATTACTCTGTATTTAGACCACTATATATTTTCAATTATTATTAATAATTCAGAAAATAAGTGAGCCTAATTTATACACCACAATACACAAAAAAATGAAAAATAGATCTGAAAAGGTAAAAACAAATCTGATTAATAAATCTTACGGCTTATTTACAAAATAAATTAGTCTAATTTTAAATATTTAAGAATTTTTATATAACTCATTTTATGTATTTGTATAGACGAGATTTAATAATTTGGTTGTAGAAGCTGAAATAACCCTTCGCCTTAAATTAACGACATTCACGCTTTTAGAAAGCTCTATACCTACTTGACTTGTATGTGTAATAAACGTGTTTAATAAATATTTTTTACAATGATATTGGTTGTTTATCTTCAAAAATAATTTCTTGTAATAGCAAAAAGTATCTTAGAAGAAAGTTTATTGTGCATCAATTCACTTTTTATAAATTAAGCTAATACCGAAATACCGGTATTTTTATTATAAATACCGGTATCGAATACCGGACAAAAATCGTCCGGGATCCCGGAATTCCTGTATTGTAAGCCCTACAATAAACTCATATTTTAGCGATTCTGTTGGTATTTAGAGCTAAAAAGTAGTATAATAAGAAGGAAATGCTTATGATCAAAGATGAATGTTGTATTAATAGATCAAATCATATCTAATTGATTTTGAATATATTAGTATTACATTTTTATCAATTACACGTGTATCTTTTGTCTCCACTACTCAATTTCACTTACAGGTTAAAACTAGTTATTTCAGAAAAACCAACTTGTCGCTTAATAACAATTTGATTCAATTAAACTAACCAGTTAGAAGATGTCTTTAAGTTACTGTAACCTTGACACTTCTGAAATATTAAAAAATGTGCTTAAACTGGCCCATACCACTTTATGCAGAATTATTACGAAATAACCAGATGATTCATGCTTTCACGCTGCATAATTGGATCAACGAGTAAATTGGGCATTACAGATTTAATTTCCTATACCCTCAAGAGAAAGTACATTTCATAGAAATGGAAACAAAGAAAATTTGTCATTGACTCTAACCCTGCAGGTCATCCTAATGCTATGGCCTTTTTTTTGTATGAGTAGGACAGTACTAATTTTAGTCATTGCCAGATAACAACAATCAAAATCATCTAACGATGATTAAAAATTTCGGTATTTTGATAACGATTTCTGAAGTGGACCTCAAAAAGCCAAATAAATTTAATTTTAAACTTAAATTGTGGCTTTATTCCCAAATAAAATAGTAAATTACATAAGATGCCACAAGGAAATAGCTTCAGAATAATATTTATGATTTACAAAATCGCTGTTGTAGATACATTTGTGTATCTGGGCTCTTAAATAACTGTTACAAAGGGGGCTGTACTGATGAACTAAAGCGCCGGCCAGCAATTGCAAAAAACTCCATGCCAAAATTAACAAAAATTTGGAAATAACTATCGCTACAAAAATGAGACTGGTAACAAGTCTAGCTTTTCCAATTTTCACTTATGCATCGGAATGCTAGACCATTATGGAGAAAGATAAAAAGATTATAGATGTATTTGAGATGTACTGAAGAACAAATGAATCTATATCTATACTAAACCAGCTAAATATAAAGAAAATACTAAGAACACTAATATCAGAACAAATAATATGCTATTTTGGACACGTGCTTAGAAGGAATGGCCTTAAAAAACTTACCATCAAGGGAAAGGTAGAAGGCAGAAGAAGTCGAGGTAGATTTTCCACACGATAGACGGACCACATTGTTGCTACTATTGGTGCTCCATGGTCAGAATGTGTTAGAATGGCAGAAGATAGAGAGAATGGAGGAACATGGGAAAAATCAGCTAATCCCTTCGTAAAACAGAGAATCTTCAAGTAACGTTCAAGGGGATATTTAAAGCACGTCTTAGAATTTTATTTCTTGGGAAGGGCCACAAATAATATAGACTTCAACCGGTCTACATTTGTAGATGGAATTTGATCGGTATTTCTTAGTAAATAGTTCCAGCATCACATTCAGATTGTTCTCGTTGAAAACTTTAAAAAATTCAACTGGTATTTCATCAAATCATGCTGCTTTCTCAACTTTCGTTTCACATCATTGATCCATTCAGGTCAAGAGTGTTCGTTAAGATGAATTCCGACAGAGCGTGTTGATGCGCGATTTGCGAATTTCCCTCAAAATTTGTTATTTATGATCCTTAAGCAAATACCGAACGCCAATTTATGGCCTATGTAGCCTAATTTATGGTCTCTGTGGAGCGGAGCGTTTTTTCTTGTGGATTGTCGGTAAAATAACACGGTTCAAAGGAATTTAACATGCAGGTACTAAAGCCTTTCGACGGAACTAGGGCGCTGATACGATCAGTGACGTGGTGATTTTACTATGTAGTAGTCTAACCACGTTGTGTTAAGATTTTTATCATTGTATGAATTATACACCAGGCAAATAAGGCAAAAATATACCATGTTCGGGACACTTGAGCAGCCAGGTTGCAAATGGGTTTTTTGCGTACTATACAGAATAAGCCAAATAAAAACGGAACATATGCAGTTAATACAGCGTATCGGAACTACGTTTGAAATAGTCGACCAATATAAAAGTTTGACACACATAAATCATAGCAGCTCAACTATCTGTCTTCTTTTAGGCTAAGGCTACGGCCAGACCAGCGACAATTTACGGCGCTGTAAGAGCAGTAAAATGAAGCGCGAAAATTGTTCCCGCGGTGAGTGTAGTGGATGGCCAGACTGAGCTCTAAAATATCGCAAAGCAATATCGAACGGGTCCATCTTCAGCGTCGTGTCGCAAACAAATGGACCTAGGTCCAAATTTGTAGCTCATGTAGCCACAACCACGACCAAAACACTGTATTTACATCTCGCGACACGCCGTAAATTACATCCCCGTCTGGCCATGTTTTTTATTGCAGTTACTGCCACTTCATTTTACTGCTGTTACAGCGCCGTAAGAGCAGTAAAATGAAGCGGCCGTAAAAATCATGACCAGATGGGGATGTAAATTACGGCGTGTCACGAGATGTAAATACAGTGTTTCAGTCGTTGTTGTGGTTAGATGAGCTACAAATTTGGACCCAGATCCTTCTTACCAGGACCCATTTTCGCGCTTCATTTTACTGCTCTTATGGCGCCGTAAATTGTCGCTTGTCTGGTCGTAGCCTTAGCCCAAAAGAAGACAGGTAGTTGAGTTGCTATGATTTATGTGTGTCAAACTTTTATATTGGTAGACTATTTTAAACGTAGTTCCGATACACTGTATTAACTGCGTATGTTCCGTTTTTATTTGGCTTATTCTGTATACCTAATACATTATAAATACAAAAATGCCCGTCACAGTTCGGACGATAATTTTAGTTATTAACAAATAAGTGTCAAAAATGGCAGTTTTTTCATTTAAATCGCCACATGTAAAAATATGGTAATTAAATATCTTATTTATAGTATCCTTCTTTTAGTAGATGAGCAAAGGTTTAAAATGGCAGTTGAAAGAAAAATATTTATTATATTTTCAATGTATTTAAAAAAATCATTAAAAAGTTATTTTAATCATACCGAAAACATTTTAATAAAGAAGACTTATTTTTGGCTTATAAACAATTTGAATAACTTTGTTAATATTGCCTGTAGACTAAATCTACTTTGAGATTTGAAAAGCTGGTATTTTTACACGAATTTAAAAAAAACTTTTTGTCTAGTTAATTACGGTCAAAGTTATTCACTTTTTTTATTTAATTCGCAGCTACTTTGTTTATAACAATTAAGCAAAATAGCTAGCGCCATTTTGAAGTTAAAGGTATATAGTTTATGTGTACAAGTTTGAGTAAACTTTGATCTTCAACAGAGTAGTTAACAAAGCTTTAAAAATGACGTCCTAACGAAATCGATTCGCGGTCGGTGGAGGGGAAATATTAAAATCCGCACACTCAAAAAATTAAATTGATTCTTCAAACATATGCTGCGATTAATATCTCCGGAGGTTGTTGATGGATTTTGATCATATTTTTTTTAATTTGCATGTACTTGTAGTCCTTTAGAGTACGTTATGTATACATACCCCTATCAATCATTACAAAATGTTAGGGGGAACCCCCTTATCACTCAGGGATATGAAAAATCGATTAAGAGCTACCGAATATACATATCTAATTTCATAAAAATCGGTCAAGCAGTCTCGGAGGAGTAAGGCAACTAACACTGCGACAGGAGAATTTTATTTTAACAAGGGTTGCATGTATTTGTTAATGCTACATAATACAAAATTAAGATAGACAATTTTGTCCAAAAAAATAAAAAAAAATCTCAGGAGGCAACCCCCCTTACAACTTATGGGTATGAAAAATAGGTTAAAACCTATTCTTAGTCCTACAGGATATATATGTAAAATTTCATAAAAATCGGTCAAGCCGTTTCGGAGGAGTATGGTAACTAGCACTGTTATAGGAGAATTTTATGTACACAAAAGTAACTGTGGATTAAATAATAAAAATGGCTAACTTTGACCGTAATTAACCTACGCAAAAAGTTTTTTTTGAAAATTCGTGTAAAAATACTAGCTTTTGAAATCCCAAAGTAGATTTATTCTACAGTCAATATTAACAAAGCTGTTCAAATTGTTCAGAAGCCAAAAATGACTCTACTTCAGTAAAATGTTTTCTTAATGATAAAAATGACTTTTTATTGATTTTTTAAACATTTTGAAAATATAGGTATTCTTATTTCAAGAGGTTTCCACAGAATTGCTGTATCGTTATTATTTTCTGAACAATAACATTGCAAAAAAACCTCTTTGGTATAAACAAAATGAAAAATTTAAACTAATCGCCGAATAATCTTGAAATTTTTAATATGTACTGGTTGACTCAACTTTTCGTGCAATATCAAAGTCTTAAGTTCATTTTCGCAAAAGTTATAGCAAATTTTTTATTTTCGAAATTTTAGTTTTATTTTGCAATATCCGAAGCAACAAATAATCGGACCAAAATTCAAAAAACGCTATTTTACACCTTTGCTCATCTACTAAAAGAAGAATACTCTAAATAAGATATAATCACCCTATTTTTACCTGTAGCGATTTAAACGAAAAAGCTGCCATTTTTGACACTTATTTGTTAATAACTAAAATTCTCGTCCGAACTGTGACAGGCAGTTTTTTTGTATTTATAATGTATTAGGTATATAGTAAACCCACAACCCATTTGCAACCTGGCTGCTCAAGTGTCCCGACAAAAACCTTATTTCTCTGGACTAGGAGTAAGATGAGTTTTATTAAAACATTTTATTGTATATTTATTCACCTTGTCTTAATAAAATTGGTAAACTAATTTTCATATGAAAATTGGTAAACTAATGAAGCGAGCCGATAGTTCGTAAACAATTTTTTTTAATTTCCCTATAATTATAAAGTCTATAATTTCTTCTTTTCTATACACGGAAAATGTTATCGGCGTATGGTAATTTATTTCTAAGTCTTATGTGTATTCAACTATGTATTTTGTTTATGTCATAAATATACAAAATATTCTTTCTATTTATTGTTTTAACATTACTAAGCAATGCGGTGAATTTTGATAAGATATTGGATAATATTTATTTGTATGTAGTTGATTAGTTCTAGATACTATTTATAGCCATAACACACTTATAACAATTGAACAAAATTTAGTTGATAAACATTCATTTTATCTTTAACCAAAACGACACGAACCATTTTTATTTCAATATTAGCATTCAGAATAGCGTTTATCTTAAGTGCAAATTTGTTCACATTAGCAGCACTTTTTTCCTATGTTTATTTGTTCTTTGTCCTTTGGTTCTTCTAAATTCTACTAGCTGTTCTCTATCATCTTTAGATACTGCTTATTACTGCTTCATCTTGTTCTTAGCTTGGAGCGTTATTTTTTTTAGTTCTTTTAAAGCTATTCCTTTTTCTAATATCTGTATATTTGGTGGTAAGTACTTCTGATCCCACATTTTTTATTTTTCTTTTGATGTTCTCTTTTTTTGTTCATTAGGCTGACTTTGCGAGCTGTACAAGGCTTTGTAAAAGTCTACAACTATCTTCGTTATTTTATATTTGTCCTTGACTTCCTTATTGTCGGTCTCTTTCATTTTGATAATTTTCTGAACACCCAGTGTTAGTCTTAGATATTATGAGCCTCATTTGTTTTCTATGAAAACGAATTTTTACCTAAAGAAATCCCTTCATCAATTTAGTATTTCCCCCTGTTCCCTCTTGTGGATATCGATATGGAATAACAGGCTTTGTCACGGTACTGTTACAAGATTTTTGCTACACTGTTCGGGTACTGTCACATTGTGTGAAAGTTTCAACCGAACTTTGAATATGCCTTGTGTGTACAAAATTACAGAACACAGAAAAAAAAACATAAATGACTATTTACCTCAAACATTTTCTTACAACGCGGCTCTAATTACAGTTGAGTCCCTGAATGATGACGCACGGGTAAAGATTCTCAGGGACTCAACTGTACCTGTGGTTTCTTAAAATTATAATCCATAAAAATGTTACCTACTAATAATCGATACAAATAATAAGTCCCTCTTAACCGATTGTTATTAGATTTCCCGTTTACGGAAATAAACAAATTATCGCGGTTTTGAAAACAACGTGGGACTTAAACTTGACTGATTAGATTTTTTACTTTGGGAAATATTCGTAACGGTTTTTGATTTGTCAAAAATAAACACAAGCTGGCATTTAAATAAATACGTCTAAATGTTTTTCTGATGAATAGTTATTTATGATATAAGTGTTAAAAGTACACGTTTAAGGCACGCATGTGAAAGTTTGCAGAATGAACGATAGCGAGTTCTGCAATTCACATGAGTGCCTTAAAAATGTACTTTTTAACACGCATATCATACAATATTTTTTCTACAAACGTAATTACAGGACAATATCTACAAAAACTTCTACTTGAACTTGACTGACATTCCATTTTTATATTTTTTTAACATTACATCAAAATTGCCTATACGGTCAATACGAACTGCAGTGCCTTAAAGTAGCATTTTTAACGCTCGCATGGAGTGCTAAAAATTGCATTTTTAACACGGTTGTAGAAAAACAATTTTAACACATTTTGTCCATCTCCGCATTTTGTAGTCTTGACAAAATATCATTTTTCGTTATACTATTGGCAAAATTTCATCTTACCTTACTGCTTTATGCTTCTTCTCTCGCAAGCAAACATGAGGTTTTTTGAAGTAATCACTTACGCGTATCTACACATTTTCGATCTTAAATATTTGTGGGAAACATAAAGCCTTTGGTGGGCTTTGGCATTCTTCAGGAATTCCTTTGAGCTTTCTCTAGTTAAGGCCAATCTTATAGCGGTTCATTATCTTGCTTTTTTGTTAATAGAGTTGCGCCTATGTCTTTATAGTAAGTTGTTTTTTGTTTATATGTAACTTATTTTTTTACGTTTAGTGTTTTACAAAATCTTCTACATTCCTTTGTTTGATGTAGGTCTTCAATATCTTTCAGCTGTTTTTCGGAGTATATCTCTTTTTGGCTTGTGTATTCACTGTTCTTTCCATATTCTTCTATCAATATCCATGGAATACTTTTGAACATATTAAGAACAGAAGGCATTGATGGTACAGATCTACGGTATCATAGAAAACTTCAATGAGACAGGAATGATATACTCAAAAGGGCGTCAGACGGGATATAAGAAAAATTTCATACCTACGGCATGTTCTTAGAAGAGACCGCTACAGAATCCTTTAGCTTATTATGAAAGGTAAAATCGAGGTTGAATCGAAGTCGCAATTGGACAGGAATACATATAGGTCTGGATCCCGCGTATGAAAAAAAAGTTTATTAATAGCAAGCTGAAAATTTGTTAATAGCTTAAGGGTGTCTAGTCGGACAAACTTTAATATATGGGAACACTGGAACAGTGGAGGTTTTAATTGTGGAACAGACCACGAAAACGTCACATGTATGTTGTCCGACAGAACTTCCAATTGATTTGTTACCCTTTCATTAAACTCTCATGCAAAAATCAGACTGCCATTTATCACCTGTCATAATTCCTGTCATTTGACATATTCTACGTGTTCCACTCATTATGATTCCCATTTGGTGATAAATAGCAGCCTGATTTTTGCATGAGAGTTTAATGAAAGGGTGACAAATCAATTGGAAGTTCTGTCGGACAAAATACATGTGACGGTTTCGTGATCTGACCGTTCCAAATTTTTAACCTGTTCCACAATTGAAACTTCCCCTGTTCCAGTGTTCCTATATATCAAAGTTTGTCCGACTAGACACCTTTAAGCTATTAACAAATTTTCAGCTTGCTATTAATCAACTTTTTTTTTCATACGCGGGATCCAGACCTAATAGTGCCCAACAACTATAATATATTCTTATTAGCTAAAGACTGTGAACAACTAGCCAGTGTAGATGCGAATGTTAGCGGGACCTTATATTGCACAGAAGAGAAGACATTATTTAATCATTTACAGTATAATTAAACTTATTTAATCATTTAAGACAAACATTTCGTCTTTTTTATAAAAAACTCATTCGAATCCTGAATGTTTAGAGAAATTGTTTTAGTTAATTTCTGAACAACCTTGACAAGGTCTCTTATTGATTTTATATGTTGAATTATGTATAAAAGTCTCTTAAGACTAGCAATATTAGGATTAATAAAATATTAACCAAACATTTACCAAAAGAATCACCATTTTCAATACTTAATAATAATAAATCCGAACATTGAAATAAAAAAATACAAAAACCCTTTATAAGAGATATATTTTTTATTAAAATCCCTTAAAGGCTACATTACAGAACGTTTTCGAAATAGCAATACCATCATCAGTGATTTTTACAGTTTAAAGACATGCTGAGCCACCACCAAGATATGTATGTGGGTGAAAACCCTTTAAAACTTATATAGTTATGAAAAGTTTACATTATTGTATTAAAATTAAAGTGATGTTTAAAATATTCCACGATACGTGGTTTGCTGCTTTGTCCGGAGGTTTGGATCCTCACATTAGGGACAGTAATTAGCAACTCATTACTGTCCCTAATGTACGCTCAAACCCAAACATTAGCAACAGTTGCTAATTACTGTCCGGAATGTGAAAATCCAAACCTCCGGACAAAGCAACCCACGCGTCTTGGGGAGTTCTTTGATGCCTTATGTTAAATCCAGAATATTTTAAACACTAATTTCAACACAATACTGTAAAATTTTCATAACTATATCGGATTTAAAGAGTTTTCACCCACATAATATTTTGGTGGCTCAAGCATGTCTTTAACCTGTAAAAAGCACTGATGATGGAATTGCTATTTCGATAACGTTCTGTGTTGTATCCTTTTAAGGAATTTTAATAAAAAATGTACCTTTTATAAAGGATTTTTGTGATTAATGCTATACAGCCAGCTACAGGACTTTACTTTCCTTGTGGATTTTGAAATAAAAGAATGTGTGTACTTTGTTCGCACGTAAGAAGTTATACTTCTATTATATGATTTCAACGAAATCAATATACTTTAAACAGTTTATTTATATTTAATTTCACTATTAAACTAATTTTAATACTTACTACTTTCCAAAAATTTTTATTAAAACAATACCAAAAGTTAAAAAAATAGAAGAATAAAACACACACAAACACATTGAAAAATGCCGCAAAGAAATGATTTCTGAACAAAATTGTTGCCAAAATTTTTAACTAAATACGTATTTTCTGAAAAAAATTATATAATAATATACTTCCAATCATAAAATGTATAAAAAATAAAAAAATAGTAACTTGCATTGGGGATCGAACCCGCTTTCCGTCGATCCCGCCGATCGAAAATCGAAGTGCTTTCCCATTGCGCCATCTTCGCGTTTCTGTCATGTGGGAATATACACCAATTGAACGTTTACACCATAAACTTTTTGATAGTTATTTATTACTTATATGAATTTAATCAAATTGGTTTGATTTTTGTGCAACTAAAGGAATATTTTGTGGAATAACAATATATTAGGTGAATATTGGTAGACATTTTGATGGTAATCAAATTATGTAAATCAAAGCATTACGTACTATTTTGGTAGATTCATTTTTTAGGACCACGCAACACTCCTTATGGAAAAGTGGTCCCGGTCAAACTTGATAAAAGTTTGGTCAATGATACTTCTTGATGTGTAGATTAAAAAAGTCCATGGCACCTGGGTCTGAATAACTACTATTCTCGAGTTACAGCCTTCTGAAGTTATTGGATTCGAGTGCTCGGTTTACGTTAAGTGCACTAATTTACGGTCAAGTGAACGAAAATATTTATTATTAGAAGAAGGGAAACTCATGTTCTTCATACATACTTGCGTGTTGTATATGAATTCGTGGTCAAAAATAGTTGGATCGTATTTTAGTCTTCAGAAAACCTCCGAAAATTCTTCAGAAAACTAAAGAAGTTCGGTATAAAATGTGCTGCTGGATCGATATAAGCATTATCATGTTTTCATGAATGCTTCTCAGTTATGCAATACCATCAAAACTGCAGTTCCACCTTATCTTTAGAAAACTACTGAACAGTGGCGGATCTAGGGGAGGATAGGGGTAATTCCACCGGTAACATGTTCCAGAATTAATGAAAAAACTTTATTTAACGAGAATGAACGAGATGGAGCCATCAAAACACATTTATAACCAAAGAGCGGATAGTGTGACGAAAAGACGTAGGTCCAGAGCACGGGCGCCCATATAAAAATTTTTAAGGGGGTGCCAAACGTGAAGATGTTGCACATTATATTTTGTATACTTTGAATAACCATATATAATTCAAAGCACCCGAAAAGCCAGGGGGGCCACGCCCACCCTGCCCATGGGTACGGGCGCCCATGGCCCAGAGTACGATTTAAGGACCAGAGAAGATGAGTTACGGGTGTTAAGAGTACGAAATTGGAAAACCAAGGCGGAGGATAGAAAGGAATGGAAGCTGATTCTCGAACAGGCCGAGGTCCACCAGGGGTTCTATAGCCAATGATGATGAGCTTTTTAATACAAAATATTATGGATAATAATGTTGTAGGGTTACTTGTATAACTATAATATTCATACTTAGGTATAATCGTAATAAACTTTTCTCTCTGTATTTTTTTAAGCAAACAAAAATGAAATATGATTTGTCATTGTCATTACGAGTGGAATTACCCCCATCCCCCCTAGATCCGCCACTGTTCAGTAGTTTTCTAAATATAAGGTGGAACTGCAGTTTTGCTAGTATTCCATAACTGAGAAGCATTCATGAAAACATGATAATGCTTATATCGATCCAGCAGCACCTTTTATACCGCACTTCTTTAGTTTTCTGAAGACTTTTCGGAGGTTTTCTGAAGACTAAAATACGATCCAACTATTTTTGACCACGAATTTATATACAACACGCAAGTATGTATGAAGAACATGAGTTCCTCTTCTTCTAATAATAAATATTTTCGTTCACTTGACCGTAAATTAGTGCACTTAATGTAAACCCATGGACTTTTTTAATCTACACATCAAGAAGTATCATTGACCAAACTTTCATCAAATTTGACCGGGACCACTTTTCCATAAGGAGTGTTGCGTGGTCCTTTTCCAAATAGGTAGGTACCTATGTAATTTTTTATTAGGATACTGAAACATTTACAATTATTACGTACCTGTCGCTTTTAAAAACTATTTAAAAAGTCACTACAATTATAAACTTGCCTTTTTCGCTGCCATCACAACAATAAAAACTAATATACACTTGTTTATCCATAATCTCCATATTGAACAATTATTGACAGTTTGAGCGACTATAATACCATACTGTCGGTGTGCGCATGCGCCCGGGAAAATAAAAATTCACCCTCGTGCCTAAAGAAGTTTTTTACTACGCTAAGGCTAAGACCTAAACCCGATTCAACACCTCGGAGTATAACTTCAATAAAAAACCATTATAAATATGTATGTGGTTATTAGTTTTGCGAAAATCGGAACTTGTTTTTTTTTAATAGAATTTGACGTACAAAAATTAACCGTTACAAGTTTATTTTTAGTTTTGGCACGGCTTTAGGCATGTAGCATGTTATTACGAGTGTGAATGGACTGAATTTAAAATGCATAATGTTTATATTTTGATGATTTTATCTTCATTAATTTTGATATGCATACAGTTCTGACCTTCGTTGAAACAAATATATGAAAATGTATTAAAAGTATTTACCTGTTTTTGTATGGTGTAAGGATGAAAAGAGTGTTTTTTGTAAGTAAGAATGATACTTTTACCATATTTGTTGTCAATGCACCCTATTTTTGTTATAGTGTACTTTTCTATACTCATGTAGTTAAAAAAGAGATTTGTAAATTCTTAGTTTTTCAATTTAGAACGCTGAGGAAATACGAAACTTATTTTTCAAAACATTTCTTACAATTTATTCACAGTAAATCGTTTATTTTTCACACGAAAAAAAAATTTGTGTTCTGGAATAATTTTTCGAAAAAAATTCACAATTATGATGTAATTTATTGTACAAGAATATCACGATTAAATTCACAAAAGTGTTTCTAATTTCTTCTTCAGTCGCATGTTGGCAATCATCATGGCAATCTGTACTTTGCCACTGCTGCTCTAAAAAGATTTGTGGTTGTTGTATTGAACCACGTACGTAGATTTTTCAGCCAGGAAGTCCTTCGCCTTCCTGGTCCTCGATTTCCTTATACTTTTTCCTGTGTGATTATTTGCAGCAGTCCATACCTTCCGCTGTTCCTCATGATGTGACCAAGGTATTCGATTTTGGCTGTTTTTATTGTGGTTAACAACTCGTTTTCAAATTTAACTGCTGTAAAAAAATTCAAAATCTTGATTCTAACCTCAAAAAATGGCAAAATAACGTCAACAGTATGACGTATTGATATCTTTGACCGTACATACTACCTTTACCTTCGGCTTCCATTGATTTGCATGACTGCCAATGACAGAGCTATTTAGCCAGGATTTGTGTACTGTTACTACCTTTACCTTTTCATTCACAAACATTCAATTTGACTTTTATGTCACAAATATTTGACAATTATAAAGGTTTGACATTTATTGAAAAAGCTTGTCGATGGGTTCAAAAACGAGTAAGCAAAGAAGATTGTTGTTACGGAATCAGGTAGATATATTGTTGTAAACCATAATTTTTGTATCGATTCTTGTCTTCGTTGACAAAAATAAAGAGGCCACGAACTGTATGCAATCAACATTTAAAATATATTTCGATTTTCATTGACCATGTCCATTTTTAGTTCTTAAGAAACGATGTAGATACAATACCTCGTACTTAGAGCTCTTTTAATTTTTATAGAAGAAATATATAGGTCTGGATCCCGCGTATGAAAAAAAAGTTGATTAATAGCAAGCTGAAAATTTGTTAATAGCTTAAGGGTGTCTAGTCGGACAAGCTTTGATATATGGGAATACTGGAACAGGGGAAGTTTTAATTGTGGAACAGGTTAAAAATTTAGAACGGTCAGACCACGAAAACGTTACATGTATTTTGTCCGACAGAACTTCCAATTGATTTGTTACCCTTTTATTAAACTCTCATGTAAAAATCAGACTGCTATTTATCACCTGTCATAATTCCTGTCATTTGACATATTCTACTTGTTCCACTCATTATAATTCCCATTTGGTGATAAATAGCAGCCTGATTTTTGCATGAGAGTTTAATAAATGGGTAACAAATCAATTGGAAGTTCTGTCGGACAAAATACATGTGACGTTTTCGTGGACCCTTAAGCTATTAACAAATTTTCAGCTTGCTATTAATCAACTTTTTTTTCATACGCGGGATCCAGACCTAATATATTCTATACTGCTTTTCCAGAAAAAAAATTGTAGCTACAAGTTTTTGAACACTTAGTTTGCCCATATTATTTCCCATTAGTTTACGGTTTTTGTTATATCAGTCAATTTAACTTACTATTTACTATGATCTATATTATATTTTGAATATAAAAGACAGGACTACAATACAAGCAGAATTTTAGTAGATTTTTTACATTTGACTGATAAACTGAACCGTTTTTTAAAATTTACTAAATATTGGAAAAGGAAAAATGAACAACTGGTTTAGAATTACAGTAGCTATTCCCAATGTAAGGAATTTTTTTTTAATTTGTTCACTAAATAGTAGTAAATACTTCAGTTTTAAGGTCAAACGTTTTAGTTTATAATAAGTATAAGATATTCTAAATTTTGTAAAAGTAGTTATTGATCTGAATTAATCAAAAGTTGGCATATACTTTTAATAGTAACGCCCAAGTTATTTGCTTAGCGCTTTCTTCCAGTCTATTTACCCTGTTTTTTATTGAGTTATGAAGTGTAGAGTTTCGATCAGGCCACGAGACAAATGACTATCTGTAGTGCCCTAGAACTCTAGTCGAAAAGTCTATTGTATAAATAGACCACTTGTTATTATTTTTGTTGACTTCCACAAAGCATTTGACACTGTAGGAACAGTCGTTATCTTAAAAGCACTATCAGAGTTCAGAATAGACCACAGGTATGCGAATATTGGAAGGATACTTTGTCGAAAGGAAGATACTTTGTCGCCACAACTATTTATACAGTCGGAAAAATGAAAGAATACCCATGAACAATCACATCAATCGCTTATTTTGCATTTGCTGTCTTTTTCTATAACAAACATTTGTTATTTATAGAAAAAGACAACAAAGACAAAATAAGTGATTGATGTGATCGTTCATGGGTATTCTTTCATTTTTCCGACTGTAATAGTCATGGAATACGCATTTAAACGATTAGAGTGGGACTCGAAGGGTATTAACATCGATGGAAAAAAACTAAATAATCTTCGATATGCCGATGCTATTGTCCTCATAACAGACGACTTAAGTGACTTCAGAGCAACTAACAATACCGAATGAGAACAAATGCTGAGGTCAACGTAGTCAACGACGTAGTCCAAGAAATTGAATCTCAGCGTCTAAGATGGGTTGGCCATATCCACAGACTCCCTAATAAGCGCCTAAATCTCGTCCCCAATGAGCTAATAAAAATCGAGAAGTCGCTCATAGACGTTGTGGAAAGTTATGTGTATTTGGATTACGAAATAAGATTAAACACGAGACAACCAAATACGTGAACCACTGAGAAGTGGTTAGGCTGGGCTATATTCGAAAAAATGAGAAACTTATTTACAATAATGTCCCAATCCATTTAAAAACAAAAGCTTTCAACCAGTGCGTTCTACCGGTCCTGACATATGGAACGGAAAAATTGAGAAGGACAATGCATAATAAAGAAAAAAAACTGATTTGTTTCGATTTTTTTAGGTTTTTGTTATCTGTGCAGGTCCTCAGCTCGAATTTATATCTGAACCTTCGAGTCCAGATTGCTCTTCTTAATCTTAATAAAAATATGTGACAAAATAAATAGTTTACCCCTGCTTACCTAGCTTACCCCTGTAGTTCTGTTCAGTAAACTTACATCTATTTAAATATACTTAATAACCAATATTTAGTAAATTAATCTATTACCATTATTTAGTATTTATTTTATGATGCAACTTAAACATGTTTGTCCGAGTTTCAACTTTATATTTTATACAGTTTGTGAATAAAATATAAAAAGATTTGTTGATATTTTGTATTTAATCTTAAAGTCTGACAACCATTTTCTAGTTGCACGACTCACCTATTGTTGCACACTATTTGAAGCTGAGGTTAAGATTGACCTAATCAAACTAAATTTATTACAGGATTTTGTCACTTTTACTCTCAGGCTTAGCTAAATAGTGTAAATATTGAACAACTTTTTAGTATGAATTTCTATAAGTAAAATTTATGAGACTTACGTACAATTCAATAGAAAATGTTGTTTCCAACACCACATTTTTTATCAGGATTTAAATGATTTTTTACTGCTATTAGGTATATATCGCGAAAAATTTAGATGACAAACTTCAATAGAGTAATACCAAAAAAGAGCACATGGAAAATTATCTTAAGGATGGTAACAAAAAGCTGATTGAAAATATTTCATCAAACTTTTGGATTTCTAAGATATCAGAATTCCAAATGTTTGATGAAATATTTTAGGGATCTTCCCAGAAAACTACAACATTAGTAATCAGTAAAGAACCAATCACATGTAAAATAGAAGTTGATGGTATCAGTATTGAACAAGCAATGGAAATAAAATACCTTGGAATTGCACGGTCCAGTTACGGAGAAATGGATAAAGAAGTGAGGATGCCTTAATAGCCACTATATGGCGAAGACGACATATTAACATTGAGATAAAGTCAAGAATTTATAAGTCCAGTGTAAGACTACTAAAAACGACAGAAATGACTGAAATGAGAGTATTGAGAAGAATTACAGGAAATTTGCTGAGAGTTCGAAAGAGGAGTCAAGATATTAGAAGAAAATGTAACGTACAGTGTATAAACGACACTAAATAGAAAAAAGAATGGAATAACCACATAAGCAATGGGGGAGACATATGTGTGGTCAAAATAGGAAGTGATAAATCTCCGATCGTCAGAAGTATCGACCGACTGGCAAAAAATGAAGTGACAACCTTCCGTATAAATATCAATTCGCCAATGAACAAGCAGAATTGCTTATAAAGAGGAAGATACCTAATTGAAAAACTTTCTGGTTAATGGAGAAAAAATGTTTACTTTGGAGAAGGTTTTTCAAATAAAATTATATTGACCCATTTGTAAGTATGTAGTTAATTACAAAATTCCATAAAATATTTCACCCAATTGAATTGTTGCTGGAGTATCCGTTTCATTCAAACCAAAATGATAACTTTTTTGTTTACCTAGCAAAGTGTTTCCGTTATAGCATAGCATATTCTACCTACAGTCTTCAGTTTTTCAGTCATGAATTTTCCTAAATACTTCATGCATTACTCCTGGAGAATTCTATTTTAAGTCTTTTAATTGTGCCCGTTAGTTAAAAGCTTTTTTGTTATTGCGTGTCACACTATCGTAAATCGTCGTTCTTATCAGGTGGAAATATCATTTCTTTCAGTCATGCATTTATATTATTGAATTTTTTTCTTTTGCTGCCGTCATCAAGGTGACATATTTATTCATAATTACATGTTGTAGGAAATTTTCACGCATTTAATAATATTTCCTTTATAATATACAGTGTGAATCACCTTATCTATTGTATGCTTAAAGATTTTTTTTGTATAATAGCAAGAGAATCGATTAAATGGGAAAATATACGAGTACCTACATGACCACCAGATATTTACAAAAAAAAAATGACAATGCAATTTATTTTGTATTCTCCTCCTCATTTCTTCAACCCTTGTCAGGGCATAGTGTCACTCTAAATGTTGTTAGCTTGCAGCTATCTTGTGCCAGATGGACTGCTTAATGTAGAAATTTTCTCATTTGGTCTGCCCATGTTGGAGAACTTCTTCTTGGTCTTCGGTCTTTCTGTTTAATTGTTTGGAATGTTTCTACCTTCTGGCGTTTTTCTAACTACGTATTCCAGTGCTAAACTAAACATTGTTGTTGCCAGGCCATACCCCTATTTGACAATCGATATTTTTTGTTGAAATGAGATTCTGCTCTAAAAATCAGAGACGTACTGTAATACCTTAAAAATACTACAAGTAGCAACCTCAAGGGACCGTGAATATACCACAACAATAAAACCAGAACTAAAAATATACTGAAATCTGCAAGCCCAGCTTCAATCCTATTCCGAGTTTACTTCAGAAAAAATCACCTCAGCAATTTCAGAAATTAAGTCTGAAAAGGCACCCGGTTTCGACCAAAACCACCCAGAATATTTTTACTAACTGTGGCAAATATTCTAGAAAATTGCTGGATTTCTACACAGATATCTTAAAATCAGGAGAAATCTCCCAATCACTTAAAAGGCCTCCATTGTAGTCACATTAAAATCAGGAAAGGCAAACGATCAGCCCCAGACCGACCGATTTCACAGCTGATCTGTGTCTATAAACTGTTTGAGTGCTTAAACTACAACAGAATCAGTAGAAACATATTTGAATTGATACCTATTGAGCAGGCAGGGTTCAGACCTAACCGTAGTTGCACAAATCAAAACCTAGCAACACAACAAATCCCTAACAACACATATTGAAGCAAATTTTCAAAGAAAAGCAAAAACATCCGTTGCTTTCATTGGCCTATCAGCTGCTTACGATACCGTCGGAAGACAAGGACCAATCTACAAACTACTCAGTGCCATTCCGTGTCAAAAATAACAACCCATGTCCAAATGAAGCTCAGCAATGGAATGGCGCAGGGATCTGTTTTGGCACCCTTACTATTTAATTTATACATCGCATACCTGCCTAGGACAACTTCAGAAATTTGGCCACGCTGACGACTGGGCCATTGCAGTGATGTAATAACATGGATGTTACAGCCCCAATACTAGCAAACGTCCTTGCCATTATGGGAGAATACTTCTGCAAATGGAGTCTACGATCTAATGCAACGAAAACCGAAGTGTGTTGTTTCGATCTAAATAATGTCCAAGCCAACAAAAAACTCCGTTCACTTTGAAAACAGACTACTGACTCATAACTCAACAAAAAAATATCTTGGAGTATATCTTGACTGAACTGTCAGTTTTAAAGAACACCTACTTACAAAGAACGACAGCAAAACTAAAAACGTGAAATAATATAATCCAAAAGCTATGTGGCACCACATTGAGTTCCACAACCTCCGTTGAGGACTTGTATACTCCACAATGAATATGCTTCCCCAGTATGGCTAAATAGCAAATACACGAAGATTATTGACACCCAATTAAACCAGACTGCGCATATCAGGTACAATTAGACCAACACCGAACTATTGGCTTCCCATTCTGAGTCAAATCACACCGCCGAAACTACGAAGTCATTCTCTTCTCAGAGAATATAGACAAATCCAGAACCATCAACTACCCATCCACTGTGACAAGCCTGTTATTGAAACACTCTAGATATTCTCTATTGTCTCCATTCATCAAGAAAATTTCAGTCTTACCAACGGCTGGAGAAGCCAGTGGAAGAGCGACTCCCCATTGGAAGCACACCAAATGGCCTGTATCGATGAGAAAGCGCCAGGATTTGAAATGCTCCCTGCTCCGCAATATATGGACAAGGCTGAACAGAATAAGAACAAGCAACGGTAGATGTGATGTGCTGACAGTTTCCATAAAAGGGGAAAAGTCCATACTCCTGAGTGTAACTGTGGTGCGCAACGACAGACTATCCGTCACATTGTTGAAGAATGCCCTCTAGGGCAGTTCCCTGAGGTTTTTGATGAGTTTTTGATGAATGATATTGATACATTACATGTTCGTTTGTAATATTCCATTCAACGTTTTCTATTTTTTTTTTAATTATGTGTTCTTATTTCATGCAATACGCTAAATAAAATACTACGAAAACACTATTTTGAATTCAGTAACTTTGATGTTTTATACCGATTATATTAAAAAGTTGTTCAATATCAGTATCAATCAGAACACAAAGTTCTTCGAGATTGGGGTAAGTCCTCGTAATCGGCCCCTTTCACCCCCATTTCATATGCATTTTAGTAAATGTTAGTTGGCTTGTTTTACAGCATGGCCGCTCTGATTCGTATCGAGTTGCCACAATTCCATCTTCCTTTGACGACAACAAAACTGCTGATGGCAGACCTAAGGTACGTATAACATTTTTGTGTTTTACTCTATTAACGTCGATTTTACTTCTACCAGATCAAAGTAAGCGAATAGTGTTAGCATAGTGTCACCAATTAACAGTAATGTTTTTCTGGAATCTTGGAAAAAACTGAAGCAAAGCAAAAAATACTCCAATAATAAACTTCCCATACAAACTTTTTCTTCCGTACGCATATTATAGTCCAAGCAATGACCATCTGAGTCTGGACCAATTTGCACCAGAAAAAACTGTTTCAAAGGGGTTTTTTGCGAATTAGTCAACAAGTATGTATTTTATAAAAAAAACTAGTCTCTCAAAAGATAGTGGTGGGTTTATGGTATCTGTAGCCCCAATACAAGTGGAGAAATAGCTTATTTAAAGTTGGTTCTTCTTCGTTAAACGACAAAATTGAGTTTCATCGTGAAATGTGGAGAAACCAATGCATTTTTCGTAGAAAACTGATACACATTCTTTTAGCGCTTGAAAAAAATGTTTTTTTTTTAATTTTTTATCAAAGTTTCTAGCACCAATCCCAAGGGAGTTGTGTAAAAAATAAGATTGGTCCGTATTGTTTTCATCGACAAAAAACTCCTTTACAATTCACTTTATTAATGTATTTAAAAATATGTTTAGGAGCACGCTGCGCTGTGAGAAACATTGCTGTGCGTTGATTATACTGTGGTACTAGTAGAAAATAAATATATGCTATTAACTATGTTAAGTCACTTTACAAGCTAGATTTTGATAGTTCTAATTCATTTTTATCAAATCATTGTTATATTTTTAATTGCAATTAACTATTCTAAATGGGAAATAAGCCACAATTTCACTAAAAAAAAAAAGAATTTTATTAACGTTTCGGCGTCGACGTCGGACGTCGTTGTCAAAATACAAAATATTAATATATTAAACAAAAATGTTGTTGCTTACTCAAAAATTCTTCTAATAATTTAATTTAATCTGACTCATTTATATCGACAATTCGACATATATTATACAATTTAAAGTAGAAGACTTTAAAATGATATTGAAAATATTTATGAGTTGCGTTCTTATTTTTTTAGTTAAATTGTGGCTTATTTCTCATTTAGAATAGTTAATTGCAAAAATGCCACAAAGAAATAGCTTCAGAACAACATTTTTAATTGCATTCTCCCATTTTGGATGCATCATATTCTGCACGTATGTTGCTATGTCTAAACCCATATTCTAATGATAAACCATTTGCACATTTGAGACATTTCCAGATTATACAAGGATAAAACCAATAATGTAGTCTTTATTAACAATCTGTTTTTAGCATATTCTGACTACCTGTTTCGAGGTTTGCATCTCATCTTCAAATCATAAGTGCATGTAACTCAACAGCTAAAAACAAATTGTGACGAAAGACCATCTTATTATCTTTATATAGTCAAGTAAAGAAAAAAACAGCTGAAAAAATTGTACAAAGGTTTTGAGGGTTCTAAAAGGTTTATTAGGGATAACAGATGACAAATCCTTGTAGACCTACAGCTGTCCATTTACCCATTTTCCGTCAGCCATTTTCGCAAGATGACCTAACCATCTAAGTCTCTTGTTCTGACGATCTGGCTAATTTCTGGTTTCCGGTACAGCTCTCTAATCTCTGCATTTGTTCGTCTCCTCCAAACGTCTTCAGCATCTTTTAATCCCCCGAATATTTTCCTTAGAACACTTCGTTTCCAAATGTTCAGCATATTTTCTTGATTTTTGATCATGTTTCGGTTCCGTAAAGGACTGTGGGCTGGATCACTGTTCGGTATACTCTCAATTTTGCCTCTCTGGAAATGTTTTTTGCTCTTAGTACCTAGTTTTTGTAGGGCTCGGACAGTCTTCCTTCCTTTAGAAATTCGCTTCTCAATTTCTTGGCTTTTTTCCTCCTGGAAGCCGCCCGTGCATGCACCCCGGTCGCACTGCAGCCTATTGGCTTATTGTGCTTTCTTCCGTTTGTTCTCATGACAGCCAATCCAATATAGTAGTGCCCTTCACAGCCTGTAAAGGTCCATTGGGTTAGTACCATATACTTTCGGACTCGGTCTGCAGTCTCCATATATTGCTTGTCTCTTGCGGTCCAGAGCCTCGCAGTCGCACAATATAAATATGTCTGACTGTCTCGGTCTCTCTATTACATAGTCTGCAACTAAGATCTCCATTGTATAGTCCTATCGTGTGTAAGTGTCCTTTTACTGGAAAGTGCCCAGTTAGGAAACCTGTAGTGATTTTGAGCTCATTCCTGTTCATTTTGAGCAGTTCTTCAGCTCTTTTGCGCATGTCTGAGGTATAAATCTCTTCGCATGCTTTTGCGTGGGCATTTTTTCCCAGTATTCTTTGTGTTGTCTTCGTATCCAGCCTCTTAATAGGTCTCTGATTGTACTTTTGGGCACTCCCAGGGCCGGTTCTGAAACGAATTATCTTGTTGATGATCCTCGTTTAGCAAGTACGTCAGCTTTCTTATTGCCAGCGATCTCTTGATGTCCAGGCAACCAAATAAGTTTTACCTCATTATGTTCCGCCAGGGTGTCAAGTCCTTCGCAGCATTCCCATACAAGCCTTGAGGTTATCCTTGGGTTCTTTAAAGCCCTCAAGTTCGCTTGGCTGTCTGAACAGATATTGATTCTCTTATTAGTATAACTCCTCAATCTGTTTATCCGTGCACATTGCAGGATTGCATATATCTCTGCCTGAAATACAGAGGTATATTCTCCTAGGGGGATGGAACCGTTATAATCCCTATCCTAACTATGTACTCCTGATCCTGAACCATCTTCTGTCTTGGACCCATCTGTATACCAGGTGTGGCCCTCATACTTCAGATGTCTGCCAGGATCTCCCCATACCTCCCTGGAGTGTATTTCCAACTGGAAAGGTATTTCCATTTTATATTTGTGGATTGAATGGTCTGTTATCATCTCTCCACTGCAATTGTCCACTGCAATTTTGCTTTGATTTCCCTACAGTCTATGTAACCCCATCCTTGCCTCGCCCTTCATTATGATGTGTAAGGGAGGAAGGTCTAGTAAGGCTTCCATTGCTGCAGTTGGTGTGCCTCTCATTGCACTTGTTATGCTGAGACAGACAAGCCTTCGTATCTTGCCTAACTTCTCTATAGCATTTTTCTGCTGCACCTTTGGCCACCAGACCAATGCTGCATACGTTATTGTGGGCTTTACCATCATGTTGTATATCCAATACATCATGTTCGGTTTAAGTCCCCATGTTCTGCTACCATTAAAGTGGCCATCGCTCTTTTGATTATTCGTTCGAGGTGTTGATTCCAGGTAAGCCTCGAGTCTATTATGACTCCGAGGTATCTTACCTCCCTCTCCACTTTTAGGGAAATCCCCATGAGATTCACAGGTCCTATCCCTCTAACTTTCCTCTTGTAGTGAAGGCTACTATTTTGGATTTGTGAGGGCTTACGGACAATCCTACCTCACTTGTCCATTTTGATACTACGTTCAGCCTACGGCAATAGGGCTGAACGTAATTTCTTGGCTGTCTACCCCTCTACTTTTTAGGGTTACTCCTAGAAGGAAACGTTTTATAGACAAAAAATGACTTTTTTCTCTTTTTATTTAAAAAAAAATCATATTATGTGTTTATGCGAACAAATTTTTACGAAAACCCTTATAGCTTTTTGTAATGATTAAGTGCTAGACTCTACTTCCATAATTAACATTTCTGGTTGAGCCGTTAGATCGATTTTGAGACAGGCACGAATGGCGTGACCACTATACTTCATAGTGTCTGACTTGTAGTTTATGACTATTTTTAGAGCAAATTATGTCTGGCATGG
Source organism: Diabrotica virgifera virgifera (assembly GCF_917563875.1). Lineage (NCBI taxonomy): Eukaryota > Metazoa > Arthropoda > Insecta > Coleoptera > Chrysomelidae > Diabrotica > Diabrotica virgifera. Next base: position 750,755 of record NC_065448.1, on the reverse strand, counting down.
AATCGATAAATGCACGAATAAATTAGTTCGAAAAAATCATGGTGCGACTGCAACGATTGATTTCTCTGTCTGCTAATCAATTTTAATGGATTTCAGGATAGGAAAGACGTGAAAAATACCAAACAATGTCAATTATTTGTTTTCAAACGCACGTTAAAGGACGTAGTAAATAACAAGTATTATTTATTCATCATTAGGATTCGATCAAAATTATTGGAATTATTTCTAGGCCTGGATCCCGCGTACCAAAAAAAATTATTAATAACAAGCTGAAAATTTGTTAATGGCTTAATGGTGTCTACTCGGACAAACTTTGATGTACGGGAACACTGAAACAGGGGAAGTTTCAATCGTGGAACAGGTTACAGGTTTCGAACGGCAGACTACGAAAACGTCCCATGTATTGTGTCGGACAGAACTTCCAATTGACTTGTTACCCTTTCACTAAACTCTCATGCAAAAATCAGACTACTATTTATCACCAACATAATTCCTGTCATTTGACATGTTCTACGTGTCGGACTTATTAAAATGCCAAACATATTTGTCGGACCAACATTTTTTCATATATTATATAAAGTTTGCTACTGAATAAACTTAAAAACAACCTGCTAGTTTTCACAATTATAAACTTGTCAGGATGACAAGTTCCACAATTAAAATCACGATTCACAATTATTAAAACTTCCCCTGTTTCAGTGTTCCCATACATCAAAGTTTGTCCTACTACACATCGTTAAGCTATTAACAAATTTTCAGCTTGCCATTAATAAAAAATTTTTGGTACGCGGGATCCAGGCCTATTCTGCTATATTTAAATTTTTTTCTGAAATTAACCATAGATGTAGCCAAAAAGACTTTCATTTCGTTTAGTAATCTTTCTATACTTCTTTGGCCCAGGATTTTCCATCGTGTATAATTAGTTAAAAGCTTTTTCCAGTAGAGTAGCTCTTTACATGCATAATCCTCTGTTTCCACATAAAGATCTGTCGATATATTGTCAAAATTCGAGGGGCGCAATAACCAAGATAACTGAGCTTCAATTCAACTTACCTATGTCTACGTTTAACGTGGTAATTTTTACAGAAACTTGGCTTGATCTTCTTCTTTCCTTAAGTGGCTCGTCCTCCAATAACTGGCTGACTGGTTGCCTAATTTTTATTTTGTCCTTAAATAGGATCGTGGTGTTGACTGGAGTAGGTTCTTAAGCCAGGATATTCCACGTCATCCAGGACCACGCTTTTCTTCTCTTTTCCCGTGAATCATTATACGCAGTAATCAATATCATTGTTTAATAATAATAGTGTACAATGAAGTACTGAGAAGAATAGGTAAAGAGAGGGAAGTTGAACTTACAATTAAAGAAAGAAAACTGCAGTACCTCGGACATGTGATGCGGGGCGAGAAGTATGGCATCCTGCGACTCATAATGCAGGGAAAGATAGATGGCAGAAGACGAATTTCATGGCTGAAGAACCTGAGAGAATGGTTTGGATGCAGCTCAAAACAACTATTTAGAGCTACTGCCTCAAAAATTAAAATAGCTATCATGATTGCCAACCTCCGTAGCGGAGATGGCACCTGAAGAAGAAGAATAATAATAGTTGGTCAGCCCAATAGATAAATTTGTTTAATTCTAATTGAGACAGTTACCAGATGTCACCTATTATATGTATAATGTATAGTAGCATGTTATCATTAATTCAATTTCTAAATATATTCTTCCATATATTTATTTTTCTTAATATGTATGCCAGTTGGTGTGTTATGAATAGGATCGTATCCAACTTGGTGTCTATGCAGTTTGGATGTATCTTAGTTACGCGTGACGTTGCGACCCTGACAGAAATGTTGGTTACATCTGGTGACTGTCTCAATTAGAATCAAAAAATTTTATCTATTGGGCTGACCAACTATTACTATATCAAAAATGTCAATATTTAAGATTTCTCATTACCTGGCCAAAGTACTCAAATTTTCTCCTTTTTATGTTATTCAGTAAGTTCCTCTCTTTCTTTGTTTAGACGATGTAAAATGGTTTCATTTGTCACTCTGTACATCCATGATATCCTCAACCTATCGAAAACCTCAATTCTTTTACATTGTTTCACTTAGATTTGATTCCATTTTTTTTTGTTTGTTAATACCTTTGCACCTTGTTAAATATTTTTTGTCTTGCTCTATTTTGCTTTGGAATCCTAGCGAACTCCTCTCTGTATTTTGATATCTCGGGTGTTTTGGTTGTCAACTCTTACCTTGGCGGTTTGATTCCAATATAGACTCGATATATTTTTTACATCACGACTGTCAATATTTTTGCTTTTTAATATCATATATCCACAAACTTTTTATGTTGAACCTTATCAAATGCCTTGCCCAAGTCTACAAAACATAAGTACATGTCCTGATTCATGTCCATGCATCGCTGGGCCAGCACATTTGAGTCTAACAAAGCGTCTCGTGTGACAATGACATTTCTATAGGGCTTTTCATTCACAGTCATTTGTTTCGAGCTTCTGTCATGTGTCACATAATATTAATATATCTACGTCATACGTTATTGGTAATCCTAATGATACAAACCAAAGACGTATGACGTAGATATATTAATATTATGTGACACATGACAGAAGCTCGAAACAAATGACAATCGATGAAAAGCCCTATTGTGTGTTACTAATGTCATATTCAAGAGTTTTAACAATTCTGCTGTGTATTATTTTCAAAAATGTTTTAAGTGTGTGACTTATTAATGCTATTGTTCTGTGATCTGAGCAGGTTGTTGCATTTGACTTTTTGGGAATTGCTACAAAGATAGTATACAGCCATTGTCTGAGGATTGTGGCAGTCTGATATATTAAAGTAATGAGTTTAATCCTAACATCAATGTCATCTTCACCAATGAGTTTTAATAATTCGATGGTCACATCATCTGGTTCAGTAGCTCTGCCCTCTTTTGTGTTTTTGAAGGGGATAGACTACTTCTTCTCGTAATATTGGTGGTCAGGTATCCACTGTGGTTTCTAATGGCAGTTCTTCTCTTTCATCATTAAATAGTTGTTGGATGTAATTGGTCCAGGGACACAATCTCTCCTTCACATCAGTAATTCTACCCTTTTATCATTTTTAAGGATATCCGTTCTTGTGCTATTTCTGCCAGAACCTGCCATTTCTTTGATTCTTTGTGTAAATTAAAGCAATCATAATTTTTATCCAGATCTTCTAATTCCTTGCCGAATTTTCTTCCTCATATTTCCTTGAATTTATTTGTATTTATTTAGGTATTTTGCTTATTGTTTCCTGCGTTCCTCCGTAAGTTCAAGAACTTATACTGCCATCCAAGGTTTTCTTGTTGTGAACCTCAAAGTGGTTTGAGGGTGTTTTTTTCCAGCTGACACAAGGGCATGTTGAATTTTTCCCCATTTATGGAATATCATTTATAACAGTGGTTTAATCTCATAAAATACATAACATAAATAGACAATAAATAAAAATAAAACATGATGAATTAGGAATAAAATTGGGATCCCGACAATATGATTGTCATTTTTAGCAATCAAATTAGCTTTTCATTGCTACCAATTTTTATTTAACCGCAGTCTGCACCGTTTTGTCCAAGACTTTTCCACGTTGTGACGTCTTTAGTGCATGTTATTTGAAAATTTCTAACGTAATTGCGTCAATGAAATAAAGCCAAACGAAATTACAAGTGTTTAATGCATGATATATTTATAAAACCTCTTGAAATTATCGTCAAGAAATGTGGGTTTATTTGATAATAGCATATCTTCCATAGGAAGTTAACTTAAGTTGATAGGAACAATTTGAAAAAATCACTCGCTAACCTTGACGTCCGTTTTTTAAAAGTTTAGTTATACGTTACATGGTAATTCAAAAATGGTTGTATTTTTAACATTTTGAAATGCGGTGTTTTAATTATGTTTTTTTTTTGTTTTTAGTCTCGAAGAAAGGTAAAGAAAGTAAGGAAAGCGGAAGATTTAGACGATTTAAAACAGGAATTAGACATCGACTATCATAAGATCTCACCAGAAGAACTATATCAAAGGTTTCAAACACACCCAGAAAACGTGAGTATACATATCTATATAATTCAAACATACTGCTGAACAAATTTCATAGTAAACAAATAAATATACAATACATATATGATTTAAAAACGATAAAGACACATTTGAATTAATTTACCTGCTTGTATGATTGCGATTGCCTGGATCATACAGGCGATCAAACAAAAGAAATAAGAGCAAGAATAGAAATAGCTAGATCAGCATTTAACAAGATGAAAATATTTCTCTGTAGTCGTGACATAAATCTTGATCTGAGAGTGCGTATGCTGCGGTGTTATATATCTTCTCCACTTTATTATATGGAGTTGAGTCATGGACCATGAAGATGGGCAGCATTAAAAACATTGAAGCTTTTGAGATGTGGTGTTACCGTAGAATGCTACGTGTATCTTGGGTGGACCACGTGACGAATGCTGAAATTTTACGTCTGATCGAAAAAGGATGTGAAGTTGTACTTACTGTTAAAAGAAGAAAGCTTGAATACTTGAAAGATGTTATGAGAGGTGACAAATATTCGCTGCTGAGACTGATCATCCAAGGTAAAATCAGGGGTAAGAGAAGTATCGTTAGGCGCAGAATATCTTGGTTAAAAAATCTGAGGGAATGGTTCGGCTGCAGTTCCATCGACCTATTTAGGGCGGCCGCCAGTAAAATAAGAATATCTGTGATGATTTCCAACCTCCGATAGGAGACGGACTTTAAGAAGAAGAATGATTGCGATTAGTCGAACCACGACCAGATTTACCGAAGATAAATAATATGCTTAAATTCCAAAAACTATCATTTGTATTTGCTTTCAAAAACTATCATATAATCTGTTTGCATCAATTTGTTACCGAAAACTCCCTAAACTCCCAAAGAAGATGCATGCTTCAGAAGTGACTCTGGGCACCAGTTATTCCGGGTGCCGGCTGCGATGACGTATTCGTATTCATCGATCCCAACACCCTCTAAACTCCAGATAACGTGCCTTAGCAGTAAACCTGAGCACTAGATGCTGATGTTTAGCTACCCCAAAAACACCCGAATGACAAAATCAGACCCTTAATATACTGATTTTAACATGTTTAAGCACCTTTGGATGCATTTTATGTACTGTAAATGGAATTATGTATTTCCACCCATTTTTCTATTGTAGACTTTTTTCCTGACGTGAGTCATCCCGAGCACAATGCAAGAAGTTGGAAGTTGATAGGTGCTTTATTTAAAATTCGATTTCTTTTTTCATAGATGCCCTAGTCTATGTGGATTCCAAATGCCACACTGTATACTTAAAACATATTTAAAATCTTATTCTGTTGAGGATATTTTACAGCTTATTGATTGGCATTAAATATTTAAAAATGTAGCCTAGTTTTTTTTCTTGGAAAATATTGATGAAAAATATATATGATATTAATTAGTTAATAAAAACTCGCCAATCTATTATAGCGGTAAAAGACATGTGTTCTACCAACTTGTGTATATTTTATCATTCTAGAAAATAAATTTAATAAATGTAATATTAACGAGTTCCACTTTGTTCAGCGGTTTGTTCTTGACTTGATAAGATCTCGTAATTTTTTCGTCATTACCGTTTCAAATTTAATTCCAGGGTCTTAGTCATGCAAAAGCGAAAGAAAATTTGGACAGGGACGGACCCAATGCCCTCACACCACCAAAAACAACTCCCGAATGGGTGAAATTCTGTAAAAATCTCTTCGGGGGTTTCGCACTCTTACTTTGGATTGGTGCAATCCTTTGTTTCATCGCCTACTCCATACAGGCTAGTACTGTAGAAGAACCAGCAGATGATAATCTATATCTTGGCATCGTATTAGCTGCCGTTGTTATCGTTACAGGTGAGTAATACCGTGTGTTTAGTTTTAAAATAGATATAGGAGTACACCCAATACATGGCAACACTGCTTTCCACACACCTGAGTCGCGCCGATTTATTCAGTCATTCGTCGATTCTACAGTGGCAATGCAACTTATTCTCATAAGCAATGTTGCCGATTTTAGTGCTTTCTTCAGTCGCCTATCTCTAATTGAAAACTAAACGTATGATATATAGAAATCAATCGAAGAAAGTTTTTTTCACGTTTCTATTATTAGTACTACCAATCTACATACATACACTCCTGACCAAAAAAAATCGAGACACCTTAAAAATGGGTCATTTTTGATGTCTCGAATCTCCTAAACCTGTTGTCCGATTTTAGTGATTTTTTTAATATGTTATAGGCTTATTCTCTGAGAATATGGATATACTAATAGTGTTGCTGAACAGGTAAATGTCATTGTATACCGGGTGTAACTATAATACTGTTTTTTCCTGAAAGTTCGTAACACCCTGTGGAATATTCTAGCATTTAAAAAATATTGAAATTAAAACTCAATTGTAGCCTTAACATTTCTTAACATTCTGCTTTTTGACTCATTCACTTATGTTGGATAATGAAACAGTTAGGTAGTTTGACAACTAGCCACTTTATTCATCAATACAGGGTGTTTCTAAATAAGTGCGACAAACTTTAAGGGGTAATTCTGCATAAAAAAATAATGACCGTTTGATTTATAAACATATGTCTGCAAATGCTTTGTTTCCGAGATACCGGATGTTGAATTTTTTCTTACACACTAACGATTTATTTATTGCTCTAAAACCGGTTGAGATAAGCAAATGAAATTTGGTGGGTTTTAAGAGGCAGTTATTGCGCATTTTTTGACATATAATTATATATTTTATATTCACTATTGGCGTGCATACGGGTCATATTACCTGTAAGCACGCCAATGGTGAATATAAAATTTTTAGTTGTGTGTCAAAAAATGTGAAATAACTACTTCTTAAAACCTATCAAATTTCATTTGCATATGTCGACCGGTTTCAGAGCAATAAATAAATCGTCAGTTTGTAAGAAAAAATTCAACATCCCATATCTAGCAAACGAAGCATTTGGGGACATATGTTTATAAAGCAAACTGTCAATATTTTTTCATGCAGAATTAACCCTTAAAGTTTGTCGCACTTATTTAGAAACACCTTGTATTGATGAAGAACGTGGCTAGTTGTCAAAGTACCTAACTTTTTCATTATCCAACATAAGTGAATGAGTCAAAAAGCAGAATGTTAAGAAAGGCTAAGGCTACAATTGTGTTTTAATTTCAATATTTTTTAAATGCTAGAATATTCCACGGGGTGTTAAGAACTTTCAGGAAAAAAACACAGTATTATTGTTACACCCGGTATATAATGACATTTACCTGTTCAGCAACACTATTACTACATCGATATTCTTAGAGAATAAAGCTATAACATATTGAAAAAATCACTAAAATCGGACAACAGGTTTAGGAGATTCGAAAAATCAAAAATGAATCATTTTTAAGGTGTCCCAATTTTTTGGCCAGGAGTGTATAAATCGTAATATAAATCAGTAATCTTAATCTAACAGGTCGGATGAATAGTTCGTAGGCTTGCACAATTGCATATAGATGGTGCTTGCACTACTGGTGTTAAATCCATATGATTTTTAGTCGGCCCTAACCATCAAAAGATGCGTGTATAAATTTGACAGCTGTCAAACTATTAGTTTATGAGATATAGCATTTTGAGTGAAGCAGCTTGTGTTGGTTTAAAAAAAAAGGATAAAAAAGGAATTTCGTGTCTTAATAAGGCATTGCTTTTTAGGGAAAAAAAACTGTTGAAGTCAACATTTGACTTGATAAACCTCTGATGTTTTCGCAAAAAGGGCAGAATTGCACATCGATAATGTTTTGATGATTTCTTATTGGTTCGTACAGTTTGTTGTAGACTTAAACTGTATGTACCAATAAAAAGAGCCGATTTTTCTGGTCCAGAAATCATCAAAACATTATCGATGTGCAATTCTGACTTAAGCCCTTTTTCTCAAACATCATTTTTCGCAAACATTATTCGGACTCTGCACCAGGAAAAATCAACCGTTGAGCAATGGTTTGCTAAGTTTAAACAAGGAGAAATGAGCACCGAGGGCGATGCACGCAATGGACGCTCCAAAGAGACTGTTAGCGATGAAAATAATCACAAAGTCCACAAAATAGTTTTGGATGACTGTAAAGTGAAGTTGTTTGAGATAGCTGAGGCTCTAAAGATATCAAAGGAGCGTGTTGGATATATTGCGCATGAATATTTGGGTATGCGAAAGCTCTGTGCAAAGTGGGTGCCGCGAGAGCTCACAATCGATCAAAAACAACAATGAATTGATGATTCTGAGAGATGTTTGAAGCTGTTCAATCTTAGTAAAACCGAATTTTTGGTCGATATGGTACAATGGATGAAACATCATCATTTCACACCGGAGTCCAATCGACCGTCAGGTGAGTGGACTGCACGTGATGAACCAATTCCAAATCGTGGAAAGACGCAACAGTCGTCTGGCAAGATTATAGCATCAGTATTTTGGGATGCCCATTCATGGTATAATATTCATCGACTACATACAGGGTGTCCCAGACTAATTTAGCCACGCTATATCTCTTAAACGAATAGAGATTTTCGAATGGAACAAAAAGTGATATATTCTACTTGTAATACACTTTAATATGGCGTACAAAAAAATCATCCCTAAATATCCATCCCTTAGTTACAACCCCTAACTTTAATTTTTTTAATAGCGCCCTCTATATTTTTTTATTGTTTTGGATGTGGTCTTTTATCGTCTATTCAATACATTTTTTGAAAATAAAATCGGTTCGTAAATAACCAAGAAACTATCAGTTTATTTTTGTTAATTGTGTATCCCAGACTAATTTATCCAGGCTATATTTGTTAAATGAATAGAGCTTTTCGAATGGGACAAAAACTGATCTATTCCATTTGTAATACACTTTCATATGGCGTAAAAAAAATTCATCTCGTAAATATTCATCCCTAACTTACAGGGTGCTATTTAAAAAAAATACTAAATTTAGGGGTTGTAACTAAGGGATGAATATTTAGTGAATAATTTTTTCTATGCCATGTTAAAGTGTATTACATATGTAATAGATCAGTTTTTGTCCCATTCGAAAATCTCTATTCGTTTAAGAAATATAGCCTGGATAAATTAGTCTGGGACACAAAATTAACAAAACTAAACTGATATTTTCTTGGTTATTTACGAACCAATTTTATTTTCAAAAAATGTTTTGAATAGACGATAGAAGACCACATCCAAGACCATTAAAAAGTATACAGGGTGCTATTAAAAAAATTAAAGTTAGGGGTTGCAACTAAGGGATGAATATTTAGGGGATGATTTTTTTACGCCATATTAAAGTGTATTACAAGTAGAATAGACCACTTTTTGTCCCATTCGAAAATCTCTATTCGTTTAAGAGATATAGCGTGGCTAAATTAGTCTGGGACACCCTGTATATGGAAAAGGGAAAAACCATTAACAGCGACTATTCCATTGCGTTAGTGGAGCGTTTGAAGGTCGAAATCGTGAAAAAACGCCCAAAGCGGCCCCATTTGAAGAAGGAAGTGCTATTTCATCAAGACAACGCACCGTATCACAAATCAATGCAAACGATGGCAAAATTTCATGAATTTGGCTTCAAATTGCTTCCGTAGCCACCATATTCACCAGATATGACTCCCAGCAACTACCACCTGCTCGCTGATCTCAAGAGAATGCTCGCTGGACAGAAATTTAGCACCAATGAAGAGGTAATCGCCGAAACTGAGCCTTATTTCGAGACTAAAGACAAATTGTATTATAAAAATGGTATTGAAAAGTTGTATGATTGCTATAATCTTTGTATCGCCCTCGAAGGTGCGAATATACTGAATAATAAAATCAAATTATATCAAAATTTTTTTCTATGTTAGCCTACGAACTTTTCAGTGCTTCACTGTAAATTTTGGATAGTAGTGGAAACAGCACGCAACCCTGGCGGACGCCTCTTTGTATTTTATGTGTTCTGCAGTTTGATTCCAATATAGATTACATATAATTTTCACATGATTGTCAATATTTTTGATTTTTAATATATGTACAAGCTTTTTACGTTGAAGCTTACCAAATGTTTAAATGAAATCATTATTATTACCATATGTTGTAGATTTGAACATAACTGATTAATTCCATTTTTTAGGTATATTTTCTTATTATCAAGAAAGCAAAAGTTCAAAAATTATGGAATCTTTCAAGAACATGGTGCCCCAGTTCGCGACCGTTCTTAGGGAAGGAGAAAAATTGACATTACGAGCCGAAGACTTGGTACTTGGAGATGTCGTCGAAGTGAAATTTGGCGACCGAATCCCAGCCGACATCAGAATAATCGAATCAAGAGGTTTCAAAGTAGATAACTCATCTCTTACCGGAGAATCCGAACCTCAGAGTAGAAGCCCTGATTTCACACACGAAAATCCCCTGGAAACAAAGAATCTTGCGTTCTTCTCTACCAATGCCGTCGAAGGTACTGCCAAAGGAGTTGTTATTAGTTGTGGAGACAATACCGTGATGGGTCGTATCGCTGGTCTAGCTTCTGGCTTGGACACTGGTGAAACACCCATCGCAAAAGAAATTCACCATTTCATTCACCTCATCACTGGCGTAGCTGTTTTCCTAGGAGTCACATTCTTCGTTATTGCGTTTATCCTCGGTTACCATTGGTTGGACGCTGTGATCTTCCTTATTGGTATCATCGTAGCTAACGTACCAGAAGGTCTACTGGCCACTGTAACTGTATGTTTAACTCTCACTGCCAAGAGAATGGCATCTAAAAACTGTCTGGTCAAGAACTTGGAAGCAGTAGAAACTTTGGGATCCACAAGCACAATTTGCTCAGATAAGACTGGTACCCTGACTCAAAACCGAATGACTGTCGCTCACATGTGGTTCGATAATCAAATTATTGAAGCCGATACAACTGAAGATCAATCTGGTGTGCAGTACGATAGAACTAGCCCTGGATTTAAAGCCCTCTCTCGAATCGCCACTCTCTGTAACCGAGCCGAATTCAAACCAGGCCAAGACGGTGTTCCAATCCTTAAACGAGAAGTCAACGGAGATGCATCTGAAGCTGCTCTTCTTAAATGCATGGAACTTGCTCTGGGAGACGTTATGTCCGTCAGGCGCAAGAACAAGAAAGTCTGCGAAATTCCATTTAACTCAACCAACAAATATCAAGTATCTTGCCACGAAAATGAAGATCCTAATGACCCACGCCACATTTTGGTAATGAAGGGAGCTCCTGAAAGGATCTTGGAGAGATGCAGCACTATCTTTATTTGCGGCAAAGAGAAAGTATTAGACGAAGAAATGAAAGAAGCATTTAATAACGCGTATTTGGAATTGGGAGGTCTAGGAGAACGAGTACTTGGTTTCTGCGACTCGATGTTACCATCCGATAAGTACCCTATTGGCTACAAATTCAATTCTGACGACGCTAACTTCCCTCTGGATGGTCTTCGGTTTGTAGGTCTTATGTCCATGATCGACCCTCCCAGAGCTGCCGTACCTGACGCTGTTGCCAAATGTAGAAGTGCCGGTATCAAAGTCATCATGGTAACTGGTGATCACCCGATTACGGCCAAAGCCATCGCCAAATCTGTCGGTATTATCTCTGAAGGTAACGAGACTGTCGAAGATATCGCTCAACGTTTGAACATTCCGGTATCAGAAGTCAACCCGAGAGAAGCTAAAGCTGCTGTTGTACACGGATCAGATCTTAGGGATTTGTCGTCTGACCAATTGGATGAGATTCTTAGGTACCACACTGAAATTGTATTCGCCAGGACGTCGCCACAGCAGAAGCTCATCATCGTAGAGGGATGTCAGCGTATGGGTGCTATTGTAGCTGTCACAGGTGAGTTAAATCGTTACTATGTTATTTTAGTTGCAATAGTTTCGTTCGCGGAGACAATCCATGACTGGTTTCTAACTGAATCGCATGCGCGGTTGCGATTTCAGCGTTCGTAGTGTTAAAAGTCCGGAACTTTTACATAAAGTTTGATATTCGCGTAGTTTTTCTAACTGGTTCATGATCAGTCAGAAACCGGTCCAGTAGATTCGTGGATATAATGCTGAAAAGCTAATTTTTTTTAAAGATGGGCACTGGGAACAATTCAGTCATGGTGATTTTGGAACCGTTCAAATAATTCTTTCCCACCTCTATTTTTGATAGTTTCTTCGATAATTATTATATTATAGCCAGGGAGGTAGTGTCAAATTTGACCGGAGCATTTTAGCATGGCTGTTTTCTTTTTATTTAGGTAGGTGTTCCAAAGCTTATTAACAAATGATGTGTCAGCTGGCCCAAAACCGGGGATTTTAGACAAGAAAAGGTAAAATATGAAAGTTGATGGACAAACGCTACACCTTAAATGTCAAATATTTATATACGTTACTCAGAACATTTGATAGACTTGCTTACTTGGCTCCTACCTTTCACTCAGGAGATCCGGGTTCAAATCCTGGCGCGGAAAATTCTTTTTGTTTTTTAAATTGACATTTTATTTTGAAAAATAGTTATTTTTATAATACCACGGCATGTCCACTTGGCCAGCTAACATTTTTTGCAACGTACATGATGCAGATGAAGCTTTTTTATTACAATCTAAAATTCATAAATTATTGATTTATACTTTTTAATCTTTGCCACACTAGTCCACGAATATTTTTTTATTATTAACTAGCTGACCCGGCAAACTTCGTACCGCCTTAAAACTAAATAATGTTTGAAAGTTTAATACCTAAAAATTACCAGAAAGCCAAAAAATACCAAAAAATATTGCGTACCTATACTTTTGACTACCAAATGCATAGTTTACGATTCTGTAAGGGACATAAGTACAGACAAACATTCATTTTTATGTATTATAGAGAATAGGGAAATATTTAGATTGCTATTAAAAAATGGGGGTTGGTGAGAGAAAAGTGAAAATTTAAGGTTGTATCTTTCGGTTCTACAACATATAAAATTAAGAAAAAACAGTTTGTCCAAAAAAATAACAAATAATGTCTCCCTTTCCACTTGATTGTTGGTCTTACCAACTCAGAAACCTTCAGAGGTTCATGTACAACAAATTTGCTTATTAAGATCAATCATAATATTATGACCAAGAATGCATAGTTTGCGATTCTATAAACGACAAACAGATTTTTTTATATTGTCTCGTATAAATAATAAAAACGTGGTATTATAAAAATAATTATTTTTCAAAATAAAATGTCAATTTAAAAAACAAAAAGAATTTTCTGCGCCAGGATTTGAACCTGGATCTCCTGAGTGAAAGGTAGGAGCCAAGTAAGCAAGGCTATCAAATGTTCTGAATAACGTGTATAAATATTTGACATTTAAGTTGTAGCGTTTGTCCATCAACTTTCATATTTTACCTTTTCTTGTCTAAAATCCCCGGTTTTGGGCCAGCTGACACATCATTTGTTAATAAGCTTTGGAACACCTACCTAAATAAAAAGAAACCAGCCATGCTAAAATGCTCCGGTAAAATTTGACACTACCTCCCGGGCTATTAGTTTATGGTTTTAATAATTTGTGTGTTTTTTTATAGAGCTTTTCATTCACAGTCATTTGTTTCGAGCTTCTGTCATATGTTGTATAATCCGTGTATATTAATATTATACACGGATTATACGACATGTGACCGAAGCTCGAAATAAATGACAATCGATGAAAAGCCCTATTAACTTGTCACAAATATATCATCAAACAGAATTGTACTTACATTTGAAGAAATAGAATACAAAGAAGTTAAATTTTATACTCTTCATGCCCACTCTACTTCTACTCAATTTTAATAACTTGTCTGTCTCTGTTCTTTCTCCTTTGCCTCTTTCCTTTTGAAAACGCACATTGGGTCTATTGAATAAAAAGAAGTATTTGCTTTTACTTACAAGTATTTAAGTATTTACTTAATAGTAATTGAATAAAGCATTAAAGAAATGACTTTATTCAATTTTTAGAGCAGCGGTGGATAGAGTAAAGATAGTGATGATGATATCCAACCTCCGATTAGGAGACGGCACTTGAAGAAGAAGAAATACTTAAATACTTGTAAGTAAAAGCAAATACTTCTTTTTATTCAATAGACCCAATGAATCATGAAAATTCAAATCCTGGTTCAGTACATTTTTCGCAACTTTATTGTGACTGAACGCAACCCGTTATACATATTCTGCACTACGTGTGGCGTAACTTCGACAAATACTCTGAAAAATGTATTATATTTTTACAAAATTTTGGAATGTGTTTAATTCGTAGAACAATTTAAGTGCCGGTATCAATGTTTTCAATACAATTTCAGTTTTCTACAAATAGCATCTTATGACTTTTGATTAGTAATATCAAATACTATTGACTGTAATACATCCAACTCCCACAGAAATCTGGAAGCACGTTGCCGCTAGCGCCACTGTCGGCTTGAAGTGAAACTACGTTTTGAAAATGTAAAATTTGACGTAAACATTCAAATTTAATTTTATAAATTTTTGAATAACGAGCTAATTTTGCTAAATTAAATTAAAATAAAAATAGTTCAAACACTTATACAAAAACAATAATAAAGCAATTTTATAAATGTAAGGTTAGATCGCTCTGGTTATCACCGCACACCACTAGATGGCGCTATATTGTTTGCTTTCTCAAATGTATGGGAAATGTCAAGAGTTGTATGTATTACAGTCAATAGTATTTGGTAATATTAGGGTAGCAGGAATTCAACAGTTTATAATTTCCCATTGAGTTTTCTATGGCTCGCTTGACAATTATTCACCACCAGGTATAGAAAGATCACGAAATAGATAGTCATAATACCCTTCTTAAGACGAAATAGGCAAAACCTTCATGTAGTGAAGAAGAACAATGAGAAGTGACAAAATAAAGTGTATACATGAGGTTTGTTCCAACACAACGAGAAACCGTCCATGGAACCCATGGAACGTTAATTATCTAGTAACGTGATCGTTACATGACGGTTCTTCGTTGTGTTGGAACAAACCCTATGTTTCTCAGTTTCGGGGTTAAAAATTCGCCAAATGTAGATAGATTCATTGATAAATTATAATAGAACAATTAAGAGTAAATGGACAACAACAGGTATTACATGATAAATCGTAAACACTCCTTTATTTAACCTAATCGCGGGATGTCCAACCTATTTTAAAGGCCACTTTACAGTTACAACAACTAAGTAATTGTATAATAGGCGAACGGGATATGACGCGTGTAGAGATGCTCCCTTCAAATCGTTTCAAGGCTGCTTCAAATCTACTGTCGGTGTCAGAAGTAATACTATTAATTTATATTATGCCACATGCTTCAATCGCTTTGATTTCATTGTGATGTGTACATATTGGTGAATGCCAAATAAATGGTTAATTGGTTCAACTAGTGGAATGTTTTATTTCTGGTATACCAGGGGAAGGTGAAAAGTTTTAGTCATGAAAAATTGGTTTTTATTTAGAAAATTTCTGACATTTTATTTAGAAAATTTGTCACTACCTAACTATTAAAATTTGCGACATTTTAGCATGCTTACAGTATCTTAATACCAATAAAGGTCCTGGTCCAGATTGTCCAAAGAGGAGAAAGGTGTATATGAAGTAGAGTGTCGTGGTTGAAGAATTTAAGGGACTGGTTTAAATGCAGTTCTATAGAACTCTTCAGAGCAGTGGTAGATAGAGTGAAGATAGTTATGATGATATCCAACCTGCGATTGGGAGACGGCACTTGAAGAAGGACTATTTTTAATAAACCTCTGACCGAGGGCCACTGTACCGGGTTCCCAATAAGAATGGCTCTCGGCCATATCTCAGGAACCGATTATAGTACAGCTTTGAGAAAAAATATTTATAACAAAAGTTGCCTCGGGAAAAGCCTGGACATTATTTTCATAATTGTAGGTCCACCGCTAGAGGGCGTAATTTAATATCAAAAATTAAAAGATTTAATATCTTAAGAAATGTGTAAATTTTCAACATAACTGTTACTGTCACCGGTAAACGAGGTTAAGGAAAAGTAGTGTGCTATGGAAAAAGCAAATAAACAAGTAAACGTATATAATTAATTAAAACAACAATAAGACAAACAACACTATAAAATATAACAAAGAAATAAAAGCAACTACGTACTTAGTCTTAGTGACTGCCTAAATGTTCAAATTGTTGCCCATCATTTTCGATGCAAGCATTTACTCTTTCAAGAGTAGATTGAATAGCAACAGATTTAACTGTTTGACTTTTATTTATGGGGACGGATTAAAGACCTTGTTTTTGCCGCTTGGTCCACATCGAGAAAACATAGTCTAGAATCTAGAGAATAGGAAACTCCATTCAAAGCATTGCGAAAGCAGAAATTGAGACTGCTGTTCAATCTATTCTTGACAGAGTAAATGCTTGCATCGAAAATGATGGGCAACAATTTGAACAATTAGGGCGTCACTCGTCACTAAGTAAATAGTTGCTTTTATTTCTTTGTTATATTTTATAGTGTTGTTTGTCTTATTGCTGTTTTAATTAATTATATACGTTTACATCTGGAAAATGTTTATGTGTTTTTTACATAGCACACTACTTTTCTTTAACTTCGTTTACCGGTGACATTAACAGTTGCTTAAAATTTACACGTTTCTTAAGATATCCCGAGATAGAAAAAAGGTATCGACAAGCGGTTTTCGGTATTATGTTTCTAATTTGGTCTTATTTTGTAATACAGGGTTAAAAATGCATACTTGTATTTAATATTCTCCAAAGAAAATCAGATTTCCAAAAATAATTAAATAACGCCTACTAGGTGGCGTATTACTTATTAGGCTATTTCGAAAATAAGACAATTACATTGACGAAAAAGAGCTGTTTTCAACAAGACCAAGTATGCAAAATTCGATTTAGCAGAACCGGACTTACATCCATTTTTTCATAAGAAGGTTCCCACTCACCCCCACCTCTTATTTGCAAAGGTAGACTTAAACTTGTGAAATCAAATATGCGCAGAATTTTATGAAGAATACGATGATTGGATTTCCAGTGCCCTTTCATTAGGTAAATTTTGTAAAATTTTGATTTTTTATTTTTTTGATATTCAATTACGCCTTCTCGCGGTGGACCTACAATTATGAAATTAATTTCCAGGCTTTTCCCGAGGCAACTTTTGTTATAAATATTTTTTCTCGAAGCTGTATTATAAACGGTTCCTGAGATATGGCCGAGAGCCATTCTTATTGGGACACCCGGTACATCACAATTTAAGAGAGCCTTTAATTATTTAAGCCCACTCACAAATCTGGCAGTAAATCATTGATTTCTATTTATCGTTCCATTACAATTCTTTCTGGTATTTCTAAAATTTTGAAGGTTTTAGTGACTAATTTTTGACAGTTAATCTGAAGAATAAGCTTGATACTGGTCAGCATGGTAGTTCACTTCTACTAATCTACTAGTTTACACGAATTACATTATAAATACATTGAAAAAACCGTTCTCAACAGAATCACATTTATACTGACTTGTTTAAAGCATTGGACAGTGTATATCATTATCTTTTATTGCATAAGCTGGAATTTTTGGAATGTCTAACGAACTTCTTTACTTTGAAAAGATATATGCAAGACCGATCTTTGTTTGCATGTCAAACTGAAGGGCTTTACTTCATTTGAATACTTTCCTAGCTGTGATATGCTCCAATGTGCCCATTTGGGACCTCTCCTCTTTGCAGTTTTTGTTAATGATACTATCATATCCTTGACTGACTGTGAAGCTTTAGCATGTACCGATGACATCGAATTATTCGAGACTATTCTGATTTTATTGGGTTACAGAAATCATTTGAGTGTTTTGCAGTCTGGTGTGTTGAATAACAAATATCGTGAATCGTGAATAATGTCAGTTAATCCAGATCTATTGATCTCTTGAGCCTTTTTCTTTGGGTGCCGTCTTCTTAGCGAGGGTTGGCGATGACTTCTGCAAAGTCTTCTCTATTTTGGGCTTTTCTTATTAGACTTTAAAAGTCTAATCCTGTCCATTCTCTGGCGTTGCGCAGTAAAGATGTGCCAAGAAAATATTTTCCAGAAGAGGTGCATGCTTGAATAACAAATTTAAAAACCGGTAATTATATCGTAGATCGAATTCCAGACGTAATGATGTGAGAAGAATCGGAAGAAGACACATTTTACCTTTTAATTTTCTAAAAAGAATGCAGATTAATTTATTTTTGTCGGAATAATATAGATACAATTAACTTTTATTTTCTAATTAAAAAAATTCAAAATAAAAACCAATACAGTCAAATGTTAAACTCATTCAACGAGGTAAAACCCGATAAATATCACGTTTTATTTTTTTTTAAATACGTTTTTATAAATTAAACTTAAAATAAATTATTCTAACTAAATATTAAATTCTCTGCCATTTGGGTATAACAAATATTTGATAAAACTTCCTGTGACGATTTTAAATCTTCTTCAAACTTCCTAAAATCTTTAATCGCGATTATCTCTAAACAATGGTTTTGTTAGTTATCGGATTTTCGCTCGAACCCCTCGATATTTATTATTGTGAAACAAAAAATAAGCATAAAATAAAAAATATCTCGACAGCGTTACCTCAACGAATGTCTAGATAAAAAATATACAAAATTCCAGGTGAGTCGGTGAAGTAGTTTTTGAGTTACAAGGTCTACAGCCCTTGAAAAAAGCAGTTTTGAGGAAAACGCATTTAAAGTATTGCCAACTTTTATTTTCAATTTCTTTTTTGTCTGTCAAATCGTAAAGTAATGCACACCGGAATATGTTTTTGAATCGCGGAGTAAATTACAAAAGAAAATGAGAACAGCTGTTGACCATTTTTGTTTACTACGTTCAAGTGCGCTGGCTCGAACCTGCTGCAAAGCGAGTCGAAGGTGGAGATATTCATCACTAACTCCCTACCTTCGATAGCTCGTCGTATGAAAAAAAGGGAAGATAGAAGGAAGTTTTACCCGTATGCTCGCCAATGATGAATATAAAATTCTTAATTGTATGTCAAAAATTCACAATAACTACCTGTTAAAACCACCAAATTTCATTACCATGTTGCTAGTAGTTTCGGCAAAATCGTAAAAAATGTGTGAATTTTTTTTCTTCGACGCCCTGTATCATGAAAACGGATGGCGTTACACAATTTTTTTACTAAGCAAACCCCAATTATTTTTCAGTTTTTTACCTATCCTAGAAATGGTATTACCTTTTTTGAAACACCCTGTATACATGCTAGACTATTTTTCTTTACTTCGGACTCGTTACAATTTGAATCTGCATTATGGCAATTTTTCAGGTGATGGTGTCAACGATTCTCCAGCTCTGAAGAAAGCCGACATCGGAGTCGCTATGGGTATCGCAGGATCAGACGTGTCCAAACAAGCCGCAGACATGATCCTGCTCGACGACAACTTCGCATCTATCGTAACGGGTGTCGAGGAAGGACGACTTATCTTCGATAACCTTAAAAAATCCATCGCTTACACTTTGACATCGAACATTCCCGAGATTTCGCCTTTCCTCGCATTTATCCTCTGTGACGTTCCTTTACCTCTGGGCACCGTTACCATTCTCTGCATCGATCTTGGAACTGACATGGTAAGCATCGCTTTTTCCTTCTTTTTTTTACCTTGAAACAATCGTTAGTGTTGCAAAAAGTAATCGTAATGATGTTATGAATTTAAAAGAGGTTAAAAAATAAATACAGTATGGTAAAAATGGTGGCCAGTTACCAATAATAGTCTTGTGTAAATACTCTCTCAGCTGAACTTACAACTAAGAATCAAGTTCCTAAAATGTTATGTGTATCCTGTATTACTATATGGATGTGAAACCTGGATCATGAAGGTTAACATGATGAACAAATTAGAAGCCTTTGAGATGTGGTCGTATCGTAGAATGCTCAGAATATCTTGGGTTCAACGCATTTCAAACAGAGAAGTCTTAAACAGAGTAGGTCAAGGCGAAGGTGACTTAATGAAGATGATAAAAAAGAGAAAACTTGAATATCTAGGGCATATAATGAGAGGTAGCAGATACAGGATGCTGCAGTTAATACTCAATGGAAAGATCGACGGAAAAAGAGGAATTGGTCGAAAGAGATATTTATGGCTCCGAAACCTTCGTCAATGGACTGGCTTATCAGCAGATCAATTGTTACATGCCGCACAAGATCGAGAACGATATCGGCAAATTGTTATGGAAGCTACCCACGCCTAAAAATTTGGGCACGGTACTTAAAGAAGAAGAAGAAGTAAATAAGATACGAAAAGGAGTATTTACACGTCGTCTAATCCGCCATTCTGTGATACGTGTTTCGCTATGTTTAGCTCTTCAGACAGAACTTGCTTGAAAGGCGAGGCAAATAGATTATTCTTTCGTATATCGGTGGTTAATACACAACCATGCAGTCATTCAGAAACTAGTGCAATCTGGATTTTATAGAAGCAGCTTACTAGCTTGACATTACTAGTCAATATTTTTGTTTACATATAGGTAACTTGTGAAATAATGCGTTAAAAGGGTTAGATAACAAGTTTTGCTTTATATTAAAAAAAATACTAATTTCCAGAAGCGTTTCAAGCTATGTGTGGAGTTATAGCCGACAGGATTTCACAAAATTTGGCAAGAAAAGGGAGACGGTGGTTTACAAGGGAATAGATTTCACAAGGAAGTCATAGTACTTCTATATCTACACGACATCTACTAAAGACATCTACAAGTGCCCTGAATATTTTAAAAATTTGCTTAGAATGTCGGAACACCATTTTTTTCAATACTTATTTGTTGAATTTGTTTGCTTCAAAATTAAAAAAATTCGACTAATATGAGGGAAGCTCTATCTGCCAAATTGAAATTGCAAATAACACTTAAATATTTAGCAGGTGGGGACTCTTTTAAAAGTTTAGAATGTTTATTTAGAGTCCCCAAATCATCCATAAGTAAATTTATAGAAGAAATTTGAGGCATTATATACTTCAACATTCTCCATTTTTATCTTCATGAGTCATTCCATTGTTTTTCAATGCATGACCTTCACACTTGTTCATATTATTGCTGTATTTCCCTTTGCTTAGTTGATTAAAAGCTGCACCGTTTAAGTGGACGTACAAACTGGAGGTATGTATTTCTTGATGTTTTGAAAACTTTGGAGCAAAAATTGCAGCAAGTTTGCTCTTTCTTCAGTTTATTAGAATGTACCAAAACATTGCTTTTGAGTGGTGCCATTTTCTATCTAGTTTTATTAATACAAAACAATATTTACACTGTTTCTAAATACCTGGTAATAAATGAAATAAAGATATGAAAGGAATCTCTCTGGGTATGATGTGGGTTTATAATAAGTATTAAGTTCCCATTATTATTAGGTATGTGGGCACAGTTTGACTATGGTTTACAGTTAATAAAACTAGAAAGAAAAATGGCATCACTCAAAAGTAATGTTTTGGTGCATTTTAATAAACTTGACGAAGAGCAATCTTGCCGTAATTTTAGTTCCAAAGTTTTACCAAACATCAAGAAATACCTCCGATTTGCCCACTTAAAATAAAACATGGTGTAGCTTGGCCATGCACCGAAAATAAGATAAAACTGATAATGTAGAGGTACGTATTAACAGAGCAAACTTCTATAAATTTACTTATGGATGATTTGGGGACCCTTGATTTCCAATTTATACCCCATCACTCATACGTAGTTAATACGGGCTTACATCAGCAACTTTTTTATCATTTACAAAAATATTTATCTTGATGTTAATCATAGACATATAATACCTAGATTGCTCGATGCAATCTAAAATTGTGCGACCAGTGCAACAGAGAAAAATGTTTGTATTTAGGGTAGGCAACTCTTTCTAATCCAATCGACCACGTGACACGTGGCTTTTCCACTGCCACCGATTTCATAAATCCCACTGATTAGAAAGAGATGTTTACCCTAAATACAAACATTTTTCTCTGTCGCACTGGTCGCACAGTTTTAGATTGCAGCTCGCAGTCTAGGTATTATATGTCTATGATCTTGATTATATCCAACCTAACCTATCATAACCTATAACAAGCTTAAAAATTTCAATGTAACATTTTAAATTACTTTTTGTAACACGTAACTCATTTATTAAACCCCTCTTTTGCCCCCAAAAATGTACAATGAAAAGGCATCAGATGAAAACAGATTGATTTGATTTTTTTAACACGAAAGGTGCCGGCCATTTCACTAGCTTACGAAAAAGCCGAGTCCGACATAATGAAACGACGTCCACGTAACCCATGGACGGATAAGTTAGTTAACGAAAGGTACAGATGATAATAAACAAAAGAATATTATCTTATCGAAAGTTATCTTATCAAGAGCATGTAGAATTTGGGAAAACTATTTTTAAAGTTAACATTTGCACTGACTTTGAATCGATTATATTTTGAACACTTAAGATCTCGTAGAGTAGTAAGAGGAATATGCATTTAAGACATACAATAAGCATTTTATTCAATTTAAGTCAATTTTCAGCAAGTTATAGTTTGAAAATTTTCTTAAGTTTTCATTCATTTTTGTTACTTAATTGAATTTGAACGGACTGTAAATGAGTGTTTTAAATAAATTAACGATGTAGCTTTTGGTTGGATTTTTCTATTAAAAGAAAGTTTTCAGTATTACTTTACCGTATTTGTATATTTTTATCCCATCTTCTTCTTCAAGTGCCACCTGCGCGACGGTCGTCTGTAATCATCATAGCTATTCGGACTTTAGAGACGGCTGCTCTGAAAAATTTGTCTTACTACATCCGTACCATTCTCCATGCGAAACCATGGCATTCTACATCTCCCTATTCTTATTTTTCCTTGGATCTTTCCTTGCATAATGAGTTAAAGCAAGTTGTATCTCTTTCCACGTGTACTATATCCGAGATGTTCCAATTTTCTTTTCTTGGTTGTATTTAAGACTTCCATTTCTTTATTCATCTTTCTCAGAACCTCTTTGTTTGTGACGTGTTCTGTCCACGATATTTTAAGAATTCTTCTGTACAGCCACAGCTCGAATGATTCAAGTTTTTTCATTGATGCTGCATGCAAGGTTCAAGTTTCCATTCCATAAAACAAAGTCGAGAAAACGTAGCGCCTTGCCAACATAACTCTTAGCTTCAACTTTAAATCTCTTGTGCAGAACACTCTTTCATCTGTGGAGTTAATCATTGTTCCAAGATATGCACATTTGTCCACTCGTGCTTGTCTTTTTGTCTTCTTGACGTTCATTGTTAGAGCGTATTCTTTTCCATACTCCACTATTCTGGTCACTAATCTTTGAAAATCTTCAATATTTTCGGCTAATTTGACAGTGCCATATCTAATGTTGTTAATGGGAACTCCATTTACCTTTATTCCAGCTGTTTCACCCTCGAGAGCTTTTTCAGGATTTTTTCCGAGTAGGCATTAAAAGAATTGGCGACATTTCGCATCCCTGTCTCACCCCACGTCTAATTTCAATTTCCTCTGACAACTGTTTCAACACCTATTTTTGCTCTCTGCTTATAGTATAAATTTGATGATTCTGAGGTCATTGTAGTGTATCTTCTTTGATTTCACCACATTAATTAATTGTTCATGTCGTACTTGATCGAATGCTTTATTATAGTCAATAAAATACACAAATGCATCTGGATTGACGTCCAGGTACCTTCGTATCGGTATATTAAGTGAAAAAAGAGTTTCATGCGGTCCTAGGCCTTTGCGAAACCCAAATTGTGTAGGCTACATACTTCATCACTTCAAAAGCTTCTTCTTCTTTAAGTGTCATCTCCGCGACGGAGGTCGGCAATCATCATAGTTATTCGGATTTTAGAGACGGCGGCTCTGAAAAGTTCATTTGTTGTACATCCGTACCATTCTCTCATGTTGTGCAGCCACGATATTCTGCGTCTCCCTATGCTTCCTTTTCCTTGAATCTTTCCCTTCATAATCAATTTGAGCAAGTTGTATCTCTGTCCACGTGTAATATGTCCGAGATATTCTAATTTTCTTTTTTTGATGGTATTTAAGATTTCCATTTCTTTATTCATCTTTCTCAGAACCTCTTTGTTGTGACTTGTTCTGTCCACGCTATTTTTAGAATTCTTCTGTACACCCACAGTTCGAATGATTCTAGTTTTTTCATTGATGCGGCATTCAAGGTCCAAGCTTCTATTCCATAAAACAAAGTCGAGAAAACGTAGCACCTAGCCAACTTAACTCTTAGCTCCAACTTCAAATCTCTTGTGCAGAGTACTTTTCTCATTTTGTTAAAATTTGCTCTAGCCTTTTCTATTCTGATTTTGATTTCCTGGAAGTAATCACCTGTGGAGTTGATCATTGTTCCAAGATATGCATATTGATCGACTTTATAACTACATTGGGAACTTCAAAAGCTACATACGTTAATTATTAGTAACTTTCTACATGTGCCTTTTATAATTTAGCAATTTTTTAATCAACCGTTGGATATTCCTCTTTTATTAAGAAAGTAATTAGTAGATTTAAAGATTTATTGCAAATTTGTTACGGATAAACAAAGTCAAGGTACGTCTTAATGGATTTTCATTTCTCTGCTAATTTTTCCAATTCTTATTCTTATTTTTCTTATATTCACAGCTTTCAAAGTTTAATAAGCTCTCTTTAGGCTAAGCTAAAGATATTTCAGAATGTCAACAACAACAATAATGTTTAGAGTAAGAGTTTTGTCACCATTCGCGTCAATTAGTAACTCACGTTGGTCATAGTACTAAATTATTTTTTTATGTACCTATAGCATATAGCATTTTTGGTAGAACTAGAGCATCTTTAATACTTAAATTCTTAGTAAAAAATGATGAACGAAAAAAAAATGTATACTGATGAAATCCTCCTGTATTTTCACAAAATACAACATTTTATTTTGTTTTTGAAAAGTCCTCAACTCAGATTTGTTGCATCTTAGAAAATCAATGTTTTTTCAAACAAACTGAGAAATCAGTTAGGGTAAGCTCTGGATCTATGTGGGTCATCAAAATGAATTGCTGTAGATATATAGCATATATTTGGCCTTTCGTATTTCAGTTCTTATTTGTATTTGAATATTTTTGTTCATTCTTTTGTTGTTCTTTGAGTTTCTTCTTTCTTCCATGAGTTGCAGTATATTGCATGCATACAACTATTCATCTTCTCTTTCTTTTGTGTTAGATGCTCTTCTCTGATCTTGTTGAAGGTTTCACATATATTCTGGAGTGATTCTTCTGCATTATATGTTTCCTCCATGTTACTTAGCTTCTTTGAAAGAATCCGTAGAACGGTCCCTTTTATTTCCTTACATTTTAGTCTTCTCATATCGCATTTTTTGGTACTATTCTTTCTTGTACCCTTCTTAAATCTAAAGCTAAATTTACCAGCAACAGGAACATAATCTGACGATATGTCAACACCGAGGTAACTTTTATTTGATAGGCATCTCTTATCTCTTCGTCTCTTCTATAAGTTAGATCTAATCAATTTTTTATAGATCTGATAGCAAAAAATTGAATTCAATTAAGCTAGAAGAAAAAACAATAGGAAACTCATTACAAACAAGTTAAACGGGTTTACTAGTATTAATATTTGTATAGTTGGCTTTTTTGACATATTTACTATTTGTATTGCTTCTGATAGAGTTACCAAATTGATGCGAACGGACAAATAATAATTTTGGTATAAAAAAATTTTAGTTGTTAGTTGTTGACAGCGCCAGTCTATTCTTCTGTTACTTTTAAGAAATATACTAAACAATGTGACATTCAGCCTATTTTCTCTCTTTTTAATTTAGTTTTTCTTTTGTTTTAACTAATCTTAGGTGCCTGCTATTTCTTTGGCTTATGAAGAAGCTGAGAGTGATATTATGAAGAGACCCCCGAGAAACCCACAAACCGATAAACTTGTCAATGATAGGTGCATTTCGTTTTTATTTTTTTTATTTACATGTTTTTTAATAATATAATTACTAACTCCCTAATTATGTTTGTTGTACATACGAATTTTTTCAGTCAATTTAGAAAATGCGCCAAAATTCTTTATTTTAAAATCTAAATTGACTGAATTGGATTTTATTAATACTAAAAAAAATTCTGATGCCTGGGTATTAAACAAATAATAAACGGAATAGCATGGGTATTACCCTACTAAAACAGTAGTTAGACGATAACATGTGGGTGTTGTTAATATATTTGGAATGTCTGATTTGTTGTCCAAAAGCATAACTTATAATCAAGCTGTAAGGGGTAGTTAGAATTGGGAAAAGTTCAATTTACGTTGCGTTCTTTTTTTTTTCATATTTAACCAGAAGAATGGACGCTGGTTCCTAATACCCTAACAAAGTTGTGTCAGGACTAAATTTCCGAGGTTGTTATTTAACTTAAAAACTTCTGTCACTCCATACATCAGGGTGAAACCTCCAGTTAAGGCATAATATCTTTGCAGATCTCCTGCTATCACCTGATTCCCATTATTTCTCCTACACATTCATCGAGAACACCACACCCTCAAGAACCACCAAAGGTTTTTAACTCCCTGTCTTAGAGATGATGCTTCTTCTCTCACGTCATCTCTCTCTCTCTCTCTCTGTCTCTTTCTTTATGGGGGTCGTCCGCACCCCACCAATTTGTGGATCAATTTCCACCACTACTTGTCTCCCATCATCTTCTCCGACATTTCTCTCCAGGGATCAGTTACACTCTCTTTCATCCGTCCAACGCTGGCACTCCAATATCGTGTGTGTCACCGAAAGACTATAGTAAAGGCACTGGTCGGACTTTTCTCTCCTGGACTTTAAAAGGTAGATGCGGAAGCAGGCATGGTATGTGAGCATCTGCTTCAGGTTATACCCACAGTCCACCCAGCTGCGCAGATTTGGGATTAGTGACTTCGTTCACTGACTCCGCCACATCACGTGTTGCCTCTGACTCTTCCTATCACTGCAGTGGTCGATTGAAACTAATCTCTCGGCTAGTTTTTTCTCACTCGTCTCTCAGTTTCCAATGTTCTTTTCCTCATGTATCCTACTCGTCATTTGGCACAACACATCAGCCCCTTCCTCTCCTAGAGTCTTTCAAACCTTTACGGTATTCCATGAGGTTCTACTACCTTTCAATCCGAAAACCGTTAAAAAACAATAAAAAATTGTTTAAGAAATGTACTGTCTTACTATAGCTTCTATAAATCACAAGATGCTACAAGAAAATCATATGTCATTAAAAAATCCACAAGGAAAAGAAAATGTTTTTCCTGTAGTTGGCTGTATACCATCAATCACAAAATTGGAAAGAAATCCTTTGTAAAAGGTATAAAATTTTTTTATTAAAATCCCTTAAAAGGGCTACATCACAACAAAACGTTTTCGATTTTTATAAAAAATCATCATCAGTGTTCGATAAACTGGATGCTAGCTGAGCCACAAAAGAAAAATATCCGGGTAAAAACCCTTTACATATAATATAGATGCCTTAAAAGTGCATACTTCAATAAAAAGCCCTGTGATGGTCACATGGCAACCAGGATAATGCCCTACTAAGGTAATGTATTGAGATTTCCCAACACGTGGGATCCAAATTGAGTTGATTACATTTCAACTGAGTTGCCATTAAGTCATTGAAATGTAATCAACTCAATTTGGATCCCACGTGTTGGGAAATCTCAATACATTACCTTAGGGCATTATCCTGGTTGCCATGTGACCATCACAGGGCTTTTTATTGAAGTATGCACTTTTAAGGCATCTATATTATATGTAAAGGGTTTTTACCCGGATATTTTTCTTTTGTGGCTCAGCTAGCATCCAGTTTATCGAACACTGATGATGATTTTTTATAAAAATCGAAAACGTTTTGTTGTGATGTAGCCCTTTTAAGGGATTTTAATAAAAAAAATTTATACCTTTTACAAAGGATTTCTTTCCAATCATATGTCATTGTTAATTGTCAATCTCTCCTATGCATCAGCTCACAGATCTACCACTGTGACATGTTTGTCAGTTGCCTCGTGCAGTTGTGAAACAGTTTTTGAATATGTTTATAACAAATTGGAAATATTTTTAGTAGTAGATAATTATCTATTAAGCAAACAATTGACACCTAGAATAATGGCTGAAGTTAATGACGTCATTATATTCTAGTAAATATTGTCTTTGATGGAACTTATGTTTGATATTAAGTTATTTTGGATGACGAATCAGACGACATTTATAACAGTGGGGTAAAAATTAACAATTTTTTGATTTTTGTAACATTTTTGTAAACAAACTGACACAATAATAATACACTCCCTTTTCCCGATACGCGTAGTTGCCTTGCTTAGCACTTAGCCTTGTATTGTTCTTAGTCTTAGAAACGATAGTTTTTACCATTAATAAGGATTATGTTTATGTTTAATTTCATTATTTGTGCGATATGTTCAATGTTTCACTTCACAGTCATTTGCTTTGCTGTTGAATTGACATTTTTTTGTAAATATATTTAAATGAATTCAAAAACGAGAACAACATTAATATGTTTGTGATAGAAGTAAGCAATTCGATTATTAGTAATGTTAATAGGTTTATTTAACACAGAAAGTGTAGCAGAATTTTATTTATACAAGTATTTAACACAAGAGTGTACACATCAAATAAAGATCAAGTCTTGGATGTATAAAACAGCTATTCGATCAGTAATGAATAATGAAAATATATATTTATTTTATTTAGCGTATGGTGGCTTACATCACAGAATAGGTAATTATTTAGGTTTATGCATTATACATCACAAATAGATTTCCAGTTTTTTTATATATTCGATTGACCCTTCGGTTGCATTACAAAGTTTAAAGGGTCGCCTGTGTATGCTCTGCGTGAGCCGTGCGCCGCAGTCACAAGAAAGCGAGGGAAGTTTACCACATCTGTAGATGGAGTCGGCGCATCTTCGAAGGGTTTTCTGGACACCTTTCTTTCCAAATCTCTATTTTCTTTTTGACCTGCTGATTCATAATTCATGTTTCGCCGTGGGTCTGATTCTTCTTTTAAAGGTGCCTATCTTCTGGAGATGTTGGCGACCACATTGATCCATCTTATTATATTCACAGCAGCTTGAAATAGATCAGTTGACGTTAGACCAGTCCACTTCTTAAGATTGGCCAGCCAGGATATACGTCTACGTCTAGGGCCTCTCTTGCCCTCAATCCTGCCTTGTAGAATCAACTGTAGTAGTCGGTATTTATCATTACGTATAATGTGGCCGAAGTAAGCCAATTTTCTGTTCGTTACGGTGTTAATTATTTCTTTGTCTTTTCTCAGCCTCTGGAGAATAGTTATGTTAGTTGTGAGATGTATATATGAGGCCCTCAACATACGTCGGTAGAACATTTCAAACGCCTCTAACCGTTTTATGGCATCTTCTGTAAGACTCCAGCTTTCTACTCCGTAGAGGAGGACAGTAAGGACGTAACATCTAAGAATTCTTATGCGTATATTGATACTTAAAGATAAGTTGCAGAGAATCTGCCTAAGACTATTAAAAGAGCTTCTGGCTTTTTCAATACGAGTTTTTATTTCGTAGCTATGATCCCAAGTATCCTTAATGTTGCAGCTCAGATAGAATATTTTCTGTACTCTTTCTAGGGGTGTATTGTTTACGGTAATCTGGGCGTTTATGTTGGTGTTCTTACTAACGATAGTTATTTTTGTCTTCTTACAATTTAGTTGTAGGCCGTATTTGTTACATGCTTCTACAACATTATCCATTTAAACTCAACCACTGTTTGAGTGGACAGTGAACCAAAGTTTACTGAAGATGGACTTTTGTAATCCATTTGGATTTCTAATCTAATTTTTAATTAAATACTTATATTAATAATTACAACTTCGAGTTTTTTACTTCGATGTTAGCTTTTTTATATTTTTACTTGTATAAATAATTTTTCTCTATCAGTAATTGTAGCTTACTTGCAAATTTCAACATAATAAAACA
Source organism: Diabrotica virgifera virgifera (assembly GCF_917563875.1). Lineage (NCBI taxonomy): Eukaryota > Metazoa > Arthropoda > Insecta > Coleoptera > Chrysomelidae > Diabrotica > Diabrotica virgifera. The sequence goes on along the minus strand of NC_065448.1, from coordinate 720,709 downwards.
GTAAACTTCAGTTTTAACATACTTCGTGTTAATAATAATGTATATATGGATTTGTAAGTAATTTGTGACGATTCAGTAATACGTTGGTAATTTCTTTTACATATATTTCGATATCTAATATTCAACAGCAAAGATTAAAAAGTGTAGTCGTTTTTTTGTTGAAAAAAAAAATCGCACATATCAGACACACATCTACCTACAGACTAGGCAAAACCAAGGAGCAGTGCAAGCATGTGAGTGTTCGCCCTCTCACATCCGTCCATTTTGTTTTTTTTTGTTGGTTTTTTGTTGACATGTATTTGTTTGGCCGAGCTCAGGTACCTGCCATTTCCCTGGCATACGAGGAGGCAGAATCAGATATAATGAAGCGAAGACCTAGAAACCCTTTCAGTGATAAGCTCGTCAACGAAAGGTAATAGAATGTCTTCGATGCTACATCCTACTTTTTTCTGAAACACTCGAGCTCTGTTGTCTAAGCTCGATACTTAACTGCCTCTCGAAAAGGCTCGGCTGCATTTTATATTTCTTGAACTTTTACGTTTTTCTTCATTCTGCGAAACTTCTGCTTTTCCCTTCATCCCATTTTACCATTGCACATTGCACATTGTTTTGTTTTTGTATACGACTTAATACTCAACTGAACAGGTAAAATTCTTGGAACTTTCAGCAATGACCCAAACGTAACGCTTTTTACTCGTTAGAGATCGCTAAACTCATACTTTGAGTACTACAGTACGTAAATTTTTCAACTGGATATGAGTAATATACATTGAGTTAAGTGTGGCAACTGCGCTTTCTCGAATCTATGTCAACGAGCCGTGATAGCCGTGACGTCAAATCAATGTTGGCGACTCTGAAAAGTTTCCAAACAAAACAAATTTCTATCACTGTCAGTTGAATTCACACGTGGTGTTTGTGACAGTGATTTCTGTTTTTAGAACGGGAATATATTGCTTGTACCTTATTGTCTCTCTTAGTCTTTTCTGAGTAATGCTTACAATCGGGTACCCGATATACACTTACCTAATTATAGAAATTAAATAAGGTACAAGCAATATATTCCCTTTCTAAAAATAAAAATAAAATTTGGCGTCACTGCAACAAGCACTACGTGTAAATTCAACTGACACTGACAGAAGTTTGTTTTGTTTGGAAACGTTTTAGAGTAGCCAATATTGATTTGACGTCACGAATATCACGGTCCATTGGCATAGACTCGAGAAAGCGCAGTTGCCACACTTACTTCAATGTATATTACCTGTGTCCTGCTGAAAGATTTACGTTCTGTAATTGTTTGTTTTAGTAACAACATCTACGCATAGATGGCATAGCTTTATATGTTACCGATATACCATCTGCGTGTTTTCTTATACATACAATAATTACACAAAAATAGAAATTCACAAGTAAATAAATTTCCTGTAGTCGGCTGTATTCGATAAATCACAAAAAATTATTAAAAGATCCTTTATAAAAGGTATATTTATTAAAAAGACCCTTTCAGGCTACAGCACAGAATGTTATCGGAATGATAATTCCATCATCAGTGTTGCTCACAAGGTATACATGGTTGAGCCACTAATATGGGTTAATAATAAATTTATTACGTTAATATCTACAACAATATAACATAATAATAACTTTACAATATTTAAAGGGGCTTCACCCATATATTTTTAGTGGCTCAACCCTAATATATACCGTGTAAGTAGCACTGATGATGAACTCTTTAGTTCGAAAATGTTCTGTGATGTAGCTCGAAAGGGACTTTTTAATAAGTATACTCTTTATAAAGGATTTTTTAATAAATTTTTGAAAATTAGAAATATTTTGATGGCGTTTTATTTTCCTGGTCGGAAATTGGATTCAAAATTTGAATTTTTGAAAAATTCAAATTTTTGTTACGTCGTCGGTAACCAAAAGTTTTCTAATACATAATTTCATTTTTTGTCCTTCGCTTAATATAACAATCCAAATAGCTTACATACATTTTAAAGTTAAATAGTTTAAAATGGTATTGTCAGTATTTACGAGATGATAGACAAAATTTGTACAAGCGTCAAGTATCCGTGTGAATTTTTGAAATTTTTAATTTATTGCAACCGACAAAACTAAAAAAATGACGTTTTTGTTAGTAAGTTTGCGCCGGATCTTATTTTTTAATCGGAAAGAACATAAAAAAGAGGAAAAAGGATGAATTCTGGGCTTAAAGGAATTTGATCTCTCTTAAAAGGGGCTACCGTTTTGATAACCCTTATTTTCTAAAAAAAATATTAGATCCTTTTAAAAGGTATTGAAAAGTTTCTAAATAAGGGTTACATTACATCATAGAACGTTTTCGGATTAAAAACTCCATCATCAGTGTTACAAAGCCCAAAAATAAGTATAACCTAATTAATTAAGAAAACATGATTTAAAATGTTGACTAAGGTTAAAAACTGCAAGTGGTCATACTTATAATAGTGTGCATGCTTGAGCCACCAAAATGTTTTGGGTAAAAACCTTTTAAATGTTGAAAAGTAAAGTTAAAGGGTTTTTACCCAAAACATTTTGGTGGTTCAGGCATGCACACTGTTGTAAGTATGACCTCTTGCATTTTTTAACCTTAGTCGACATTTTACATCACGTTTTTCTTAATTAATTAGGTTATACTTATTTTATGGCTTTTTTAACATTGATGATGGATTTTTAATCCGAAAAGGATCTGTGGTGTAATATAACCCTTATTTAGGGACTTTTAAATATACCTTTTACAAAGGATCTAGTATTTTAGCTACAGGAACTTTATTTTCCTCGTGAATTTTTCTAAAAAAAATGATATTCAGTGCGTTATGAACATATATAGATGATAATCATTAGTATACAATGAGTACACAATAGCTCACAACAGCTCAGAAAAGATACTGATAAAAAGAAAACAAATTCCACAGTTGAGTTTAGGTCGAAACTGCTTTACTTATCTCTCACCTCTTAGTACACCTTCACCTACATGATATTTTCACCTCTCACAAACGAATTCAGAACATAATATATATGACAACCCTCCTGCATATCTTGTAACAACATACATGTACGTGGTTTTCGCTTGTGCCGATGGTGTGGTGAGTAGCAACTGAACGGGCTTTTGTCGAATCAACATCCTTCACCTCATCTCTTTCCATTCGTTAAGTTGTAGAAAAATAATATATTTCTATGGTGACACATTTAATGTAACATAAATAATATTGTAAAGTGTTGCAAATGAACTTTCAGTGGATGTTTCAGAAAGAAACAATAATAAGAAAAGTAATTTTAAACGATTTTGGTTTTCTTTAATATAACGAGTAGAATCCAAAAGTTACAACAAGATCTAAATATACATGGTGTTCAGAAATGAAATCAACAAGTTATTGTTTAAATTCACAGTATATAGATCTTTTTATAAAGGCAGTGCTATTCTCTGTCAGTTATTATTACTTCAAGTTTCATCTAAATTACTTATTTTATCTAGCTCCAGTTGGTATTGAGTTTTTGCTTATAGATCACGCTTCTCTAGGTCAAAATTTAACTGAATCTTTCAGTTGGTGCTAAAATTTTTTCTTCCTATGATTTGGTCTGTATGGTTCACTTAATTTTTCAAAAACAATAGTTCTGCTGAGATGAGTACTAGCGTGACGTTAATTTTAGTGTTTATTCCCCTTTGCCATTGAATATGTTAAAATAAATCATTATTATGAAAATATAAATGTTCTACAAGTTCTTTGATGTAATTCAGCTGGAAGGTGTTATCTAATAACAAATTAGGAAGGCACGGAGAAAAATGGACAAGTTGAGGCACAGTTTTTTCTTCGTACAGCCGTTACATTATAAATCGTACTGCAGACCATTAGCTTACTGTACATCTTTCATTTATTGATAATACCTAATACCCAATACCCTAATACCCTGATATATTCTATTCCAGAATTCTGAAACCTTATACCAGCTTGTAAAGGTGTGGCAGACGTTTTTGGTAGTCTCCAAAAAGTGTTTATTGCTTGCGATCTAATGCCACTCAGTCATACAAGATCTGGTTGACTGTGTTAGGTTCTCCGCTACAGAATCTGCAGTTTAAGTCTCCATGAAACAGTCCCATTCTATGTAGGTGTCCCTTGACTCACGTATGTCCAGTAAAGAAGTCCGCTAGCTGATCTCTGAGTTATGTTGTGTTCTGATCTAGGCTTTTTGCCGGTAGCAAATGGTCCATTATGGCTCATCTAAGACAATCTCTGGACAAAAATATTTTGTAGTCGATTCAGAAAATAAGAGAACCAAAGTGCGGAAATCACTAGAAGTGCAAGACTGGCATGGGCAGGCTTTGGAAAACTAAGTTGGATATTTAAGAACCGCAAAATACCTTAATACTTGAGGAGCAAAGTCTTTAACCAGTGTATCCTTCCTATCATAATATATGGATGTCAAACCTGGATCCTAATCAAGGCAAATATGAATAAACTAACCACAACAGAAAGAGCAATGTTAGTTATAAGACTGTCAGATAGAAAGAGGAACAACTGGAAAAGCCGAAGATATAAGAAAAATTGCCAAGCCCAAATGTAGCCTCACAAGCCACACTGCTAGACAAAAAAGACCAATATTGGAGACCTTACAAAGGTAAACCACCCAGGTAACAAATTGGAAGTATGTTGCTAAGAATACAGTTCGATGTAAGGAGTTCAGTTGGTCTGTCAAAAAATGGTCAATAGCAGCTTAAGTAGAAGAAGCAGAAGTAGTTCCAAGTTAGAGGATAAAAATGGAAAACATATGAATACTTATCTGCCCTGTTAGAATAGAAGTCGTATCTGCAATTTTGAGTTTTCTTAGGTTATAACGCCAACACATTGATAGCCAAATACTCTACCTATATGTTAAGAATGAAAGGCATATCTGCTGTTTAAAAATAAGTTATTCCATTTTAAAATTTTGTCGGATCTGCATTCATACAGTTTATGTTAAGCCAATTTGTCGAATCTCCATTTGTTAACATTTTTAGTCGTATCTTCACAAGACGATTTGTAGTTACGACAAATTTGCTTAACAATTGTGTAGTTTCGACAAAATATTCTAACAGTAGGAAGATATAACCTATATAATTATTCATAGTGTTCCCGCCTTTTTAGTTTCTTAACCTAAAATTTAACCGGTTGTAAGCGTTATTCGGCGTATCTGATTTTCTAGTATTAATCTTATTGTTATAGTGTTTTTAAGTGTGTTTACATTAAAGTTTATTAACTGAACCAGTAACAATGGACAGAAATAGCAGAGCATTTAAAATGCTGCATATTTTAAATAACCAACAAAGAGAGAAAATACATAGTTTACGACGACGTGTCGTGAAGAAGCCTAAACTTCAGCATGATAATGACCCCGATTTTATTTTGTCAGATTCAGACACGGAAGAAATTGAGGAACCGAAACTTCAGCATGATAATGACCCCGATTTTATTTTGTCAGATTCAGAGACGGAAGAAAGTGATCAACCGAAAATTCAGCATGATAATGACCCCAATTTTATTTTGTCAGATTCAGAGACGGAAGAAAGTGAGGAACCGAAACTTCAGCATGATAATGACCCCGATTTTATTTTGTCAGATTCAGAGACGGAAGAAATTGAGGAACCGAAATTAAACATAAAAGGTTAAAATAAAGTGAAGATTATTAGTGATATAACTTTGAGAGCTGCAAATGTTGTTCCTGAAGAATCTGATTCCAAAGGTGAAGAAGAAGATAAGGAAGACTGTCTCCATTTTATTCAAGACATCTTGGTAGATATATGTATCTGTTGAAAGGGCAGAAAACGACAATTTAACTAAAACAGGGGAAATCCGTAAACGAAAGAAATTTAAAGAGAGCCTAGCAATGAGAAAAAAAAAAAGAAAATTAACAGCCACAATTGCTAAGCACCGTGTAAAACCATCTTGTATCTCTTGCAAGAGGAGATGTTCCGAAAAAATTACAGAAGCGAGACGAACAGAAATAAATGGAGAATTTTGGAAATTGCAAAAAGACGAACAGAAAAATTTTATTTTTAATAACGCTCTGAACAAGTAACCAAACGGAAAACCACAGCTAGTGTTGTATCTAGAAGGTCGAAAAGTTTTTTAAAGTAATTGTTATGGAATTAGCTGACTTTTTTGAATGACAAGATGGTACTTCTGCATATAAACTGAATAAAATTAATACCAGGCCATACCTAAATCAAATGGTTCAAGTAAATTTTTCTATAGGTAAATATACTTTTTCGTACAAAACCAGCTTCACCTCAGAGACAGAAAGTGAAGTAAACATTCTGAATGCAAAGATTGCAAAACGGAATGACAAAACCTTCACCCAATTCCATTCCTAGAGGCATAACGGCTGAAAGAAAACAAGTAATTATATCCAAACTGTGTGAACACATGCCTAAAAGCAGACAAACGTTTTAGAATAATTTACCAACTTCAATGGAACCTGGAGCTTTACATGATTAAAAAAACTAATTATGACTTTATGTTATTTTGTTTATCTTAATAAACTATAACTTTGATTAAGATAAGACTTTTTACTTTACCTTATTTTTATGATTTGTTAGGATTAAATGTCGTATCTATCAAAAGTCTAATTTCAAATACTCTGAAAGAAAATTGCACGCACTCATTAAATTTGTACTCAAAAAATATATTGCGATGTTGTAACAAGATTTTTAATGAGTCATTACAGTTGATGGCAGTTAATCAAATCTAAAACATGGAATATCTCAAAATAGGGATTTTGTCAGTTACGACTTCTATTCTTAACAGGGCAGTTATACTCTTGACATTGAGTGTAATTCCATGTACACATCATCAGCATCGTTAGCTTAACAATCCTTTGTTGGCATTAACTTGTTCCAGGATTTACTGCATTCTGTTATTTTCTTTGTTTTTACCGTTAGTAATCTTTAAGGTTTTCAGATCTTGTTTCATATGTTCCATACGTCTGAGTTTTGGTCTTTCCTTTGACCTTTTTCCCACTGGTGTCTGTCTTATCACTTTATTAACATGGATTGATTTATTAACGAGCAGTATGAGAGCAGATGGAACCTTGCGTCTCAGTATTCCTCATTTGAAAGATGGAGTGGAAGTATTCGCAAATGGTTTATGTGATTATTTTATTCATAATCACTTTACACGAGGATGTAAGTGTTTAAGACAGTTCTTTTTAAGGTTTTTAATAGATTAAAGTAAAATATATCATTAATTGGAATGAGTATTACAAAAAACGTCTCAGGGTATTGAAAAATTAGAGATTTAGATGAACTATAGAAATATATAGAGATAGAACTATAGAAATTATTTTTCTTTCAATTTAACCTCATTTCAATCCAACGTATCTCATTCATCGATTCACGCACCTCATTTTTATTCATTTTGCACTACAACAAGCTTCTTCATGAACCGCGTCCCTCTAAATATAGCATCCCTACCCTTTGTTCCCTCTACACACTATTCTAAACAATCTAAATACTAAAAAAACGACCAAACTTGGTGCACGATTATTCCTACTACTAACTTTTGTCTTGGTTGCGCCGCCATCTTTCTCTATAGGTGCCTGCTATATCTCTGGCTTATGAGGCCCCGGAGTCCGACATTATGAAAAGACAACCTAGGGACCCGTATAGGGACAACTTGGTTAACCGTAGGTGGGTCACTACTACCAAGATTATTCAAGACAAGGTTGCTATATACTTAGGACAAAGACAGACAATTTTGAAGTTTTTGGTATTTTGTTCGAGCATGCTTTTGTACATATTCTACGAATACTTCACTTTCTTTGTTGCTTCAATACGTTATTTCGTAATTTTTGTTTAATATTTAAGATATTTTATTACAATTTTTGGTTTTTGCTATGCAGAAACACGATTAATAATTTTCATTTGTCATATGTCACATTAGTTGTGACGTCATACTGTTTTTTTTTAGGTTAGATCTGCCTAGAAATCAAATAAACGGAATTTGTTATGTTATTTCCACAAGAATTTATTTTAAAATGTTCAAAAATTTTTATTTATTATTTTATTTTTTATAAGTTTATAGAAAAAAAAAACAGAGAAATGAGTGCAAAATATTTAATTTGTCCTTCAAACTTCTGTATTTTTGTACATATTTGTGTGTGATTTCAAATAATCCAAAAAATAATGATGGTCCAGACAAGATCTGGTCTGAAAAATATATTTTCCATAGGAGTCTATTTTTTGCTGGTATCACTTCAGTATGTACCTCTTTATCAACCATCAAGATACAAGTCCTTTTGCTTAATTTTTTATTTAACAAAATCTGAAAAAGAACGAAAATTGTTTGCTTTTTGCGCCCATATTTTTGACTATAACTCGAGAGATACCGCACCATCAGTGCAAAACTGTTGTAAGTCAAAAATTTTATGAAACGGAAGTACATAATCATGGGATTCGCTTGTAAACATGCATATCTATCCCATGTAAAACTGTAGTAACTTTCAATGCTCAACCGGCGAAATATCACAACTACAACAGTTTAACTATTTTGCGTTTTTGAACATAAGTTTCGTGCAAAACTGTTGTAACTCTAATAACAGAGTTACCACAGTTTTGCACGGAACATTGCAATGGCTTCGATAACAAACAACCTGTTGTAACTCATTTTCTAGTGCATTGGCACTAAATGTGTACCTCATAATAATAATTTCGATTTACACAAAACATAAAAACAAGTTTTTAATAACAGGCCACACACAAAACGTTATACAGTCGGAAAAATAAAAGAATACCCATGAACGAACATATAAAACACGCTGTAATTTCCTGTCACCGTGTCACAAAGAAAATTGCCCAGCGCAAGTACATGTAATAATAATTATTACATGTACTTGGGCTGGCCAATTTTTTGTATGACACGGTGACAGGAAAATACAGCGTGTTTTATAGGTTCGTTCATGGGTATTCTTTCATTTTTCCTACTGTATATAAAATAAATGTTATATATAATTTAAAAAAAACGACCAGATAGCCTACCAGCTACCAGATAGCCTCAGGATAAAGTCAGGGCCCAGAGCACGCCAAATAGAATTATATTTTGCTGACGTCACAAAATAGAATTTCATAATGGGAGAATCGACGGTTGCTAGGCAGCGTGACGTCACTAAAATAGAATTCTATTTTGCGTGCTCCCACTGCAGAGTCGATCGGATAACCTAGCGTGAACGGAAAACAGAAAAAAGTAACGCAGCAGTTTGAAATTTATATGAATCTGAGGTTTAGACTGGAATACGCGGGCGTCTGATCGGCCCGCGTATTCCGCGAAATAAAAAATTAAGTACAAGGTTTGCGACTAGGCATATCGTAATTATTGATACAAGGCGCATCCTAAAGTAATTCCAGCAAAAAAAAATAAACTATGGCAAATGTCCATTATGGTCTGTTTTTCGACAGGTTCCGCCTAGACTATAACTTAAAACGAACTAACATGGTATTAAAATAGCTCGTTCGGCTTATTTGTAGTCAAAACTCGGACCTAACCTCAAAAAACAATGACACTATGACGTCACCGCTGACGTGTCGTATCCAACTATGTATTAGAGTTTCGTCGAGAGTTGTCTTTCTTTGTCTTAGTCGAACCAAAAGACAACCTTTATCTAGTTTAAACGGGTCACTGCAGTGGTGTCGTGATGGCTTGGCACTACACAACAACTACCTCGGCACTTGCAATACTACCGCGTACCAATCACAACCCCCCCTAATTTGTTTTTTTTTATTTTTTTTTGTGTACGAGCACTTCTTCACGTAGTAGTTTTCGAATATTCTATCTATGAATTGTAGGCAGACCAATTTTAGTTTTCGTATTTGTTGTTTTTTATAACATTGATATTTTTGCGTGTACTTTATTTAGTTAGGCTAAGAGTTTTTGAAAATATATAAAAACATTTTGCAGTCACGTGACATTTCTGTTCACACATCATATTATGGGATTGTTTACTACAGCTAGTTAAAAAATACAGACAAAAAGTAATAACTCAGAATAGAGGTAAAAATACAGCCAAATCACTATGATCACAAATAATCACAAATAAATACTATGTTACTTATAGTTCTAGTGGAAGACATACAAAGGCAAGAATAATAAATGCTTTCCGTTAAATAATTCAAGTTAAGTTAAATTTGAGTTCTTTCGATACTTCTGGAGATAATAAAGTAGCATTTTCTTTCTTGGAAATTTCTTAATGGAAGAACCTGTGACGGAGGCAGAACAGAAGAAGGGCCAAGCTGTAGGACAAGTACGAACTAAATACTAATAACTCAATAAATACAAGATACCTTAATACTTCAAAAGTCAAAGAATCGAAGGACACTGGCTTGCATCTCATAATACAAAAAGGGCAGGTAGGGGAGAAAAAATGGTATCGTAGAATTTGGTGACATAATTATTTCGGTAATTAGGCGTATATTGAGAACGCTGGAATAGAAAAGAAATCGTATAATCGAATTAAAAAGGAATAATTAAACTTACCACAGTTTGTGGGTTTTTTACTACTACTACTACTAGTACTATTCAAAGACTTATAAACTAACTTCGTGTTACATATCGGTAGAAATCCAATACTTACAGCTCAAGGAAGAACATGTGGAAGAAAAATATATGGAATGGGATAGATACTGAGATTTATTTGTGATTTTCATAGTATTTGTCTTGTCTATCTTAGTTGCAGTTTGTCTTGCTAGACTATGTTTTTATTAAAATATTGATTTCCAATATTTATCATTTTTACTACAAATTTCGTTATACGCCATTGATCAGGTATTTTTATTGTGTTTCTCTTTATAAAAAAAAGCGGTCTATAGAAAATTATATATTTATTGAAAAAAGTTTAAATTAGCTAGAAATTGTATCCAAGCTAGGATGGTTTGATAATCCTATTCGCTGCGCCAATTTTATTACAGTTTGAGCATCCTATTCACTGCGCCAATTTTTAAACAGTTTGTGTAAATCTCTTGTTATACGGGGAAGCAAATTTTAGAAATGAATTTCACTTTTTGATATAAAATATTTAAGAGGAAACAGTAGCGATCAACAGGTAGCGAAAACGCGTTCCATGATTGCGGCTGTAATTTTGAATGATTTTTCGAGATATTTGGCACACGTATTCGTAATATAATAAAGAATGGCGGTACAGAGCCCAATTTGAAAAATATATTAATATGTGGAAATTACTCTGTAATTAAATACAATATTAAAAAAACGAGCCTGTATCGCCATTAAGAAGAACAAAAAATACATTTTCTTCAAATAAACTTTTTTATCCGATGCCTAGATTTTGTGTCATTTTGGAACTACTAAAATTTTTTATTTCATTAGTAATTCCAAAATGACACAAAATCTAGGCATCGGATAAAAAAGTTTATTTGAAGAAAGTGTATTTTTTTGTTCTTCTTAATGTCGGTACAGGCTCGTTTTTTTAATATTGTATTTAATTACAGAATAATTTCCACATATTAATATATTTTTCAAATTGGGCTCTGTACCGCCATTCTTTATTATATTACGAATACGTGTGCCAAATATGTCGAAAAAATATTCAAAATTACAGCCGCAATCTTGGAACGCGTTTTGACTACCTGTTGATCGCTACTGTATCACCTTAACAATTTATTATAACTTTTACGCGGTAAGGGACATTTGATGAAATGTTAATTTAAAAATGTTTTTATATGTAAATGTACATTTAAATTGTTCACTGTGAGTTATTGTCATATTTCTGGAAGATCAGTAATAATATAGTAGGGGCATATCAAACAAACCAAATTATCTCATTATCAAAAAATACAATACATTGATGACGTACAGTGAAATTTGGAGAAAAAATATAAAAGAAGTCTTTTTCTATAAGTACGATGATTTCTAAGAAATAGATGAATCAGTGTTGATGATCAATTTTTAATAAATAAGATTAATAACAAATTACGAAGAATCTGAAGATGTTAAGCCACATCTTGTATACAATAATAAAAACATCTATAATGGTTAGTTATGAAAAAAATGCTACATAATATAAAAGAGCTTAATATTCAAATCTTCATTAAACTGATTTTGATTTTGTAGATACTTATATACAAACATGGAAACTTTTTATTTTCTGCTAAAATTCGGATTATTGAACTATAAGCTAGGAAGTATGTTTATAACTCTATAATGTCTACTGTGTTTTTCAACATAGCTGTAATATAATGCTTATAACTAAAACACTAAAAACTACGATTTTCTAAATTTAAGGAAAAACATGTTATTAAATTTACACCAGTTTCTGTATTAAGGCATTTTTTTTAATTCTTCAATTAAGTGTCCTATTTATGGGTGATTGATGAACGTAGTGTACATTCTTCATAATTCGTTAAGAAATTTTCCCAAAGAAGGTCCCAAATACATAAAAACAACACAAATCAATGTAAGACTGAACGTTTTTAGTATTGGTGGAAAATGTACATAGGACAAACAGAGAGTAACTTTAGAAACGCTTACAAAACACATGCATTATTCCAATAAACATTGTGAGTGAGAAACATTGTCCCCAATTCACTGTTAATAACCCTACTTTTGAAGTAGTGGAAATATTCATATACTTAGGCTCTCTGATGACCAATGACAACTTCATAACGGAAGAAATCAAACGGATAATAATTCTGGCAAACAAATGCTATTTTGGGACTGAAAAGTAGGAACTTAAGCCAGAAAACAAAAATAACAATATACAAAACCCTTATACTACCAGTGCTGACATATGGGAAATATGGAAAATTTTCTAAGACAGATGAAAACCTTCTGCTCATATTTGAACGAAAAATCCTGAGAGGAATATTCAGTGGCATCTGTGAAAACGGTTCTTGGAGGAGGAGGTACAACTATGAGATATTTCACAATTACAAACAGTTATCTGGTGGTAATAACGTAATATCTCGTAAAATAGGAAAAAAATAGGAAGACTAGGATGAGCAGAACATCTAGCAACCCTCCTGTAAATAGACGAATCCGTAAAAAGAGGCGCTTTTACTGAAACTTCTGTAATTTATTAAAATATTATACGCAAATTTAGAAGAAAAGACTAGTTTTTAAAGTTTTGTTTATAAAACGATTTTTGTATCGGGTTGAATTGATTAACTAATATGATATTTCTTAAGAAGTACAATTTTTTTTCTATAATAGTTTCTACAGTAGTTTATAGTGTTGTCTCTTCTGACAACTTATTTGCCGAGGTATAGTGTGTGTTGCGTCTAGAGCAGTAGTAGAGCGTTCATAGAAAAGTTTTTTCTGTTAGTTCTGTTATTGTTCTGTTTTTGTTTTACTTGTTAAGGGATATGTCTGCCTTCAACATAGACTTAGTTTTTATACTTATTAGATATAGAAATAATGTGTAGAGGTTTTTCTTTAGCATGTTAACCATGATTTTTCATCCTTTCCCTTGTATGCTTCCTTGAAGAGAATTAGTTTGCAGATTAGACTAGAGAAATAATATATTTGGCTTTCTTAAAATAGCGTTCATGGTTTACGTTCCCAAGAATAAAAATATTGGGGAACTATTACTATTGTTTAAAAAAGAATAGTTAGTCAACGCAATGAATAAATTTGTTTGATTCTAATTGAGACAGTCACCAGATGTCACCACCATTTTTGTCAGGGTTGCAACGTCACGCGTAACTACGATAAATCCAAAATGCATAGACACCACGTTGGATACGATCCTATTCATAACACACCAACTTGCATACATATTAAGAAAAATAAATATATGGAAGAATATATTTAGAAATTGAATTAATGATGTCATAATATTATATGAATAGTGTATAGTAGCATGATATCATTAATTCAATTTATAAATATATTTTTCCATATATTTATTTTTCTTAATACGGTAAGTATTTTTCTTAATACAGTACGTTCTTTAACGGTAAAATATTGCAAAACCTCTAAATTTTAAAGAACCGCTTGGATTGACATGAAATTTGGCATACACATAGCTAACAAGTCAAAGAAAAAAAGTGATATTGTGCCGATATGTGCTTTTGTCCCGGGGGTGGTATTCACCCCCTCTTGGCGGTGAAACAATATTCGTCCAAAGTTAAGTCCGGAAATGGATAAACTAACTAATTTTAAGTAACTTTTGTTCTATAGAGTTTTTTCACTAAGTCAATACTTTTCGAGTTATTTGCCAGTGAATATGTTAATTTTTTCAAAAAATAACCACGCTTTTAGACGGTTTTTCGCAAATAACTCAAATAGTAAGTATTTTGTCGAAAAAACATTCGTAGCAAAAATATAGCCTGTAAAAAATTAAAAAAAAAATAGTGTATATATCACGTCTCTATACCTAGTAGAAGCAGAGTTATAGCTAATTAAAAATAGGTTCATATTCGTCAAATTCCAAATGGAATACTTTAACGTGAAATAACCAAAAATGATACACATTTCGGGGAAAACTCATTACAACTTATTTAAAGTGTTTAAAGAAAGCTTCATTTTTGTTTTATAAAAAAAATTTCTAGCATCAAAATTAAACAAGTTACGCTCAAAATAAAGTTAGTCCCTTTTTTTTTTGGTTAAAAAATCGGGAAAATCACCCACTAATTAGTATCTCAAATGAACTTAATCGTTACGACTTCACAAGTTTCTTGACTCGTGTATATGTATTGTATATATATGATCTGTAAGTTTCATCGGTTCAAAGTCCTTATTTTTGAAAGGACTGTAGTTAAAAGGGGTTGAACGAGTCACTGATCACGAATGTATGCAAATTTAGAAACACCAAATCTTAATCTTTTTTTGTTTTTCGAGATTTTTGGTATCTCGTAACAATTTTTAAGTTATTTTGAAAAAAAAAGCATATTTTTCAAAATAAATTTTTTTAAAAATTTTACTTTAAAATCAAATTTTTTCAAAAATAAGCACTTTGAATCGATGAAACTTACAGATCATATAAACACAAAATAAGTAAAATAATTTGTGGAGCGGTAACGATTAATTTCATTTAAGTTGCTAATTAGAGGGCGGACTTCCCGATTTTTTTTTTGCCAAAACAAAAGGGACCAACTTTATTTTGAGCATAACTTGCTTAAATTTAATGCTAGAAACTTTTTATAAAAACAGAAATAAAGCTTTTTTAAACACTTTAAAAAAGTTAAAATGGGTTTTCTCCAAAAAGTGCTTAATTTTTTGGATATTACACTTCGAAATATTCTATTTGAAATTTGTTGAATATGAATCTATTTTTCATTGGCTATAACTCTGGTTCTACGAGGTCCAGAGACCTAACGCGTACACCTTTTTTTTACTTTTTTACAGGCTATATTTTTGCTAAGAACGTTTTTTTCGACAAAATACTTACTTTTTGAGTTATTTGCGAAAAACCGTCTAAAAATGTAGTTATTTTGTTGAAAAATTAGCATATTCACTCGCAAATAACTCGAAAAGTGTTGACTTGGTGAAAAAGCTCTATAGAACAAAAGTTACTTAAAATTAGTCATTTTATCCATTTCCGGACTTATTTTGAACATATATTTCTTCACCCGCAAGAGGGGGTGAAAGTCACCCCCAGGGCAAAAGCACACATCGGCACAATATCATTTTTTTTCTTTGACATGTAAGCTATGCGTATGCCAAATTTCATGTCAATCCAAGCGGTTCTTTAAAATTTAGAGCAAAAACCGTGAAAGAATGGACTAATATGTATGCGAGTTGATGTGTTATGAATAGGGTCGTATCCAACTTAGTGTCTATGCATTTTGGATTTGTTGTAGTTACGCATGACGTTGCGACCCTGACAGAAATGGTGGTGACACCTGGTGACTGTCTCAATTAAGAATCAAACAAATTTATTCATTGCGTTGACCAACTATTCTTTTTTAAACAATGCTATAATTTATAAATTATCCAGTAAATTATTAAAATTAATAACGTTTTAACAACTTTTGATTCCACATCTCTGGTATGTGTTGCTTTATCCTCATTACATAGTTAAATTATTAAAATGGGGCTGAACAGCTGGTTAACAGCTGGATAATATCGATGGAATAAAATTAAATTATTTCTCATATGTAGTGACACTGTTCTCATAGCAGACAACTTAGGGGAGCCATAGTTATGCTGCAGCAACTACAGCACGTGATACATAGGTTCAGTTTGAAGATAAACATAAATATCGTCTCAAATGAGCTATTAGAAATTGAAAAATTGTCCATAGAAGTTGTTGAAAGATATATGTGTATTTGGGGCATTAAATAAGATTAACGCGACACAAATAGACATCTGAACTGCTCAGAAAAGTAAACTTGACTGGACAGCACTAGGAAAAAATTAATTTAAAAGTAAAGCTTTAAATCAGTGACTTTTCCAGATTTTGCAAAAACAATTGCACTAAGGCTTTAATCAGCTAGTGTACGCCAGCTCTCTGGGGCTGGCGTACACTAGCTGATTATTGTCAAAAAAAAATTGTACCAGAAATCAGATAAACTACATAATGCAGATTTTTCCACTGACCTCACCTTGCTTGTAGCCAAATTGAACAGATTTTAGCTCACGATTAGCTGCAATGTCATTGATGACGATG
The DNA here is from genome assembly GCF_917563875.1 of Diabrotica virgifera virgifera. Lineage (NCBI taxonomy): Eukaryota > Metazoa > Arthropoda > Insecta > Coleoptera > Chrysomelidae > Diabrotica > Diabrotica virgifera. Next base: position 704,104 of record NC_065448.1, on the reverse strand, counting down.
AACCGGTAACAGATTTGGATCTAGATAATACCACATACATGTGCAGAACTATTATCGCTATAGTATAGGTAGGTAACAGGTAAAACCCACAGTTAAAAATGAAGAAATTTGCTCCAATGAATCCAATAATAGCAAAGTCAAACGTGGGATCCGACAAGGAATTTATACTATCACTTCTGCTGTTCAACATATACCCTAAGAAATCTTTAAAGAAGCAGTAGAGGATGTTGAAGCCGGAATTCGAATTAACGGAGAATGTATCAATAACATCAGATACGCAGACGACACGGTGGTATTCGCTGACAGTTCTAAAGCCCTTCAAGAGTTAATTAATAGCATCACAGAAGTAAGTCAGAGATAGTTACACTAAACATTAAGAAAACAAAATGTATGATGATCTCTAAGATGGAACAGCAATTTGGACGAATCATTGTGAACGGTTAACAAATCGAAAGAGTAAAAACATACACCTACCTTGGTACGAACATCAATCAAAATTGAGATCATTCCGTAGAAATCGCATGTAGAATAGAGAAACCAAAATATGTATTTCAAAAATGGTTAAACTATTCCAATGTCATGAGTTATCAATACCCATAAAAGTCAGGTTACTACGATGTTATATCTTTCCTATATTGTTGTACGGAGTTGAGTAGTGGACTCTCACAGACGCCACCTGCAATCACACAGTAATGTCTTTTTATAAGTGTCTGTATATGCAGTTGTGTCCGTGAATGTGTTACAAATACAAAAAGAAAAAGAGCTTTTAACCATAATAAAAACAGCAAAAAAGAATACCTCGGTCACATCATGAGGAACAGTGAAAGATATGGATTGCTGCAACTAAATTTACAGTGGACCGAGTTAAAGTATACCTATCTTGGAACAATAGTAAATGAACAATGGGATCACTCACAAGAAATAAAATGTAGAATACAGAAGGCTAGGAGTGCATTCAGTAACATGGCCAAACTCTTTAAAAGCCACAAACTTAATCTGGAGATAAAAGTAAGGCTCCTACGATGTTATATCTTCTCAATATTATACTACGAAGTTAAATCCTGGACACTCACTGAAACGATGGAGAAAAAACTTGAAGCCTTCGAGATGTTGCTATACAGGCGAATCCTAAGGATATCATGGACGGACAAGATAACCAACGAGACCGTAATACGAAGAATGGGGAAAGAAAAAGAGGTGATATATACCATTAAAAGGAGAAAGTTAGAATATCTCGGACACATAATGAGAAACGGCACTAAATACAGATTGTTGAAGGTAATCCTTCAAGGCAAAGTATTCGGAAAGCGAGAAATCGAGAGAAGAAGAATATCATGGTTAAAGAACCTGAGGAAATGGTTCTCCACAACAACAACTAATCTATTTAAAGCATCAGTTAATAAAATAATTATAGCCAGAATGATCGCCAATATTCGAAACGAATAGGCACCAAAAGAAGAAGAAATCTACAGGGAAATGTAGAAGGAAAACGGTGGCCAGGAAGGCAAAACAATTCCTGGATGAAAAATCTACGTACGTGGTTAAACATAACAACTACAAATCTTTTCAGAGCAGCAGTGTGCAAAGTACAGATTGCTATGATGGTCGCCAACATCCGAAAAGAATAGGCACTACAAGAACAAGATGTTCCCTATATTCCTATAGCCTTATAAATTCTTCGGGAATAAATACACAAGTTGTTAAAATGTTTAACACTTTTGTTGTATTAGAAATTTCTTCCCACAACATTTATAACAGACAGTTTTAAGAGAGTTAAACAATGTTTAAGCTTAGTTCTGACGCCAAACTTTTTGATTAGCGAACCTCTTTTATAGATTACTGAACTGAACTAACTATTTTAGCCTTTTAGTAAACTTAACCTTCTTCTAACCACAGCTCATCTACGCAAAATAGACAGATTTTTTATTTTGGGTAGATAGTTGAGGTTTTAAAAACGCTCCGTCTAGTTTAAAACTAACCAATAAATCCTGAACACGTAAGTAATTTGTTTTATTAATTTATATAATTACAAAGAACCATACTTTTATATATTAGCCCCCCCCCATTATATACTCCCCGTTTATCCCCTTGAGCAGAAGTATCCGCTTTTCTTATTTCTTTATGTCGTTTTGCTTCAGCAGACTGTTTTCATCCTATTTAATATTTTAACAATATATTGTGTAAAATGACATAAGGAACTAACAAACGCATGCAACTAACTTAACTACCTTTATTAAAATTTACAGCATGCTTGTGGATGTGTTTTGCTGTACATCTATTACCAACTGGTAGATAAGCTTAAGTTTGTAAAATATTTTGACGCATTAAAATTTCTGTCAGTTGGTTGTGGATAATTCTTACCAATTTTTAAGCTAACAGTGACTTTTATTATGAATTTGAGGTGCTTTTTAAACTATTTACTTATACAGATTTAACATTTTTGAATTAAGGCTTAATTTTTTGGCTTTTTGCCTTTTTATACTAGCCAGAGTGAAGGGTGAAGTCATCTGCAACACTACTTGGTCGTGGCGTTGAGAGTTGTAGGGAGGCAAGTCTGGATCTGAACATACGGAAAACCAAGATACTCGTAATAAGTAAACAACAGAATATAAGACAGTCTATATATGTAAATAACACCAAACTTGAGCAAGTCGATAAAATCGTTTACCTTGGACAGCAATTTAATTGTAACGCAGAAAGTCACAATTAGATCTAGGATAGAGCAGGCCAGAGCCGCTTTTAAGACCTAAAATTGGCATTGAGGATTCGCCTATTTCGCTGCTACGTGTTCTCGGGCTTACTTTATGGTGTCGAGTCCTGGACTGTGAATAAAATCGATCTAAATCGCCTTGAGGCTTTCGAAATGTGGTGCTATAGAGGAATTTTAAAAGTTTCTTGGGTGGAGAAGATTCGAAACTCCACAATACTAGAACGCCTCAGCAAGACTATTGTGATTATAAAAAGCATCTAGCAGAGAAAGCTGGAGTATTTCAGTCGTGTAAAAGAGGTCCCAAATATAGGTTGCTGCAAAATATTCTGCAAGGAAAATTAGCAGGCAAACACAGTCCAGGACGAAGACGAACCTCATGGTTGAAGAACTTGCGAGATTGGTATTGTGTTTATACTAGCATGCTATTTAGGGTGGCAGTGAATAAAATTAAGATAGCTATGATGGTAACCAACGTTCTGAAAGGACATGGTACATGAAGAAGAAGATACTAGCCAAAATGGTCGGATTGTTACTGTGATTTGGGAACGCATACAATAAACTTAAAGTTGTTCTGAAGCTATTTTCTTGTTGCATTTTTATAATCAATTACTTTTAATGGGAAATAAGCCACAATTTTACCAAAAAAATGATTTTATTAACGTTTCGAAGCCCAAATAGAGTTTCGTTATCAAAATACAAAATACTACTAAAATAAACAAAAATTTTGTTGCTAAGTAAAAAAATTCTTCTAATAATTTTTAATCTGACTCATTTATATTGGCAATTCAGACGTATATTATACATTTTAAAGTAGAAGACTTTAAAATGATATCGCCAATATTTATGAGTTGCGTTCCTGGGACGACTTTACTAAAAGATAGTTCATTCGATTACATGAAATCAATCCCAACTCAAGAATATCCGTCACAAAAAAATCATAGCATGTGATCTGGCTTTAAAAAGACAACTAAATGCATTGATGACACTAAAATTCTGGCGTTAGAGATTCCATAGTAAATCATGAGGGAAAACCAGGAAAAAAACCTCGTGATACTATCACGACATCGTAAGTATTTGGTCTTACATTTAATTTACTTTCAAAAAACTAATACCAATTTCTGACTTTAATATGTTTAAATTATAAATAATATTAATAATACATAGATATACTAGAATTTTTTATTAACTCGATATGTTATTGACTTACTAATCGTGGTATTTTCTTTCTATTGACTTCCTCTTTCAGTATGGGTAACCACATCTTAATGCATTCTACCGAGGAATTTGCGACACAATTGGTTTCATTGAGCATAATCAACGTTAAGAAGGGAATCATTAAATCCTTATATGATACAGCCAAAATTACTGGTTCTAACGAAAATTCATTGTTAGAAGAAAAACAACTGTTAACATCTGTTTTATTGAAAAATGATTATCCGTTATCGTTTATAAGTAAGGAATTGTCAAGACTGGATCGAATAGAACAGAACAACGTAGAACGGGATCCTATATCATCCACAAGAAATAATACGTGGAAAATATCAATACCATATATAAAAGGACTATCCGAGAAACTTAAAACAATAGGAAATAAATTCAACATTCAAAACAACAAACACATTGAGATCTATTCTATCTAAAACTAAACCTAACAGTGAACAAGAAAGAACAAAGAATTGTATTTATAAAATACCTTGTGAATGCGAACAATTTTATTTAGGTGAAACATCAAGACCATTAAACGTTAGAATAAGTGAACATCAGTCTTATATTAAAATAGAGAATTTGATAGATCTCAAATATGTCAACATGCATGGGATAATGAACATAAAGTTCAGTGGAGAGATTCAAGTATAGTCCTGAAAGAATCAGATAGTAAAAAGAGAAAAATCAAAGAAGCGGCTCTAATTATGCTAAATGAAAACAAATGGGTCGCAAATTCCGCGGTAGAATGCAGTAAGATGTGGTTACCGATACTGAGAGAGGAAGTCAATAGAAAGAAAATACCACGATTAGTAAGTTAATAACATATCGAGTTAATAAAAATTTTATATTTTAGTATTACTCATTGTATATCTATGTATTATTAATATTATTTATAATTTAAACATATTAAAGTCAGAAATTGGTATTAGTTTTTTGAAAGTAAATTAAATGTAAGACCAAATACTTACGATATCGGGATAGTATCACGAGGTTTTTTCCTGGTTTTCCCTCGTGATTTACTATGGAATCTCTAACGCGAGAATTTTACTGTCGTCGTTGCATTTGGTTGTCTTTTTAAAGACAGATCACATGCTATGATTTTTTTGTGACGGATATTCTTGAGTTGGGATTGATTTCATGTAATCGAATGAACTACCTTTTAGTAAAGTCGTTCCAGGAACGCAACTCATAAATATTGGCGATATCATTTTAAAGTCTTCTACTTTAAAACGTATAATATACGTCTGAATTGCCAGTATAAATGAGTCAGATTAAAAATTATTAGAAGAATTTTTTTACTTAGCAACAAAAATTTTTGTTTAATTTAGTAGTATTTTGTATTTTGACAACGAAACCCGATTTGGGCTTCGAAACGTTAATAAAATCATTTTTTTTTTTTGTAAAATTGTGGCTTATTTCCCATTAAAAGTAATTGATAATAAACTTAAAGAAAAAAAAACCATAGTTATCAGTAAGAGGAGTAAAGTCATAACAGCTGAAAAATGAAGATATTCAACAAGTAGACAAAATTAATTACTTTAGAGTCTGGATTACTGAATATCTAAATCCGAAATCTGAACAAGAATAGAGCAAGGAAGAGCAGCCCTTTTCGAAGATAAGAACATTTCTGAGTAACCAAAGACTCAATCTGTAAATCCAATTTCGGATGGTAAAATGTTATATCCACTCTACTCTTCATTACGGTGCCGAAGCTTGGACTGTTGATGTTGACTTAATGAGAAAGCTGAAAGATATGGCTTTTTAGGAGAATTTTGAAAATACCATGGACCGATCATATCACGAACGAAATGGTGTTACACAGAATGGGAAGAGACAGATAACGTTTGACCTTCAGGAAAAAGAGAAAGACAGAATATTTGGGGCACATACTTAGAAATTATAAGTACGGGTTGTTACAACTGTTTACAGGGTAAAATCGAAGGAAAAAGGGGTCCTGGTAGACGACAAATATCCTAACTGAAAAACATTCGCCACTGGACCGGGGTAACCACACCGAGGTTTTAAGAAAAGCAGAAGTAGAGACGAATTTGCAATGGTTATAGCCTTTGTTAGTAGATTCGGCACTAGAAGAAGAAGAATCAAGAGCCTGTTTAAAAACTTTTGGAAATTGTTAATTATGTAAAGTAAAAAATGAGGATCATTTCTTAAAGTAAGTTAATTCATTCGTAAATAGCTATTTTCTTTTTACCGAATTTGTTATAGAGTTAGAGACAAAAAATAAGAGCACAAAACGCACACGAGGCTTTAATCACTGCAACATTTATGTTCACCACTTTTGTCTAATGTGTGTACACTGCTATATTCAATGTTTAGCTTAAAAATTGGTGGTTTCTCTAACTTATGCGCCCTCTATACACGTTTTTATAAGCTTTGTACTATGTGTAGGTTGATATCCATGGCGTACGGTCAGATTGGTATGATTCAAGCGGCTGCTGGGTTCTTTGTGTACTTCGTCATCATGGCTGAGAACGGTTTCTTGCCTATGAAATTATTCGGAATTAGGAAACAATGGGATTCCAAAGCAGTCAACGATCTTACTGATTCTTATGGACAAGAATGGGTGAGTACTATTGATTATTCGTTGCTGAAATTAAAAAAAAATCTATTTGGTAGTTGTATTCCATCGATATTTTAGATTACAGTTATTATTAGACCAGGGAATTAACGATTTGCTCAAAATTTTCTCAAGATTAGTTACCTGTACCATTGATACAGATATCTAACAACTAGTTTTAACAACAATGTGATGAAGACCATTAAATCATATAGAAAAGTGACACAATTTTACAGAAAAAGCATAGAAAATCTTTTAAAATGAGAGTTTCTAAAGTTATTTTTGTTAATTTGTTGCTTAATTATTGCAAAAATTGCTTCTAATAGTCGATTTTTTTGAAAATTATTAATAACTTTTCCAAAAAGCTAAATTATTTTCTTTCTTTATTGTAGACCTTCAGAGACAGAAAGACCTTGGAGTACACTTGCCACACCGCTTTCTTCGTCTCGATCGTCGTTGTACAATGGGCCGATTTGATCATTTGCAAGACCAGAAGAAACTCAATCGTTCACCAAGGAATGAGGAATTGGGCTCTCAACTTTGGGCTCGTCTTCGAAACCGCACTGGCTGCCTTCCTGTCTTACACGCCTGGTATGGATAAAGGATTAAGAATGTTCCCTCTTAAGTAAGTTGATACTTTTAATCGTATTTTAGACTCATTATCATCAATTGGCACTACAGCCCTTCGTGAGCCTTGGCCTGTCTCAATACATTCTTCCATCCTTTCTTGTCTAGTGTGTCTTTTCTATTTCCTTACTCCAATTTACCTTAAATCTTCCTGCACATCGTCCAGATATGAGTGTAGGTCGTTCTTTTCTTCTTCTTCCGATCGGCCAATTTAGCATAGTTATTTTAGCAGGATCACTTTCATCCATCCGCATAACGTGGCCCACTCATTGTTTGACATTTTTTACGATATCTGCATCACCAAAAAGTCTATAGAGTTCGAAATTATATCGCCTTCTCCACAGACCCTTTCGTTAACTCGGCCATATATGGTCTTCAATACTTTTCTTTCAAAGATTCGTTGTAACTCTTCACCTCGTATCATCATTGCCCATGCGTCTGATCTGTACGAGAGCACTGGGCGTATTATTGTTTCATAAAGTTTGCACTTTGTTGCTCTTGACATACATATTGCTCTTAGTAAAGGGCCTAGACAAAAATAACAGCGGTTAGCCACGCATATTTTTTTCTTATTTCTTTGGATGTATTGTTTTTGCAGTCTATCAGTGGTCCTAAGTAGCAGAATTCTTCCACCGTTTCTATAGTTTCGTGTTGCACCTCTAACTTATCTTGTTGCCTTCTTAAGGTTCCATCTTCTATGGAAGATTGGATATCAACATGGCAGTTATTCTTATTTTATTTACAGCAGCTCTAAATAGTTGCTTAGAGCTCAGACTAAACCATTCGATTTCGTAACCAGGAGGTTCGTCTTCTTCGTACATCTCTTTTACTTTTTATTTTGTCCTGTAGGTTGGATATCAACATGGCAGTTATTCTTATTTTATTTACAGCAGCTCTAAATAGTTGGTTAGAGCTCAGACTAAACCATTCGATTTCGTAACCAGGAGGTTCGTCTTCTTCGTACATCTCTTTTACTTTTTATTTTGTCCTGTATAATCAAACGCAACAGACTATAACGATGTCCTTTTTTCCGCATGTCTTCCCATTCCCATGTAAAAATGAACTTCGAGATAATAGAATTGAATATCATTAATCAAATATCAGTAAACAATGAGTACAACGAAAAAGCAATAAACAAAATTTTAAACCAAAAACTGCATAAGAAAGCCCTGAAATTAGTCTTTCCACCACCGGAGAAAAACCCAGTACCTCAGGGCCGTTACTACCCGTTTGGTTGGCCGTGATTTGGCCGCATAGATTTTAACGAGGGAAATAAAAATATGTGTTTTAAAAGTCGATCCCACAGTCGTCGCTGGGCCATCGAGGTGTAAACATCGTTAAAGCGCTCCGAAAAACCGGTGATTAAGAATTCTAATTATCTTATCAACAACAATAAAAAAAAACCCATTAGCAATAAGTGAGAAAAACAAAACAATATGTTCCCTTCGGGGAATCTTATTGGGTTCAGAAATGGACAACCAGTTTATCAACAACAAAACATACAGAGTGATCCAATAAATTTACAAATACCACAAGCAACCAATAACCAACTACAGTGGCAGCCAACAATGATGAAGCAACCAGAAAATGCAATGAACATGAATATGCCAACTATGCAACAACAGTATCATACAACTCCTATACAGACAGTAAATACCAACCAGTTCAGCTCTCAACCAGTTCAGCAGCAAATGCCGACATCAAGTAAAAATAGTGCAAATATCGAAGACAGAGAAACTCACTATATGACATCAACCAGTGAAGATGAAGAAGAAAATCAGACAAACAGTAAAAACGCTTGGCAAGTCATGGGAAGCAATAAAAGAAAGAAAATACATAACAACAAACCAAATCCAAGCGAAATTGAAACAGGTAACCGATTCCAACCGCTGTCGAAAGAAACAGAAGAAAATATTGGAAACGTCGAAACCAACAAAATACCAAAACCTCCACCAATATTTGTACACGGGGTACAGGATTTCAAAGAGATGACAAAGCAATTAGAGGAAATAGCCAAAAAAGAAGAATACCAGACAAAAAGTTTAATAAACAACGTTGTCAAAATAAATTGTGAAACACCAGAAATATACCGAAAATTGGTTAAGGAGTTCAAGGAAAAAAATATATACCATCACACGTACCAACTAAAAGAAGAACGAGCCTACAGAATCGTGATCAGATACTTACATCACTCAACCAATACTGATGACATAAAAAGTGAGCTATCTCAGTTAGGGCACAAAGTGAGAAACATAGTTAATGTAAAACAACAAAAAACCAAAGAACCACTTAATCTCTTCTTTGTAGATTTAGAACCCGCGCAAAACAACAAAGATGTCTATAATATAACAGGCCTACAGAACAGAGTAGTACACATAGAACCTCCACGAACTCAAAAAAACAGTATAATACAGTGCATGAGATGCCAACAATATGGACATTCCAAATCATATTGTAATAAACCATACGTCTGTGTAAAATGCGGAGGCTCACACAATACCACCACGTGCAAAAAGTCAAAGGAGACGCCAGCCATATGTGCGTTATGCAATGGAGGCCACCCAGCCAATTACAAGGGATGTGATCACTATAAGAAACTTACCAAAGGAAGCAATAAAAACAATGGAGAGCATCAAAACCCATCAGCAATCTACACAAATGATATATACACAAGAAACACACAACAACTATCCAATCCACTGCCCCAGGGCATGAGCTATGCTGAAGTAACTAAACGCAACCAAACAGAAGATACAACCACTGTGTTAAACAAGTTTTTGGAAGAATTCAAGAATCTATTCAACCAACTAATCCAACAAAATAGCATGGTCCTCAACATGCTTACCATGCTTATGAACAAAATGAAATAAATGGCTAAGTTTCTTCGAATAGCCCAATGGAATGCCAACGGCCTTCCAAGCCATACAGAAGAAGTGAAAATATTTCTAGACATAAATAAAATTGACATATTTTTAATTAGTGAAACACACTTCACAAACAGAACTTATTTTAACATACCTAAATATAAACTATATCATACTGAGCATCCTGACGGCACAGCCCACGGAGGTACAGCAATACTCATCAAAGAAAATATTAAACATCATGAACTACTGAAGTACAAAGAAGAACACATACAAGCAACGACAGTAAGCGTTGAAGCACTTCCATATAATGTCAACGTAACAGCTGTGTACTGCCCTCCTCGCCATAATCTAAAACGAGAACACTATGAAGAATTTTTCCAAACTTTAGGACCAAAATTCATTGCTGGGGGAGATTACAACAGCAAGCATACCTTGTGGGGGTCACGACTTATAACAACAAAAGGCAGAGAACTGGCACATGTTATACAAAATAAGAATTACTCATTTATCTCAACGGGAACACCAACATACTGGCCGACCGATCCCAACAAAAAACCAGATTTATTGGACTTCTTCATAACAAACGGTATCGGTATAACTTATACAGATATAACACCAAGCTATGACCTAACTACTGACCATAGCCCAATAATAGCAACGGTAAGTACAACAGTTATCACTAAAAAACCAAAACTCCACCTGCACAACAATAAAACAAACTGGGACACTTACCGACAAATAATTCACGATACTATCGAAATAACAACGAGGCTGAAAAAACCGGAAGAAATAGAAGAGGACTATAACAAATTTATAAACATACTACAGTATGCAGCTAAATCAGCTACCCCACAAAGTAGTCCCAACAGAAACATAAGTAATATACCTTTAGAAATAAAAAAACTAGTAGCTGAAAAAAGAAAGGCCAGATCTGCATGGCAACGAACACACACACCAGACAGCAGAACAAGATACAATCGCATCAGCAACAAATTAAAATCAAAGCTGCAAGAAGTCAAAAATGAGTCATTTACGAATTATATCACCAATCTTTCAAGACAAGACAACTCTATATGGAAGCCCATAAAAAGTAAGAGAAAGCCAATAACAGCATTACCTCCAATACGTAAAAATTCAACACCACCAGGACCATGGGCAAAAAGTGATAAAGAAAAGGCTGACCTATTTGCCGAGTATTTAGCAGAAGTTTTTACTCCACTAAATGACGACCAAGTACCAGAAGCGAACCAAATATTAGAAGAACCACTACAGATACAGGACCGAATAAAACTATTTACTCCAAAAGAAATTAGAGACGTAATTGCCACCCTAAACCCAAAGAAGGCACCAGGCGAAGATCTGATAACCGCAAAAATGTTAAAAGAAATACCCAAAAAGGGCATAGTTAAACTACTGCACATATTCAATGCAATACTTAGATGTGACTACTGGCCCAAAGCACTCAAAATTGGACAAATAATTATGATACCAAAGCCTGGCAAAAACCCTCTAGATGTCTCATCATATAGGCCTATCAGCTTATTACCAACAATCTCCAAGTTGCTTGAAAGACTTATCCTAAACAGAATAAATGCAGAAATAAATCCACAAAATTGGATCCCAGATCATCAGTTCGGATTTCGACAAAGCCATTCAACGATACAACAATGCCATCGCATAGTCAACGCCATTAACCAGTCACTTGAAAATCAGCAGTACTGCACAGCAGCCTTTATAGACATCAGTCAGGCTTTTGACAAAGTCTGGCATCCAGGCTTGTTATGCAAAATAAAAAGAATTCTTCCAGCAAGTTACTACAACCTACTGAGAGCCTACCTACACGAACGGCAGTTTAAAGTAAAAGTTAATGAAGAAGTCTCGGAATACAAGCCTATTCACTCTGGCGTACCTCAAGGGAGCATACTAGGACCATTATTGTACATACTATATACATATGACTTGCCTACAAATGATAAAACAACCATCGGGACATTTGCAGACGACACTGCTATTTTTGCCAAGCATGACGATCCTATTGCAGCAACACAAAATCTCCAAGAGCATCTAAACTCACTTGAAATATGGCTGAAGAAGTGGAAGTTTAAGGTAAACGAAACAAAATCATCCCATATAACATTCACTCTCCGGACTGGAACCTGCCCACCAGTAACCATCAATCAAATAAAAATACCACAAAGTAATCAAGTCAAATATCTAGGGCTACACTTTGACAATAAACTCAACTGGAAACACCATATAACAAAGAAAAGAATGCAACTTGACCTAAAAACCAAAGAACTTTACTGGCTCATTGGAAGAAATTCCCATCTTTCAATAGAAAACAAATTGCTAATATATAAAGCAGTGATAAAGCCAATCTGGACTTATGGCATTGAACTGTGGGGCTGTGCTAGCAAATCCAATACTGTGATTATCCAGAGAGCGCAATCCAAGATACTTCGAGCAATAGTTAATGCACCATGGTATGTATCAAACCAAACTCTACACACAGATCTAAAAATTCCATATGTAACCGAAGTCATCCGAGAAAACAACAGAAAACACCACAACAAACTAGAAGACCATCCTAATCCACTACTTCATCCACTACTGCAACCTGTCCACAATAGAAGACTAAGAAGAAGCTGGCCCTCCGACCTAAGAGGTAACTGAGGAAACATCGCTGGATGTTTACCTCTCCACGTCACCACATTTACAATAATTTAATTTAATGTAAGACCAACAAATTGACTTATAGATGTTTGTTTTATATCTGATTGTCAATAAAGGGAGATAATAAAAAAAAAAAAAAAAAAAAGTCGATCCCAACGAAGTATTTTCAAATGACACAATTTTAAAAAGAAAGCAAAATAAAGTTTTAATTTTTCACTGGGGAAATTAGTCTTTTCGACTAAAATACAATTGGAACAGAACAGGAGCCCCTGAGGCCTGAGCTAACCTGGGGCCCCCGAGACCTGAACATAAAAATTTAAATTATTACTTAGGAAATTAGTTATTTCGGCGTAATAAAACCTAAACGGTCATTGGAAGAGGGGGCCCGGACTAAGCTGAAGCCCCCGAGACCTTTCGTAAAGATATAAATTGTTACTGAGGAAATTTAGTTATTTTGGCTAAAAAAAAACTAAAATGCAACCGGAATAGGTTCCCCAGGTCCCAGCTAAACTAATTTACCCCAGACCACATCTTGGTACGTGAAAGGAACCACATGGTACTACATTTTGAAAAGAAAGGTATAGGGTAAGATATAATTAGCTTACGTTTTGCATTGTAAGTTGGGCAAACTTAACTAACTTAGGTGGGATCCCAAAAGTCTATCATTGCATTATATAATGCAGTTCTTTTAACACTGTCATAAACTGCTTTGAAGTCGACGAAGAGATGGTGTGTATCTATGTTATATTTTAGTGACTTTTCTAGAATCTGCCTATGTGCAATTTGATGTAGTTGACTTTCCAGCGTAAATCCGCATTGGTGTTAACCAACAATATCCTTTGTAAAATGTTTAAATCTTTCAAACAATACATTGCCGAAGGTTTTTTATACGCATATGCTAACAGAATGTCTCTGTAGTTCTTACAATCCAGTTGATCATCCTTTTTATGCAACGGACATATTATTCCCTTTAGCCATTCTGCTGGTATCAATTCATTCTGCGATATAATAATGCATTTAGTTTGTGGATTGCTGCAAAAAGTTCATCACCATCTTTTTTATATATTTCTCCGAACAGATTTCATCCATTCCTGGAGCTTTATTGTCCTTGAGTTTTAGGATGGCATTTAATAATTCTTCTCTTTTTGGGTCTTCACTGTGTAGTTGATGATGTAGATTTTGTTGATTTTCTATGTGGTAACCTCCTTCAATATCGTTTATATTTAGATGTTCGCTGAAATGTTGTGTCCATCTGTTAAGAACTGAGTTTCTATGATGTATAATTCAGCCTTAGTGTCTCTAGAAATTTTTAATCGTGCTTTAAATTTAAATCGTGGCTATTATTTACTTTTTGAAGAATCGTTTACTTTGAATTTATCGAGGACCACAATTTACGTAGATATTAGATTATTGATGTCAGTACACGCATGGTTTGATTAATACCTGTTAATCATTTTTAGGTTCGTCTGGTGGTTGCCAGCCATCCCCTTCATGTTGTCCATCTTCATATACGACGAAGTGCGACGATTTTATCTACGACGTTGTCCAGGCGGCTGGTTAGAACAAGAAACCTATTATTAAGTATTAATATCAGAGTACTGCCACTCAGTGGATTGCTGTGACAGCACAGCCTCGATAGGGAAGACTTCGCTGAAACACAATAGCAAGCCAGCCAGGTATCAGCGTGGAGAGGGAAAACGAAGTCTTTACCTATCGATACTTGTACAAAACTGTTGCTAATATAGTAAATTTGCTGCTTTCTGCAGTTTGATATAGTTAAGTCAGGCGTACAAGACCGGCTTCGATGGATGGATGTCTATCCGAGTTAATCGTGTACGCTTTAGCTATTTATTAATATAATTAATTTCGTAACAAATTACAAAATAGGTCATGTGACAAGAAAAAGTATGAACCACAACCAATAACAATAAAACACTGTCTGTCTGATGAGGACGTTTTAGTCGCTGATGCGGTATTATACATTCCATTATTCGAGGACTACAGTTGCCTTAGTGCTGTTTGTCGTACAGAGAGGAATTATATGTTTTTCTTTTTAAAATGACCTTCTTAACGGAAAACTGATGAAGTATCCGTATTGTTTTTATTGTATACTTAGGAAAAGTTGTTATATAAGCTGATATAAGTTGTGTGAGGATACTTTTCATGATTTTTCCGGTAATCAGCAAGGAAGAAGAGGTCTGTTTTTAACGAAAATCATGTATAATCGAATGGGTTTAATAACATTGGTCTAATTATAGAATATCGATAACCAAAAACAGCTTTAATATCATTCGCGTATAATATCTGACGTGTTTATATCCAGATATTCGGTTCTGTTATAAGAACTCTTTTCTATATTATAAAATTCTTTCGGTGTCATGTTTTTTACCGTTAAAATCCCATAATCGACTTTAAATTTGACTTTTTTCTTGCTCTATTCATACAATTTTCGATTAAGTGCCATAAAATATGAGAAAATATATTTTTAATAAGTTGATTTTTTTATAGATTTTTAATGTCTCCCTAAGAGCTCTCTAAAATAATTTAAACTAAAGAAATAATTAATCAAAATATATAAAGAATATCGATGAGTGTGGAGAGAGGTAACAACTATCAGGAGTATTATACGGAATTAAAATAATGTGAAATGTTTGGTTTTTTATATCTTTTTACGAGGCCTAGCGGTACTGGCAATTGTGTTCTACGCTGAGGATAGTTTTAATAATTTTTAGCGTGTGAGATCTGGAGAATTAGAGAGAAAATTATAGATAGTAGAGCATTGCAAATAACACATTACTTGAGCTTACGAACAAAATCTGTAGGTTTCCCAAGAAAACCAGAAGATCAAACAGATAAGCATGTAAAATAATACATAGTGAAAAAGTGTAGTATGTTTCTTACTTATTAATAAAAATCGTCTTATGTCAAACAATATGTAAGAAGAAATTTATGTACAATTTTTTCTTTACATATTAGTCATTGAAATAATATATAAGGAGAAGAAGTATATCTTTCCATGTAATAGAACTGCTGTGTGGGAAATCTTGAATTGATTGGTCTTACTAACAAAATTTGCAGACACCATCATCATACGATGTACTCTTGTTGGTGTGGACATTTTAATACTTTGAATTGATCCTCAAAAATGAAAAATCAATTAAACAGCATTGACTGTACGACGCCAGAAGTGTAGGCCAGACTAAAATGTTGTTCGAGGACTGTTTTGACTTTTTGAAACAATACAGAGTTATGTAACAATTCTTGATGGACTAAAAGAACTCTAAGTAAATAAAACGAAAAGGTAAAAAGCATGGAACTTGAAACGAAGGATCTAACTGTGGTGGATTATGAATGAAAGTTGGTTAATATCATAAAAGCTGATGAAAAGAAAAACATTATTATATTCTAATACAAAAACAAGAACATCAAAAACAAATTGTAACATTTCTTCGAGAAAAAAGCATTTAAAGTTGGTTATTTTGCGCAGTAGTACCGCGCCGTATACGTATAATATATAAAACAGAACGCATTTACCGATCTCGCGATATTCAAATCTCTATAACTACGGTAATATTGCTCCAATGTACTTTAAATTTGGCGTGAATCCTTTTGAAGTACTATACTTTTATACGAAATAATATAAAATACCAACCGTTAACCATTTTCACGTGAAACTGTACTCCAGAAGTTGGTTACATTTGTCCACGCTTCGCTTTTATACAAAATTGAAAATACTTAAGTCTCTTTTAACATTGGTAGTCGAGATTCCATGATTCGATCGTTCTTTAAACCCAATTGCGGAATAAAAGCGGCGTGGCACCTGGGTGGCTTGCCGATTTCGTTGCCTGTTAGGGTGTGCCACTGAGGCGCTACGCGTTGTTCGTCGACTTCGTGAAGAAAGAGAATTTTTAGTACTATTTAGGCTTTGAACACTTAGGTTAGCTAGATTGTAACTGTGTTGTTATCGTATTAAGTGTCAACCAGTCGTGCTCAATACACAACATGACTATAACTCTCACAATTGTAAACATTACATTCAAAACTACAGTTACATGTAGAGTGCTCTTAAATCCCTTCTTTAAAAGTCTTTACGTTATTAAAGAGTTGATTTTTAACAAAAATAACATTTAAACGATACATTTAACACTACTATATTGCTCTGCTGAACATACTAGTACCAATTTTACGCGTGTCTCTATAAAAACTCATCTGTTTCATCCTCAGGCATGCGCATAGCTCTTACTAACGATAAGTAAGACAGTTAGACCATTGATTCCACAGTATGTTCCTTCATCCATTTAAACAGCTCGCAATATAGTATTATCAAATATTCCAAAACTTTATTATCGTTAAACTTTTTAGTTAAGTATTGTTCCACGCAACGTACCCATAAAACTCATATAAGTTATCGCTTTTCTGTAGGTAATGAGTCGCTAAACAGTGGGAAAACTTATGTCTCAATAGCATTACAGGTCCCACTGCTGACTCCGTTTTTGACATGAGAGCTAACGTATAGTCTGATTATTTTGACGTAACTAAGCGGGGCTCTGTAACGCCATTGAAATAGAAAGCTTTCGCACGGTTTAGAGACGCATCACCGACTCTTTTCTATCAAGTTGACTGAATATATCTATCTGTAATTATCTGTTTTCGTACGTATATCCCTTAATGAATCCATAGTCGATTTATTGCGGAGGTTTTTGTTTGAGGAGATGACGTGACAATATTTTTGAACCCTAATGCAAAGAAGGATCTGAGTCAACCGAATATTCGGCGTTACTATGTTTAAAAATGTTTGTTTGGCTGAAGATCCATTTTATAATTAAACTAAGAATGTTTTTTACGTTTTACAACGTTTTTGTATTCTGATCTACAGATATAACTCAATATATATAATTGAGAAATATATATATATATTATCTACATACACTTACAGTAGTGTATTGTGTTGAAGCATCAGTATGTTGGAAAATAACAAATCTTAATTATCTGCAACACAGTCAACCAAAGGGGCTACCATCTTGAACCGTAAATTACTGTTTTTTGACAGATTGCGCGCGCATTGACAACTGAAGATTGTTACCTATCATCTAAAGTCTGTTCTCGTTACTAATAAGCAATATAGAAACAAATACTTGTGGTGTTACAGTTAAAAATGTCTAGAATACCGCACGTAATGGCAATAGAGCACCACACTGTTGGAAAACAACAAACTTTGGCATCTACAGCACAATCTTGCCCTCAGATTCGTTGCGGGAGCATAAATCTGTGCGACACTAGTTGTCTTTCTCTTCTGGTAGTGCATATCCGTTTCGGATCTGTACTTTACACAACACTGCTCTGTTTTGACAGTTTGCGCTTTCATTGAAATTTGTAAAATTGGCTACCTACCATCAAGTGACATTTTTCATTCAACCTGGCACCACAAATAAGAAAATTTTGTGGTGTTTGCATTTTATGGAAGTTTAAATTACCTCACTTCTTTATGAGTACATGATTCTTTTGGTTTCTTAGTGTCTGATATGTAAAGTTAGAGTAAAATGTGTGGCAGGCTTGTTTATCTTACCCCACCATCTGAACTAACTTTCGTACAGATACTGGCTAGTTTAATTATAAAAATAAACTTTACATTAGGGTGTAGAAAACGTTATTTTTTTCAGGGATCTATAGTTTCTTTATTATTTCGTAAAGCGATGTTGATTTTAAAGTTAGAGGATGTATAAAACTGCCATTTTCATAATGTAACTACCTATAGATCTATTGTTAAATAAAATATTTTGAAAATATAACTAAAAATAGGATTACTAAAAATTTTAAGATAGATATTATAATAACCTTCTATGTAAAAGTATTTTTGTGGATTTCAAAATGAAAATGGCATCGTTCAGCGAGCACCTTACTTCGCTATGTTTCCATACGTTCGTTTTGTATATATACTTTCATCATTTTTGCCCACTGCGAGGGTTCGTCGTTTCACATAATACAAACAAACAAACATCTGAACCAAGGCCCTGGCCCTGATGAAGGTCTGCTTTTGTAGAGTTTTGTTTTTCATGCGTCACGCTCTGGTCTAAGGGACCGGTGGACCACGGTATTGTTATCTGACTGTAAATAGTTTTAAGTGAATCACTTAATTATTTTTTGCTTGTGTTCTTTTCACATTCATGTTTTAGTAAGTGATGGAGCTGTATACATTTGGGTTTTAATAAAATGAATGATAGTATAGATGGTATTTTATTTATAACCTCAGGTACATTCCATGTCAAATCACTCGGGCAAAACCTTTTGGATCTCCGATTTTTCTGAAACTTGGTGTATAGCTTCTGCGGGACGTAAAAATAAGATATTTAAGGTCAAAAAATCTTCTTCCTTTTTTTCTCAAAATGTTATTTTATGCGATTTTACAGTGATTTGGTGTTTATTTAAACAAATAATATTTTAATAGAAAGGGCTCAAAAATGTCATTATATTGCATTATAATAAGTTATTTTAATTCAAAACAAGTTTTTGATCAAATTTTAAAGTGTAGAAAACGTTAAAATACAGTTTTTTACATTTTCCTCCATTCCCAAAATACATTATCATCGATTTGGCTGAAAATTTGCCCACAGATAGTCAAAACATAAGACTTTAAGTGGTTAGAAGGATTTGAATTATATTGCAATACCAAAAAAGTTACATGCAATAATATCAGACTCAAAAGTATATTAGTCCAGTCGGTATAGCATTTTTGACCTTGCATGCCGAACTGCCCAAAATTTTATTCTATTAATCTTTAGGGGAATCAATAGTAGCCTAAATTTAAAATCGCGAATGAATTCCTCCATTACGTTAGCCGCCATCTTGATTTTTAAAGGAGAAGCTGTTTTGCTCAATATCTCCGCCATTTTTAACTTTTCGACAAAAATGGTAGGGACTGAAATTGTTCCAAATAAATCGTATTTACAATTATTACAAATTTATTTTTAACAATTTTTGTCGTGAGGTCGATATTTTCCGAGTTAATTGTACTTACAGTACACGCCTATATTTTTGACTATGATATTGCATGTACCTTTTTTGGTATTGTAATATAATTGAAATCCTTCTAACCACTTAAAGTCCTATGGTTTGGCTATCCGTGGACAAATTTTCAGCCAAATCGATTATGATGTATTTTGGAAATGGGGAAAATGTATTTTAACATTTTCTACACCATAAAATTTGATCAAAAACTTGTTTTGAATCAAAATAACTTGTTATAATGACATTTTTGAGGCCCTTATATTAAAATATTATGTTTTCCATTGATACTTTACGATAAAAAATGCAAATTTGTTTAAATAAACACTAAATCACTGTAAAATCGCATAAAATAACATTTTGGGAAAAAAAGAAGAAGATTTTTAGACCTTAAATATCTTATTTTTACGTCCCGCAGAAGCTATATACCAATTTTCAGACATATCGGAGATCCAAAAGTATTTCTGATTCAAAATTGAGTGATTTGAGATGGAATCACTCCTTATACTTCTGGGAAATCGGCAAAAAAAAATGCAAAATAATACTAATAAAGAAATACAAAAATTTTCGCATTAAACTAGATAGGCATAATGGGTTGCCTAAGCAGTAGAAATTTTGATAGTCAAAAAGGGACAATTTATGATTTTTATTGATTCCTTTTGTTTTTAAATATATAAGTAGAGCTCGGGAAATATGCACTTAAAAAACCCTAAAATATGCACAAAAAACAGTTAAAATATGCACTTAAATATGCTTTTATGCATTTAATGCATATAAATAAACAACACGGTAATCCTTGTTTTGAAGGTATTTAAGCTAAATAAAAAAAATATTTATTTTATGCTAGTCATAAAAAATATTTATTGGAATTTCTATAACCTACATCATTATATTCATTTATTCTTTATATTTATCATCATTCTGTATTATTTATTATTACAATTATTATTAAAACTGTACATTATTAAACGTTTTCTAAATTTTCTACAGAAAAACAGCCGTAGGTATATCTGATTGTAATTGTTTAAGCATACACGGAAAAAATTCTTTCTACTTCACATGAAGTTAAAGAAGCTTACTTAAAATATTGTTTAATTGAGGGTTCTACCTATAAAATTAAATTATCTTCACATTTCCCCATCATAATAATATTTTTTTAATTATTTTGTGATATTCCTCATTTTTCTTTAACGCCGTGCAGAATTTTTGATACATTTTGTTGGTTTCACCAAGGTGTTTAATTATTTCATTTAATGAATTAATAATTTCAATACTTTGGTCTAAAGAAATGTTTCGCTTTTCTAATTTAGTAATTGGCTAAGCAATATTTACAAAATTGGTTTGGATTGGATATGTGTAAAATTACTTTTTAATAACGGGTTTTTTTTAAAACATCCACACATTTTTCATAGCACCTGAGTTACGTCTACATCGAAACTACAAATTGACGTCTCTAATTGCTTCAAAATATCGGTTATGAAATTTACAGAATTTAACCATGTTCTCCATCTAGTTATCACAGGTTCAGGTGGTAAAGGCACATTAGGTAAACGATCTTTATACACCTATACTCGCAGAAGGGCTTTCAAAAATATGTTTTTATTTTTGATAGAAGGATATTAATCATTGGAAATTACATCCTTACAGTTTGTAGCCTCCTGCTACTCTATCTGTAGCAGAAGCGTGCTCTAGACAAGTAATAAATTTGAAAAAATATTTTTAAATGTTGTTCACTTTTGGTCATATGGCGCAGCATCACCTAACAATAACAAAATGTTTTCACTAACAAAATGTGACTGCATTGCATATTGTAGAGTCTGCTTCGTCGCCTTAAAAATTGTAAAAGACAGAGAAAGGATGTTACCAGAAAGTGGTTCCACGAGAATTTTCAGATTTATTGTTTAGATCTGGGACTTCCCATTTCTCTTTAAAATGCATCTATGCAAAAAAGTCTAAAAATATGCAATTTTAATAAATGCATATGCACTTACAAAATTTATCCAAAATATGCAAATATGCACTTAATATGCATTTTGCATATTTCCCGAGCTCTCTATATAAGCAAGTTTAAAGTAATTTAATGAAAGATTTATCAGTTATTATTTATAAACTAAAAATTACTTATTTAAAGTTATAAAAATTTATCTCTTTATTTGGTGCCACCTATCGTAGAAAAGCTACAAAACGTCGACAACCTGACGATAGGTGGCAACATCATTGGTCGTACCCAACTCCCCTACACCCAAATCGTATACGACCCTATTAAGTAAAATAAAATTTATTTAATACAGGGAATAATAAATTTTAAAAATTAATTAATTATGACATGCTATTATCAGGCACGTAGCCAAGGGGGGTCCATGGGTCCGGACTCCTCCCAAAACTGTCTGGGTTTTGGTTCCAAATCCATGTTATTATTTTTTTTTAATGAAAGAAATTATTTTTTACTAGGATTATTTTTGTTTTTATTCAGTGTACGGATCAACTTACATTCAATTTAAAAATCAGATTTACCAAAAACGAAAGTACTCAAATCAGCATTTCAAATTCGTTTACCTTTTACTTTTTATAGAACACCAGGTGTACCTACTCTTTTCTACGGAAAAATGATATTAAAGATACAATGGTGAAATTAGGTATTAAAAACAACTTACTAGGGTGAGATTGTCGTCATATATGTACTTAGATGTTATATCTCACCATAGTGGTTGTTTTGAACACCTAATTTCACCAATGTATCTTTAGTATTCATTTTAGTGTCCCTATGATGATGTTAGTGACTACTAACGAAATATAGGATTCCGTTTGTTACACGCTATATTTCACATAGTAAAAGTAATTTAAAAATATTTTTTAATTAAATAAGGAAGTAACAACAAATTGCAATTTTTAAAATATTAACCCTAGACTAGGTACTAATATGATTAAATATCCTTTAATAGGTACTATTTAATACATCGAAAAATTTACGACATTATTAATTTAAACCACATTAAAAAAAAACAAAATTTATATTCTCACATTGTAGTTATGAAGTTTAATAAAATTATAATTTAATAAAATCGGCATACATGTTATTATCCCTTATCTCCAAGAAAATGAACATACTGGACAGCAATTCTTGTTATGTTGTCCGCAGATTGCTCATTTACACTGTAGACAAAAGTTTGTTGTCATTCTTCTTAGTCTGCTAATGGCTAGGGCATAAGTAGCACACTGTCCGATTTCTTTCGATATGATTATTCGGTTGAGAAACTGATTGTATATTTAGGATTTCGTTTATGTCTTGTCAAAAATTCCGCCGTAAATTTGATATGTTTAATCTTTTGCGCATCTATGATTCAGCAAGGCTTTTGCCCAAATCAAACATAATCAGAGAGTAGAAAACTGGCTTCCTATTTGTTTTGTGCGAATTATGGCAGTATCACATACGAATTGATAGTACTTATGTGTATCATTTCATAAAAACACACAGTATCTATGCATGGTAATGTTACGGTTACTACCATGGACCAATTTTGTCAATTCCTTCACATAAAAATTTTCAAGAGGTAATCCTCCGGTATCGGTGTTTTTGACAAGATAGGGATCAATTATATACATATTTGGAATGAATCGCAAAGCATAGCAATATATATTTATATACTATATACTGTAAGTACTTATATTACTATCGTTAACACTAAAGCGTCGTAATATTTACGACAGGATACCTAATTCACACGCTTCCGCGTCAAATTTAACTGACGTTTATACACCAACGCTTACTCTACTAGTAGTATTAAAGAACCGTGGAACTAAGTTCTTGGGAATTTCCGTTGTTGAGGAATTTTGCAGAAAATAATTCGGCGTCGTATATTTTGCAAGTATTCTAGGGTTAAAATGGCTTTTTCAAATTTTGCATATGGATCTAAATCTTGACTATTTTTTTCAACACCTTATTGTCTAATCTAATAAAAAATTTAGTTTGTGTTTGGACCCCCTCAAGCACATTTCCTGGCTACATGCCTGAGTAGGGTCTATAACCCATAGGTACACACCTGTAATATCTAAATGTTATAGATAGATAAATTCAATGAAGTGAGTCAAAAATGAATAACTATTTTCAATTTCGTTGCAAAACGAAAATACAGCCGTACCATATTTTACTATTCTAGTCCAATCAGAAAGTGCAGCAAGCACCTCTACCGGTTTCGAAACTTATTAGTCTCTCATCAGGAGGCACATATGCTGCTCTCTCTGATCCAACCAAAACAAACCCCAGCGTGCAGCCCCGGATTGCAACGAACGAACGAAATGGCATAGATGCCCTAGCGGCAACGGCTAACAAAAGACTAAGTGGCTTTTAGCATATTATTCCATTGCGATCTTTTCGTATTTATTGTGGTCCTCTAACCATAGATTCGATTCTTTAGCCTTAAATTTTTTAAACTCTAAACAGCGTTATATAGAAGAAGAATTTAGTATATAACTAAGGACTAATGTAGCAAATTATTTGCAAATCTTCAAAAAGAAAAAAACAAAATATAGTAACATATTCGCGTGCTTTGATTTTCTGTTAAATGATTTAGCATATAGTTTTCAACATGTGATACAATTTTTAACTCACTAACCTATTTGATGCCACCATGAACTGATAAGGACGAAATGTTA
Organism: Diabrotica virgifera virgifera; assembly: GCF_917563875.1. NCBI lineage: Eukaryota > Metazoa > Arthropoda > Insecta > Coleoptera > Chrysomelidae > Diabrotica > Diabrotica virgifera. The sequence continues at coordinate 679,791 of NC_065448.1, read as the reverse complement.
CTACAAAAGTACTTCCGACGAGGAAGATAAGATAGAAATTTTATACCACCTACATCTGAGTTAAAATTATAATATATGCTTTCAAATTAGGTCACTTTTACGATTTGGTTTTGACATGTTTAAAACATTTTTATCATATCCTCACAGTTTACTAATTGGACACTTTTATTCGTAAGTTTTTCAATTGGTTTATTCACAGAGTAAATCGAGAAAGGAAATAAGATAATGAAATGGCATAAATAACAATTTTAAATTTTCGAAAATATCCGATTCATAAAAGAATAATTCGTCGTCCTTAAAATTTATTATTTTCTAGTTTTAGTAGAGCACAAATAGCCCAGTAAATGAACGGTAAATACGCCGATACCGTGTAATTTTCAGGGGCAACACCGAATTGCATGAAAATTTGGATTTAGGTTCTACTTATCCTCCATTTCAAAGTTGAAATTGTGCCGTTGGTTGCTTTTACTTGGGGGGTGATAGTCACCCCTTCTCGGGGGTGAAAATACATACGTTTAAGGTAAGACCGAAAATGGATAAATTTACTGATTTTAAGCAACTTTTGTTCTACGGTTTTTTATGTAAGTCAATACTTTTCGAGTTATTTGCGATTGAAAATGTTTATTTTTCGTCAAAAAAACTACGTTTTCAGACGGTTTTTCGCAAATAACTCAAAAAGTAAATATTTGATCGGAAAATATATCGTTAGCAAAAATCCGAAATAGATAGCTTATAAAAATCCGAAACAGATGGTGTGAAATCTATCAATCGAGTAAAAACAAAGTTGTAGCTCATGAAAAAAACGTTCTTATTCGTCTAATTCCAAATCGAATGTTTCAAGGTGAAATCACCGAAAAATTAAGCACTTTTCGGGAAAACCCCATTCAAACTTATTTGAAGTGTTTATAAAAAGTTTTATTTTAATTGTTTATAAAACTTTCTAGCATTAAAACACTCGAGTTACGCTCAAAAAAAGTTAGTCCGCTTTTTTTTTGGTAAAAAAATCATAAAAGTCTCCTCGTGTTTAGCTCCCCAAATGAAATTAATCGCTACCGCTTTACAAACAATTTACTTAATACTTATCTATTTTTTATATGATCTGTCAGTCTCACCGGTTTAAAGTGCTTATTTTTGAATGAATTATAGTTGAAAAAGCTTGAACGGGTCACTAATCACGAGTGTATGCAAATTTTGAACAGACAGATCTTAACCAATTTTTGTCTTACGGAAAAACAAAATGAAACTAGCATATTTATAATAGCAAAACCTACATTTTTTTACTCTCTAACATTTTTCTTATCACTAATACTTTTTAAATTATTTTGAAAAAAAGAAATTTTTCAAGAATTTTTAGAAAATATTTTTTTACTTTAAAACCAAATTTTTTGAAAAATAAGCACTTCAAACCAATCAAACTTACAGATCATATAAACAATATACTGTTGTAGAATTGTTTTTTTTTTAATTCAGAAAATAAATTTATATCAGAGACCACGAGATCATAGATTTTCTTCACCCTGTATATGACCAAAAATTGTATAGAGTCTAATTTAGTTAATAAACAGTACTTTTTCGGGGAAGGTGAAATCGTTAATATGGTTTTCGTTAATGAGTTTTTTTTAAAAGGATTTACAGACAATGGTTCGATAATATTGGAAAGTGCATGGTATTTCGTTTTGTGTACATCAATAGGATTTTTGTAAATAATTCGTAGAAGGTTTAACCGATAAATTTTATTGAGTTTAGAATGTAAGGCCTTTTGTTTAGTTTTGTGAAAAAACGATAGTAATTTGATGTCTCTTAGAATTTTAACAAAATGGAAAGTTGGATACAAATTAAGTTGGTTTTCTTAGTAAAGGAAAGTATGCATGTTTCGGGTAGATAGGTTGTTTTTGATTGGTAGAGAAAGATCGACGGAAGAGATGAGAATGTGGAGTCGGAATTTGAGAGAGAAAAGATAGACACTGTGTGATTACTATCAGGAGAGAGCAGTCCAGTTTTTGAAAAGTGAGAAGTCAGTGTAAAGTGGTGAAATCGGCTTTTGCGAGCAGAATCAAGTTGAAAAGAAATCGTTGACCGGTTGAGAAAAGAATTTTCCTTGTCCGAGGAAGATTCCTTTGTTCTTTCTAGAACGAGTAGCTGATTGGTATCTATTTGCACAAGATATCGAGCAAGGAGAAAACTGAGTAGAGAATTCGAGGAGCCCTGGTTTTGTTTGTTTTTTTTAAGCAGTTTGGACGAGAGGGACCTTTTCTCAACATCCAAAAAGTACGTGTGGGAGAATCAAGAACGAGGCAATCTGGATAAAGAAGGAGTGAAGAAACAAAAAGGTTAGTCAAATCAATTGTCGATACGGAGAGAGCTTGTTTATATCCACACCATATATGCTTAATTTTTTTGTATTGAGCAGTTCTATAAATCAGTTAGTCATTTCAACTTATTAGTAATCAATTCAAAAGGAGAAAAGTAAATTTTATTAAATTTAGTATGAATAAATAATAATTTATTTAAATAATTTTTGAAGTTATACTTCTTTAGGCGCGATTTCATTGAGGGTGAAATTTTATTGATCTGCGCGCATGCGCACACCGACAGTATGGTATTAGTCGTTATACGGGCTCTGATTGGGTGTGGAAATGATCTGTCAATAATTGTTCAACATGGAAGTTATCGGTAAACAAAAATATTGTATATATTAGTTTTTATTGTTGTGAGGACAGAAATAAAATCAAATTTATAATTATAGTGACTTTTTAAATAGTTTTGAAAAGCCGCAGGTACGTAATTCTAAATGTTTCAGTTGTATTCCAATAAAAAATTATCTTCATACCTATCTATTTGGAAAATGTAAAAAAATAATGTAGTTACCTATAGAGCTTTTCATCGATTGTCATTTGTTTCGAGCTTCTGTCATGTGTCACATAATATTAATATATCAACGTCATACGTCTTTGGTTTGTATCATTGTATATGTATACCAATAACGTATTACGTAGATATATTAATATTATGTGACACATGACAGAAGCTCGAAACAAATGACTGTGAATGAAAATCCCTATTAGTAGGCAATGCTTTAATTTACATAATCTGTATCGTTTTCTTACTCTATATTTTGTTGTATTTTAATTCGACAAAAATCAAACTAATAATTTGATTCATATAAATAAACAAAATGTCAAAAAGTTTATGGTGTAACCGTTTAGGTTGTGTATATTCCCACATGACGTATACGCGAATGTGGTGTAGTGGGAAATCGCTTCAACTCTCGTACGGCGCGGTAGACGTGAAGTGGGTTCAAGCCCCAAGCAAGTTGTTATTTTTTATTTTTTTTTATAGATTTTATGATTGTAAGTATATTATTATATAATTTTTTTCAGAAAATACGTATTTAATTAAAATTTTTGGCAACAATTATTGTTCAGAAATCATTTGTGGCATTTTTCAATGTGTTTGTGTGTGTTTTATTCTTTTATTTTTTTTTATTTTTGGTATTGTTTTAATAAAAAATTTTGGAAAGTAGTAGAGAAACGGTTGAAAGTATATTGATTTCGTTGAAATCATATAATAGAAGTATAACTTCTTACGTGCGTACAAAGTACACACATTCTTTTTTTTTTTTTTTTTTGTTAAAACAAGGAGACATCAGAATTAACGCTTGATTTATTAAGTAAGAAATTGTTGCAACAAATTTAGATTTTAGTATTTTTTATCTTATTTATACGGCATATGGGAAAAATAAATAATAGATTACATTTATATGATATTGAATGTGTTTAATTTCCCTGTCTTATCCTGGAAGGAGTAAGCAACTAGAGATACTAGAAGCCACGAATTAAAGGTATTGCATCGAATACAAAATTAGCCCTGAGAATAAAGTTTATTAGAAAATTTAATTTGAATTTGGTTTTGTTTTTACATAGGCGGAAATTAAAATAAATGAGAAATTAATTAAAAAAGAATTTGCTAATCAATCTAATAAAAGAGATAAAGTAGAGCATAACAATACATACAGTTAAAATAAATGGTAAAGCGGTAACGATTAATTTTATTTAGGGTGCTAAATTATAGAGCGAGGTTTTCACGATTTTTTTTTGCCAAAAAAAGGGGAAAACTTTTTTCCTGTGTAACTCGTTTATTTTTAATGTTAGAAAAAACAATTATAAAATATATGTTAGAAAATACAATTTGTAAAAAACAAATATGAAGCATTTTTAAAATACTTTAAAAATGTTAATAAGCTTTTCCCGAAAAGTGCTTAATTTTTCGGTGATTTCGCGTTGAATTATTCGATTTGGAATTAGACGAATAAGAACGTATTTTTCATGAGCTACAACTTTGCTTTTATTCAATTTATAGACTTTACTGATACACCATTTTTTTTGTTTTTTTATAAGCTACATTTTTTTTAAGAATATTTTTTCCATTAAAATATTTACTTTTTGAGTTATTTGCGAAAAACGGTCAGAAAACGTAGTTTTTTTTGTCGAAAAGTAAACATTTTCAATCGCGAATACCTCTAAAAGTATTGACTCACGTAAAAAACTTTATAGAACAAAAGTTGCTTATAATCTGTCAATTTATCCATTTCCGGGCTTATTTTAAATACGCGTTTTTCACCCCCCGAGAATGGGTGACTGTCACCCCCAGTAAAAGCAACCAACGGCACAAATTCAACTTTGAAGTGAAGGGTAAGTAGAACCTAAATCCAAATTTACAGGATAGGGAGGTTTAATTATGTTAAAAGTAAGAAGACTGCTTACTTGGGGCATATATCATATATTACGAGGAGAACGATACACTTTTCAGCAACTGATACTCAAAGGGATGATAGAGGGTAAGAGGGGTCTGGGACGTAAAAAGATGTCATGGCTGCGTAATATTCGCCAATGGACAGGAATCCACAGCTATGGAATGCTTCTCAATGCTTCTACAAACAGTCTTTCTATAGATTTGATTATGTAGGACTTTTAGTAGGACCAATATTGCATAGCATAGGGTTTAGTGAATCCCTCTGTTTTATAGTGAATCCCTCTGATAAAGAAATATTGCATGTTGCAGGGAAGAAAAGACCAACAAAGAAAGAGAAATTACGAAATGGATACGAAGAAGAGGTACAAGAAGAGGGGTGAAAGAAAGGAAGATAAAGATAGGATTGGGATGGAGGTTAAACAGGATTTGAAACAAAAATTTGAGGTACGAAACTTAAAGAAGGAGGCAATAGATATGAATGAATGAAGAAAAACAGTGACATCAGAGAAACCACAAGAAATATTGAGCAAGGATGTTAAAAATAGATTTTTAAGTGGAACACAGTTACTCTACTAATGGAAGAGTATGGCTTATGTATGTATGCATACTTTTGATTCCTAAAACTAAATGTGTGGCCTGAAATAAAACTCCCAATTCACTAATATAAAAACACCCACTGTCAGTCTACATTACCACTACATGATTAACATAACATCCAAAGTAGCAAAAACTTCGAAAGAATAACAAATAAATTGCTAACATGAAATACACCAACGCTTATTGTGTCGTTAAAACAATTTTTAGAAAATAAAGTGAATGTTTGTAAACTGTTTACATTGCGAATGATTTTCGGCCTTCTGTTTTACATCTGAGAGATTTAATCGAGGAACAAAAAGAGACTTCAAACAAATGAACAGTTTGCAACTTTTTATTACAAAAGTAAAAGTATGCCAATTTGATGTGAAACATGCAGTGCAGATTGTATTTAGGCGAGGAAAGAAGCATTACACCTAAGAATTTTGTGCAGTAAGATGAATAGTCATGCAACTTTTTGCATTCGATTCAGGAGAGTGTCAGGAAAGTTTGTGAACTAAATTGATCTCCAGAAGATGAAAATTTCCATAAGAAAAATGCATTCAAAGTGCATCTCGAAGAGTTGGAAAATGAAAAATTTATAACTCAGGAAATAGTGACGGAAATTAGTTCAATTTTTATACTCAGGGTTTTGGAGGCCGTTGAACACGAATTTTATGTTGACGATGGACTTCAAGATCTGGTGCCCAAGGTGGAACTCGTCGCCTGGAGTTTTATGTTATAATCATTCAAAATCAGTCTATAACCATTACTTGGGGGGTTTTGGTGGTCGCTGAGCACGAGTTCCATGATGGCGATGGTCTCCGGGGTACCTGGTGTCCATGGTGGAACTCGTCGCCTGGAGTTTTATGTTATAATCAGTCAATTATAACCATTACTCGGGGGACGTCGGGGGTTTTGGAGGCCGCTGAGTACGAATTTCATGTCGGTCATTGTCTTCCAAGTTGGTGTCCATAGGCGTAACCAGGGGGGGTTTGGGGGTTGTACTTTGAGCTCTATACGCTTAACATTATTAGCTTCGTTCGCGGTAACGCTGGTGCCCAGGGTGGAACTCGTCGCCTGGAGTTTTCTGTTATTATCATTCAAAATCAGTCAATAACCATTACTCGGGGGTTTTGGTGGTCAAGTCCAGGACTAGTTACGAATTCTCTTAGTAGTCGGATTGTACGCAAGCGCGGTTCAGAATCAGTTCAGGATTGATTTACACCGCGAACGAATTTAGAACTAGTCCTTAACACTATCATAACCTAGTTTTTATGTATCCATCTTATTTTGATGAATTTGTTATTTTAATTCAGATTTGCGTGAACATTTTACTAGATCAGATCAACCAGATATATGTTTATAGTATGAATAGGCATATTTTAATGAAATATTTCATTGTTATAAGTTTTAGTGGCTTTAATAAGCTACGAGACCATAATATTAAAAAACATCCAAATATTTTTCTAAGAAAAAAATTTGTTCTATTATACTGGTTACTGGTACCTATTGTATAATTGTTATTAATTACATGGAGTCTTTTTAATATTTCTAATACCTACATATTTTAATATTAACGTCCATATTAGGTATTGTTTATTAATATTATATTAGGGTATCCTTGTCTAATAAAGATTTCATAGATATAACCGATATACCTATGTTATTTTATTTATTTTTTAAGTAGTACATTTTACATTACATTGGTTATTTTTGTATCACAAATAAAATAAATAATGAACTTTAAAGAGACACACAGTATTTAGTACATATACCTTCATACTAAAAAATGTTTAATTTGTTTATGATCATATTAAACTGTAAAAATTATACACCAAAGTATGTAAAAAAGATTTTATTGACAATCACAATCAATAAATTTCTAAACAAATTAAAATGAAATAAACACAGAATGAAAAGCAAACACCGCTACAAATCAGGTGTTTAGCACAAAACAATATAGAAATGTTTGTAAGTCTTTTGAAATTCCTACTGCGCATATTCGGACTCCGAGTTCGCTTCAGATACCAAGGATCGGTTGGACTGGTTCCGAACTCGCAGTTCGGTTACCGCGAACGACAAATCTGACAAAATCCCGGACTAGCAGTTCAGAACTCGATTACCGCGAACGCTCTTTTTTAAAGTGCGCATGCGAAGCAATCCTGGACTAGTACGGGATCGTTACCGCGAACAATACTATTACTATTCCATACCCCCAGACACCATCCAGTAGTTGTAACCTCCCCCCCTTAGGATCATCCTGGTTACACCTCTGTTGGTGTCCATCGGCGAGATGAAATTCGTGTTCAAGGACCTCCAAAACTGCCATGTATAAAAATTGAACTCATTTCCGTCAGTATTTCCGGAGTTACAAATTTTTCACTTTCCATCTCTTCGACATGCACTTTGAATGCATTTTTCTTATGGAAATTTTCATCTTCCGGAGATCAATTTAATTCACAAACTTTCCTAACACTCTCCTGAATCGAATGCAAAAAGTTGCATGACGATTCATCTTACTGCACAAATTTTTTGGGTTTTTTAGTGCTTCGTTGCTTCGTCTAATTGGAAAGGTACTATTATACTTTTTTATCGCTTAAGGGGATGGGTACATATTTTCGGCTGCAATGCTATTCAAATGGTTATTCATTTTTTTCGAATCCTGAGAAAACTAATAAGTTATTTTGAAAAATTTAAACGCAGAATGAAAGATTACGTTTTTACCGAGGGCCGAAATTCCCTGAAAACTTCTATAATGTTTATTTTAATAAGTTACAGAAGTGAAAAACTAAGAGAAAATTTAGTGTGATTTTTAATTTCAAATATCTCATTCAAAATAAACTTTTTATTTATTCTAAGGGACTTTCGGCCCTCGGTAATAATTTAGTCTTTCATTCTGTGTTTAAATTTTTTAAAAGTATTTATTAGTTTTTTCAGGATTTGAAAAAAAAATGAACACAATGTCCGTGGTAATATTTTCCAAATCTATCTTTGTCTTACAACGCACTCAGTCGAATAGAATATTGTCAGTCAGACAGTGACAATCAGTGACAATTTTAAATATTTGACATGGCATCGGGACTATTTTGAGTTGTTGATTAAATAATATTGATATATACCTAATGTATTTGATAAATAATTGATTTAAGACGTGAACTTAATAAAAAGTTATTTATTGTGTATTATTTGTGGAAGATCCAAACAGAGAATAGATCAGGATAATATATTCTGTGATCCAAGTATTTTGTTGTTAAAGATGTTCAAAATTATAAGCGTTCCATAGTAACAATATATTATTAAAAAATTACCTTAACACTTTTCCTCTTTTCTCGATTGAGTATTAGTTTTTGTTGTACATATAAATTATTACAATCACTGAATACATAGTTAGTGAAAAAATTATCACATTTATTAACTGAATTAATAATTTGCAATTATGCAAATAACAGTTATCCAAGAACATTCAAAAGCCATCTCTTTAAGTTAATGATGAGTAATGATGACATTTTCAAGTAGAATGACATTCTTAGTAATGTTTACATATCCATACCAGTGTGAATTTTACTACACGTAATTTGCCGTGTAAAGACAGAAAAAAGTAGGAATAGCCGCAAAATATTTGCGAATTATGTACCCATGGCCTTAATCTATAAAGTTTGCCTTCTAGTCCAGGGCCGAAAAATAAAAACGGGAAAAAAATCAATACAGGTATTTGAAGGTGCTAAATCGTAGGGGGGACATAGTTAATTAAAAATACATACAGAGGTACTCGTAAATCGAACTCATTTTTTTTATAAACAAAGGCCAAAATCAGAAAATATTGTTTTTTTCCTATAGCATTTTTAGTATCATATTTACAGCAAAAGTTGTTTTATGAAAGTTGTGTATCATAAAAAAACGAATATTTTGAATTTTTACAAGTTAAAATCCATAAAGAATTAACCGAAATAACTGTAAAAAACCACGTTTTTTGCACTATTTTGTAAATGTTAATAACTTTTACCAAATAGGTCGTAAGGAACTTATTATACCTTGATCATGAGGCAATTAAGTGCCTTTATTAGTGTACAAAATTTCAAGAAGATCTGTTTGTCAGTTTACGAGTTATATTAAATGTTTATCCCAGACATCGAATATTTAAACAATCATTGTTGCCCTAGGAGTATTTTCAGAGCTTTTTGGCAAAGTACAATGAGTTCTTAAAGACTAAAAGTACTAAGAAAGTTAAAAAAAGAATATACCTATTTGTTTCTTAATTGTTGTTGAACAGGCCGATAAAAAAATGGTGAATTTTTTCCTTATAGACAATTAGAATATCTTTGTTATTTTTTCTGATAAATAATTATAATTGGTTGTATCAAAAAGCTGGTAAAAAACACACATTAAAAAAGAAAAACAACTTTCTAGGACCAATAATGGCAAAGTCATACTTTTTTTTTGAAAAATCACATCTCGATTATTTATAAATATTAAGAGTTGAAATTTTTACAGAATGATAATAAATATCTATATTTTATATTTCAATTGATAAGTACGGAATATCTTCTATTTAAAACGAGTAATTAATAACCCTTTAAAGTGAAGTTAATCACGCTGACTGAGCTGGGACCATGTGATGGGGAAGATTGTCGAAGTCCAGTTCCGCGCGTCGTGATTTTGCTATAGAAAGTTCAATTTGGAGCGCTTGAAAAATTTTATAATATCTCAGCTTCCAGAGAACGTAGAGCCTTCATTTTTTTTTAATTTGGGTAACTCGACGAAAGAATAACAACTAGCTAATTTTCATTTACCGGAAAAATCGTAAAATTCTGGAAAATGGACTTTTTTATTCAACATCCATTTACAATGTTAACACTAATATATTTTGATAAATATTTTCATAAAATATTATAAATTTGTAAATAAATATTAAAATATAATTATAGTATATATCTATTTATATACAGGGTGGTTCATTTTATTCGCATCGGTGTCTGTACGGAAAACGACTTGATTTAAAAAAAAATTCTTCATAGACATATACAGGGCAATTAATACTACAATCTAAAAATAATGTGAAATATACAGGGTGCTACAAAAAGAGTAGTATATCAAAGATATATTTTTTTATGGAACATCCTACAACTGATGAAATTTTTAAATTGCCCTTAAAAAATAAGCTAGACTATACCTAAGTACAGGGTATTTTTATTCATTTAAATTTTTACAAAAATATAAAATTTTAGAAAAAAATAAATATTTACAAACCTAAGAGTCGGTGACAAATTTTTTCTTAGATCTTCATAATAAGACTATTCAGCATTTTTGAACAGATGTTTATTGTAACAAAATTTATAATTACTTAATAGTACATTTTTAGATTTAAAAACTAATTGAAAACAAAAACCTTCTCAAATTGAAAAAAAATGTGTGTATACACATTATCCCTAATTTTTTTAAACAAATCTTCTTCAACTTCCACTTTCGTCATCTATAATAACTGTCAAAAGGTTGTAGCATCTTTTGTCGCCAGTGTCACCTTTGCAATTTATGCAAAGCTCGGTACAATTGATTTATTTCAAGAAATTATGGATAATGTGGAAGAAATTAATGAACCTGTACAAAAACTGTGTAGGATTAATGAAGATGAATAATTATAATCTATACATAATGTTTTTTTTTAATTGGGAACGTTTTTGTTTTTAATTAATTTTTAAATCTAAAAATGTACGATTAAGTAATTATAAATTTTGTTACAATAAACATCTGTTTAAATATGCTGAATAGTCTATTATGAAGATTCAAGAAAAAAATTGTCACTGATCCTTAGATTTGTAAATATTTATTTTTTTTCTAAATCTTTACATTTTTCTAAAAATTGTATTAAATTAAAACACCCTGTACTTAGGTATAGTCTAGCTTCTTTTTAAGGACAATTTAAAAATTTCATCAGGTCTAGGGTGTTCCATAAAAAAATATATCTTTGATATATCACTCTTTTTTGAAGCACCCTGTATAATTCACATTATTTTTAGATTGCAGTGTTAATGGTCCGGTATATTTTTTATGAATACATTTTTTTTAAATCAAGTCATTTTCCGTAAAGACACCGAGGCGAATAAAATGAACCACCCTGCATATAAATAGGTATATACTATAATTTTATTTTAATATTTATTCACAAATTTATATTTCATGACAATATTTATGACATTATATGTGTTAACGTTGTAAATGCATGTTGAATAAAAAAGTGCATTTTCCAGAATTTTCCTATTTTTCCGGTAAATGAAAATTAGCTAGTTGCTATTCTTTCGTCGAGTTACTCCAATTTAAAAAAAAGGCTCTACGTGCTCTGGAAGCTGAGATATTGTAAAATTTTTTAAGCGCTCCAAATTGAACTTTCTATAGCAAAATCTCGACGCGCGAAACTGGACTCCGACAATCTTCCCCATCACACGGTCCCAGCTCAGTCAGCGTGAGTAACTTCACTTTAAAGGGAGCTCTTAATATTTATAAATAATCGAGATGTGATTTTTCAAAAAAAAAGTATAACTTGACTATCATTGGTCCTAGAAAGTTGGTTTTTCTTTTTTAATGTGTATTTTTTACCAGCTTTTTGATACAGTCAATTATAATTATTTATCAGAAAAAATAACAAAGATATTCTAATTGTTTATAAGGAAAAAACTCACCATTTTTTAGCGACTTGTTTAACAACATTTAAAAAACAAATATATCCTTTTTTTAACTTTCTTAGTACTTTGAGTCTTTAAGAACTCATTGGACTTTGCCAAAAAGCTCTAAAAATACTCCTAGGGCAACAATGATTGTTTAAACATTCGATGTCTGGGATAAACATTTAACATATCTCGTAAACTAACAAATAGATCTTCTTAAAATTTTGTACACTAATAAAGGCACTTAATTGCCTCGTGATCAAGGTACAATAAGTTCCTTACGGCCTTTTTGGTAAAAGTTATTAACAGTTACAAAATAGTGCAGAAAACGTGGTTTTTTGCAATTATCTCGGTTAATGTTTTATGGATTGTAACTTATAAAAATTCAAATGAATCGTTTTTTCATGATACACAACTTTTGTGAAACAGCTTTTGCTGTAAATATGATATTAAAAATGCTATAGGCAAAAAAACATATTTTTTTACTGTGGCCTTTTTTTATAAAAAAATGAGGTCGATTTATGAGTACCTCTGCATGTATTTTTAATTTAACTATATCCATCCTACCATTTAGCACCTTCAAATACCTGTATTGATTTTTACCCTGAAATCGCTCATATTTATTTTTCTACCCTGGTCTATTCTGTCTTCAATTATATTATTTTTTGTTTTTACCTACTAATCTGGATTAATATGAAAATTCCACACCTGTAATTTTGAACCAATCAAAATACGTTATTTTGACAAATCACCATGGCAACGGAGGTATATTATCGGAAATTTTTTGCTCGTGGGGTACCCAACAGCGAATTATAGTGGAAATTTTTTGACGTTTACAATAACAGAACATTTTTGACAGACTGGTTTTTATTTGTTTACATAATTTAGTTTTGATTCATTTTCTATCACTTGTAGTTACTCAAAACTTATGTAAAATTGAAGAATATACTATTTTCTATCTTGAAATGGTATTCCCATGCAACTACAATGAGTAGAAATTACGAATTTGAAAGCCTAAATAATTGCTGACAAAGCTATGGCGCGCTATTAATCTGTTCATGCAGCTTTGGATTTTCAAATGCAAATTTGGTGTGGAATTTTCTTACCGAATACCACGCGAAGTCAAATTAATATCCGGAAATTTTTTTTTGATCATGAATATTTTTAGAAAATTTCCCTCGTCTGCGACTCGGGAAATTTTCAAAATATTCATGATCTCAAAAAAATTTCCGGAAATAATTTGACCTCTAGTGGTATTACTAGTGAAAACTTCACTTCAATTTTTGAAGTGACTACTTCATCAAAAATTTGACATTATAAGAAGAAAAATGAGATCTTGTGCGCTAAAATCTGTCCACTCGGCTCTTTAACCCTTAACCACTGACATGCGTTATGTACCTTGCCGAAAGTATATTTTGTTGTAAAACGTGTTTTATAAAAGATTTCTAGAACATCATCTGTGTACCTTCAAGTGGTGTATAATTGTACCTGCTCCCAACTGCTGCAGTTTTAGTATAGTTTAGTTTTTGAGCTACGTTGACGTAAAGTTTTCTTGCGGTATCACGTACCGCAAGTCAATGTTTACGTTTCTATAGTTAAAAGCAGTTAATAGCTATTTGTATAACAAGGGAGGAAAGTGTAACTTTTCCTCCCGAGAATGAAGTTTACTGCCCGACGCGTAGCGGAGGGCAGTAATCATTCAAGGGAGGAAAAGGCACTTTACTCCCATGTTATACATATGGGTTTTCCACCTTCCTCAAATAACAAGTCATTTTTTCATTTTTACTTAATTTCTTTATGGAACTAACCAACAAAATTTATTAGAAGTAAAACAACGAGTAGGTACAATATAACTGTCAACTGTCAAATATAAGTCAAATTATTAATGTAAACATTGTTAAATCAAAATAACAATTTACTGTTTTTTACCATTCTGCAAAATACAGGATGTTTTATAAATAAACGTTAAAATGTATAGATACTTCGTAATAGAAAATAGATATTATACAGGGCGTCAATAAGTTATATTTCATGAATGAAATACCATGACGTCACTTTTACTTTTCCTCCCTAGGGAGGAAAAATATTTTCCTCCCTAGGGAGGAAAAGTACAACTTTGCTCCCTACAATCAGGTCCGGAAAAGTATACTTTCGGTAGAGGTAGGTGGAAAAAGTATTATTTCGCTATTAGTGTGGCAGCAAGCTCATCCAGTTGTTCTACCTTCAAGTGGAAAGCACTATTTTGCTTTTTTGAGTTACCAATACTGTTTTTTTGTAGTTCAGTTATGTATAAGGATTTTGTAAGAACCTCCACCATTTTTTTAATATTATGCATGCGTTCATAATTTTTATGAAAAAATAAAGTGTGTTATTTTGAGCAGTATTTTATTCTGTAGCAGTGTGAAGAATCATTCCGTAGTTGATGTAAAAAACAAATACAGTGATATAAGATAAATTCATATTGAAAACAAAGTAGAATAGGCAACGGTATGACATACCGCGTGTCAGAGTTTATGCCCTAAAACATCCACGTCAGTAATTAAGGGTGGTTAAATATAAGGTAAAAAGGACTAATCTTAATTTTTTTATATCGCACCCTTAGTAATATAGAGGCACAATTCAAAAAAATAAATTTTTGGGAAATCGCGTTTAAAAATTCTGGTTTCCAAAATTACAGCTATTTTTTCAAATAACATACTTATTATTTAAGTTATAAATGTGAAATTTGACCGATTTGTTATTTGATAATTGCACTATAATGGCAATGAGAAAAAAGAAATAATATAAATAAATTCCATTAATTACATGTAATTGAAAAAAATACTTTCAAGTTAGTCCCATATAGTACAAAAAAGCATAACAGAAATAAGGAACTGTTTAAGTTTGATCCCTTATATTATTAATGCTCTATCACTGTTTATGGAAAATAGCGATCTATTATGAATTAGACCCAGGGAGCGTTCAAGTATTACGTAACGAAGTTTGGGGGGGGGTCAAAAATCTTCAAAAATTGCGTTACGCAATAGTTAAACGCCCATTAGAGTGCGTTACGTAGAGGGGGGGTCAAAAATCGCGTTACGTAATACTTGAACGCTCCCCCATTTATTTATTATATTTTGCATAATATAACGGCTCAACTAAAAACTATTCTATACAGGGTGTTTCATTAATAATTGTCCATATAGTAACTGGAGAAACCTTAGAACAAAATACAAAGATTTAACCTAAAACACTTAAATAAAATGTGGTTCCTTACTCAGTTACAGGGTGTTTTATCTAGAAATTTAAAAACTATTTTTGCTTAGCATTTTAAAACTATTCGACTTATCCTTTTCATACTTGACAGAAAGTGCGACTACTATATACCCTACTAAATTATTATAAACAAATCTTTCTAGATGCTACCGGAGGCGTACGACAGGGGATAGTGAATGGTTGATCCTTCTCAAATTCTACGCCACTGGAGGAATTACTATTTTAGTGCCATTTTTATATTCTCCAATACTTTCTACATAAATAATATACTCTTCATTGGTAACGATAAAGTCATTAGTTTTCGAGATATTTGAAGTTAAATATGAAACGGCACAGTTATTTTGATTAATCTACGATATGATTCATTCATGATTAAAATTTAAAAATTATTTGTACCCAGTACTTTAAAACTATTTGGCGTATCCTGATCATACTTTGCAGAAAGTGTAGGTACTGTACACCTTACTAAACTAAGATAAATATACGTTTCTAGCTACTACCAGAGGCGTACGACAGGGGATAATGTCTGGTTGACCCTTCCCAAATTCTACGCCACTGACAAAATTGCTATTTTAGTGTAATTTTTTGATTTTCCAATACTTTTTGTGTAAATAATATACTCTTCATTCGTAATGATAAAATGATTAGTTTTCGAGATATTTGAAATTAAAAATGAAGCGACACAAAATATTAATCAAAATAAACTTATCGTTTCATTTTTAACTTCAAAAATCTCGAAAACTAATGACTTTATCGTTACGAATGAAGGGTATATTATTTTCATAGAAAGTATTGGAGAATCCAAAAATTGAATTAAAATAGCAATTACGCCAGTGGCGTAGAATTTGGAAAGGGTCAACCATTAACTTTCCCCCTTCGTACGCCTCTGGTAATATCCAGAAACTTTTGTTTAACATAATTTAGTAGTTTGTACAGTACCTATACTTACTGCCAAGTATGAAAAGGATACGTTGAATAGTTTTAAAATGCTGAACAAAAATAATTTTTAAATTTTAAGATAAAACACCCTGTAACTCAGTAAGGAACAACATTTTATTTAAGTGTTTTAGGTTAAATCTTCGTATTTTGTGCTAAGGTTTCTCCAGTTACTATATGGACAATTATTAATGAAACACCCTGTATAATACAAAACATAGAGAAATAACAACAAGGAGAGTGCTTGGTTGCATACATTTGATTGTCACACTAGACGCTAGCGACTCGATGAACTACTTACTGAACTACACGGCTAACAGCGGGCGTGGCGGGTTATTTAAAATTGTTCTAGATTTCACTTAGCTATGAAGATCTATTTACAAAAACAAAATAACTGTATTTTAAGTTTTCTTTAATGTTTTAGTGTAAAAACCTAATTTCTATGAAATAATTTGGAAATTGTAATATCATTTACGCATTATTGTATTTATAATGTCATAAATAATACTAAAATTTTAAATTTTTTCATAGAAATTATATTTTTTCACAAAAAAATTACAGAAAAATATTAAAAATACAGTTATATTGGTTTTGTAAATAGGTCTTCGTAAAACATGGGAATAAACACTGGGAAAAAAACTACACACCTTTTATTTTTATTAATCTTCACGAAGACTTCTTTATTTATCTTATATTTTACAAAATGCAGGTATTACTATTTTGATTAGTAGCCTAAAAATATCTAAAGAAAAATATTATACAATACACAGAGAACTTTACTAAAACTAAAATAAAAGCCTTTAAAATATCAACTCTTACAGTAAATCAGTTATTCCATATTTCTCTCAGAACTTTTCAGAAAAATAGAAAATAATATAAACACTGGGAAAAAAAACTATGTATTCTCCTTTTCATGAACATTTTTCAGTGCGTCACAAATTATAGAAAAAAAGGTAAGTCCGTGATAATACATATTTATGACATTTATTCTAACGTGACATTTTAGTTAAATCTGACAGTTGTCAAATTTTATTTTCAATTTGGAATAAAACCAAATCAATTGTGTCTATTGCATTTATAAAATGGTATTTTCTTTCATTTGTATAGTCTTATAAATTGTACAGATTATATTGATAATATTATTATTTTATTTAATAAATAATTCTTTTTTGATTATGGCGCCATCTATCGACAACTAGAATAATCACCGAACTAGAATAATTACCGAAGTATTCCCAGACGTGCCTTTTTTTCTGTCACATACAATTTAATGCGTTAGAGAGAAATCGAAAAACTGTGACGCACTGAAAGATGATCATGAGAAAAAGAATACATACATTTTATTTTTATTAATCCTCACGGGCAGGGCCTAGCCCCGTGAAGCACCTGCCTCGGGACCGTATTTGAATGGGGCCCGGAAAGATCACCAAACTTTAATTTATTACAATAACAAAACAAATTTTCAAAATTCTTTCATTTTACGAATAAATGATAACCATAAGAGTTATAATTAAGTAGATAGGCGCAAACTTTCGGTTCAATGCTCTTTAAATGCATTCATATTTTCGAATCCTCAAAAAACTAATAAATATTTTTAAAAAATTTAGACGCAGAATGAAAGATTATAGTATAAGAGCTGTGAGACATTTTTGAGTAGGTATTTTAGGCAACCTGAAAATTTTTCAGGTGACTCTTCTATGATAGCCTAATACAAAAATGCCGGTCTGGCTGGAGGGTAGCGGTTATTTTCCCCAAAAATCCCCCCCAAAATTAAACAAAAGGGTAAAAATTGTTATTACAAAAAATATCATTGAAGTGACTTGAAAGTAAATTTAAATATTCAAATATAAAGAATATAAACAGGCCAGGCGATTTAAGGGCGATTTTAACTCTGCAAGATACTTGCATTGGCGCCCCAGGAATATTTTCAGGGGGTGCATCTGAACTTCAGAAGATTTCATTTGAATCTGTACATACTATTAACGAGTATAAAATATACAACTATACATGCATAGATATGTACATTCCTTCCGGACAGGGAGGTGCAATTGTTATTTTGACAGGGTATTTTTAATTTTAAAAATAAATATTCTAAAAAAGACAGGTTTTTTTGGTGAAATTTTCCAATTGCCATTTGATCAAACAAATTATGCGTGCATATAAATGAAAAAGCGCTATAGGTAAGCAGCAGTGTGAGAAAGAGCGTATACCGATAGCTGTTTGCGTCCTCTGTTGTAGCTGAGCGAGTCCGTTCGCTCGAGAAAAATCACGTGACCTGGCGATATCCATGTTGTTGTTCCTCGAAACGTTAGAATAATTATTATATATTATAGTTTTTTAAGTAACTTTTTCTTAATTAAAGAAAAATAATACGTACTATACAATAGATTTTGCAAATATGATAGAAAAAGACAAATTTATTATTATAAATATATAGGTAGAAAAGTATAAAACTATAAACTAAATTAATTCTGTGTCCGAATCTTGTACTTCTTCTTCAAACTCCTCATCTGAGCTTAAATGTTCATTCTCTTCTTCTTCGTCAGACTCCACTCGAGACTCAGATTCCTCTTCTACATGATTTGTAAATAGTTGCAATATGTATTTAGAATTCATTGTAAATTAATTAGTGATTAATTAGTTGAGTTGCTACGTATTCTCCGTCCTTTTATACGGAGTCAAAGCCTGGACAATCACGGGCGCATCTGAAGAAAGACTTGCCGTTATTGAGATGTGGAGTTATCGAATACTGTTAAATCTGAGTCTCGAGGGGAGTCTGACGAAGAAGAAGAGAATGAATATTTAAGCTCAGATGAGGAGTTTGAATAAGAAGTACAAGCTTCGGACACAGAATTAATTTAGTTTATAGTTTTATACTTTTCTACCTATATATTTATAATAATAAATTTGTTTTTTTCTATCATATTTGCAAAATGTATTGTATAGTACGTATTATTTTTCTTTAATTAAGAAAAAGTTACTTAAAAAACTATAATATATAATAATTACTCTAATGTTTCGAGGAACAACAACATGGATATCGCCAGGTCACGTGATTTTTCTCGAGCGGACGGATTCGCTCAGCTACAACAGAGGACGCAAACAGCTATCGGTATACGCTCTTTCTCACACTGCTTCTTACCTATAAAGCTTTTCATCTATATGCACGCGTAATTTGTTTGATCACCAGGCAGTTGGAAAATTTCACCAAAAAAAACCTGTCTTTTTTAGAATATTTATTTTTAATATTAAAAAATACCCTGTCAAAATAACAATTGCACCTCCCTGTCCGGAAGGAATGTACATAGCTATGCATGTATAGTTGTATATTTTATACTCGTTAATAGTATGTACAGATTCAGATGAAATCTTCGGAAGTTCAGATGCATCCCCTGAAAATAATCCTGGGGCGCCCATGCAAGTATCTTGCAGAGTTAAAATCGCCCTCAAATCGCCTGGCCTGTTTATTTTAATTATATTTGAATATTTAAATTTACTTTAAAGTCACTTCAATGATATTTTTTGTAATAACAATTTTTACCCTTTTGTTTAATTTTGGGGGGGATTTTTGGGGAAAATAACCGCTACCCTCCAGCCAGACCGGCATTTTTGTATTAGGCTATCACGGAAGAGTCACCTGAAAAATTTTCAGGTTGCCTAAAATACCTACTCAAAAATGTCTCATAGCTCTTGGACCATTACATTATTACTGAGGGCCGAATGTCCCTCAGAATAAATATAAAGTTTTTTTTGAATAAGATATGTATTTAAACCTGTACTCACCTTATTATGAGTACTTAAATATGTACAGCAAACTGTACCAAGATAACCTGGCATATATTCGAATGGACGGATACCTGTCTGACAAATGCACTTTGGAGAAGGGAGTACGCCAAGGATGCGTTTTATCTCCCTTATTATTTAACATCTATTCGGAGTTCATAATGCGCAGAGTCTTGGATGGTTGGGAGGGAGGAGTAAACCTAGGTGGTGTTAAGATATCTAACTTGCGTTTCGCAGACGACACTACACTTCTAGCCTCTAGTCCAGAAGAAATTACTGAATTATTAAAAAAACTCGAGGTAGAAAGTGCTAAATTTGAACTCATGGTTAACTACAACAAAACCAAAATCATGGTTATTGATCGCCAACAACAGTTTCCTGAAACCCAAACTATTGCGGGATGCGAGGTAGTCTCATCTATGATATATCTTGGAGCTCTAGTTAACAACACAGGCAGTTGTGAACCCGAAATTAGAAGACGCATTTAACTAGCAAGAGCAGCAATAAGTGAACTAAACGGGGTATGGCGTAATCGTCACATTACTATGACAAACAAAAAGAGACTCGTTTCAACTCTGGTCTTTTCCATATTTTACTACGCATGCGAGACATGGACAGTCAAAGAATCAGATAGACGACGTATAGACGCCTTTGAAATGTGGACATGGAGACGCCTGCTTCGAATTCCATGGACGGCTCGCCGTACAAATATCTCGGTTCTGGATGAAATTAAACCGGATCAGCGTCTCTCCAGTACCGTTTACTCTAGAATTTTAAAGTTCTTTGGTCATATCCATCGAAGTGATCACAAAATGGAGCGGTTGGTGGTCCAAGGAAGGCCTCAGACTCAACGTCAACGCGGAAGATCTCCACAGCGATGGGCGGACATTACTAAAAAGCTTCTCAACAAACAGTATACTGAGGCAATACATGTAACTGATGACCGCGACCAGTGGAGAAATATTATCAATCAAACTGTCCGAGCCCAATTATGAACCACAACACATCTACTAAGATGTTAATGACTATGATGATGATGTATTTAAAATTAAAAATCACACTCAATTTTCTCTTTTTTTCACCCTGTAACTTATTAAAATAAACATTATCGAAATTTCAGGGACTTTCGGCCCTCGGTAGTAACGTAATCTTTCATTCTGCGTTTAAATTTTTCAAAAATACTTATTAGTTTTCTCAGGCTTCGAAAAAGACGAATGCTTTTAAATAGCATTGAAGCCGAAAGTTTGCGCCTATCCCCTTAAACAATGTTTAATTGTTTAAATATAAATTTTATTTATTGTTAATAAAAATTTTATTTTCTTGTCCAACTATTAAATAATTAATACATTTAAAAAAGATATTATTATTAAATTATATTTAGGGGCCCGAAAATTGTGTAGTGCCTCGGGCCTGATTTGAAGTAAAATAGCCTCTGCTCACGGGGACCCCCCGCTTACCGCATGCATGTATGGAGTGCTGATAAAACAAAATAAGAAAATCTATGCAGTAAAATTGTCTTGAAATAATGATTTAAAACACAGATCAACACAAAATACATGCATGTCCCCACTCTTCTTTATTTATCTTATATGTATTTTACAAAATGCAGATACATATTACAAATTTGATTAGTAGCCTAAAAATATCTAAAGAAAAAATTATATAATACACAGATAACTTTACTAAAGCTGAAATAAAAACCTTTAAAATATCAACTTACAATAAATAAGTAAAATATTTTTAGGTGATAAACAAATCGAACAAACCTGCAATTTAAATAAATGTTTATAAGAAAAATCAAAATGTTTGCCATTAAAAATTGTTTAACTTTACACTATAATCTCCAGTACAAGGACCTAAAATTTCCTTGATACATTTAAGTTTTAAACTTTGTGTTTGTATTCCCTGCGACATGTCAGACAAACTTTTCCTCTGGGATATCTTTCAGAGTTGCTATGTTTTTGAACGCTTAATTCTCAAAGATGTCACTTTTACGTTATTATGTCTCTCAATACAAGTTTGGTTTATATAAATACAATTATGGTCACAGAGGAAAAGTTTATTGTACGTACATGTCGCAAGGAATGCATACACAAAGCTTGAAACATATATCTGGACCTCAGATTTAAACTATATGATAGACAATATATCTATATTGCACCACTGACCATCTTCTAACAATTAGGACACTAATAGAAAAAGCTAACGAATACCATATAGATCTGCACTTAGCGTTCCTTGACTACGAAAAAGCATTTGACAGCGTGGACATGTGGGCAATAGAAAAAGCTATAAACAACTGTCGAATAGATTCCAGATACAGAATGCTAATACATAATATATATAAGAAAGCAACAATGACAGTACAATTGGAAGAAACCACAAAACCCATACCAATTAACAGAGGAGTGCGACAGGGAGATGTTATTTCTCCTAAACTATTTACATTAGCACTGGAAGATGTTTTCAAAACAATGGAATGGACAAACATGGGAATAAACATAAATGGAAAGAAACTAAACCACCTAAGATATGCAGACGATGTAGTAGTCATAGCATCAAGTTTTGAAGAACTACAAACCATGCTAACCGAACTAGCAAATGAATCCGAACAAATAGGTCTAAAAATGAATTTTGCCAAAACAAAAACAATGACAAACACACAAGACAATAGAAACGTAATACTAAACGACACCACAATAGAAGCGGTTAATGATTATATATATTTGGGACAGATTATAAAAATAAATAAGGAAAACCAAACAGCGGAGGTAAAAAGAAGGGTCAGATTAGCCTGGGCAGGATTTGGAAATTTAAAATGGGTCCTAAAGAATAAAAAAATACAACAATACTTAAAAACAAGAGTGTTTGACCAGTGCATACTCCCAATTCTCACATACGCATGCCAAACATGGACCTTGACCAAGGCAAACATGGATAAAATAATAAAGACACAAAGAGCCATGGAGAGAGCAATGTTAGGAGTAAAATTGACAGACAAAAAGCAAAACAACTGGGTCAGAAATAGAACAAAAGTCAAAGACGCAGGTCAACATATAACCAGGCTAAAATGGAGCTTCGCAGGTCATAACGCTAGACAAACGGACAATAGGTGGAATAGCACGATACAACAATGGAGACCATGGACAGGAAAGAGAGCAAGAGGACGACCCCAGATGAGATGGGGAGACGACATTAAAAAGATAGGAGGAACGCACTGGAAACAGAAAGCACTAAACAGAAGCGAATGGAGGAAACTGGGGGTAGCCTATATTCAGAATTGGACGAATTAAAGGGCAAAAGAAGAAGAAGAAGAAGATATCTATATTTGAATGTATATAATCAATTTCTATAATCCAACTAGTAAAACAAGTGGATTAAAAAACTTGTTCAAAAAAACACCATGTCGACATAGTGTAGGTTACCTCCGAGGTCCAGATATGAGCCGTTGCTTATAGTAAGGGCGAACTCAACATTGGGTCAAAAAAAAAATTTTTTTTGATACCATTTTAAATTAAATTTCCTACCTCATTTGAAGTTTCGCCTTCAAAATATACCTTCAAAACTTCTTTTTGTTGAGTTCGCCCTTACTACCTGCATTTTTAAACCCAAATTTCTTGAAACGCTTTTGTTGAGTTCGCCTTTACTATCCGCAATGCCTCATATATGAGGCGCTCAGAGCAACAGTGGCCTAACCCACAATTTTACCAAAACGATTTTATTACATTAAATTTATCCCTTATTTAAGTGTTTTCAGATGCAGAGTAGCTCAAGCAATGGTTGCTTGAGCCAATCTGCATTTGAAAATAATTAAGTAATGCATAACTTTAATGTAATAAAAGCGTTTTGGTAAAATTGTGGGATGTGGGTTAGGCCACTGTTGCTCTGAGCGCCTCATATATCAGTGAGATTTTAGGTTCTTGTACTGGGGACTACTATACTATGTGAGTTATACAGTGATGAACGTGCTAATAACAGGCAAAATAACGCAAAAGATGGAAAACACATTCAAGTCATGAGATAAAAAGAAATGAAACTAGGAGATGTGAGATTTAGGGATAAAAACTATAAATTTACATTCTACTTATTGGAGGAACTATTTCTTTGCTACTAAAAATGCGTACATTTGAAACAGAGATTTCATCAGAAGAATGTGCAGGTATAGGCAAAAGTTGATCGTGAATTATTTTGGAGTGCACTGCATTATTCAATAGTTTTGTTTTTAAACTGCTTGTAAATTGTGTTTCCTCAAAATGATCTTCGCATAAATAACACATAGTTTCAGTAAATTCAATACCAATAATTTCAAACCAGTCATGACGTCTTTTTAAATCTTTATCTGGAAATCTAAAAAACTTTTTATTTGTATACTCTGGGTCTGTGACAGGATGAAAATATTTGTTATTACAATAGGGCGCTAAACATCCGTGAACATATTTACCGGGTTTCGATTTAGAATTTGACATTGCAAAATGATCAACTAATATTACCTACATACAATATAACCACTATAAATTGTAACTAAACAGAACCTTTATTGATATTTAACCTACCTGTACAAAACACTATCTTTTGTCACAATACTAGTTTTTTTATTTGTATTTACACTATAAAATGATAAACTAATTTTACAGTTGAGTCCATTGGCAGAAAGTGGTTATGACAATCTGTGTGAATGAGGTGAACTTTGTATGTAAATTAATGCCAAAATAAAATTAGTTGTGAAAAAACAAACAATAAACAAACCACAAACGTTGCAAATTGTACTTAAATCTGAAAACGCCCCAAGCGTATTTTTTGCACCTCTATCTTTTCGATGTACTGAGTAGAATGTTCATAAAAATAACATGTGTCTTTACTTAATAACAGGCGGTAGCTGGTTTGTCTTTAGTGTCATGCGTGGAACACAATTGTGCTAAATAAAAAGTATGTGTTTTATCTCTCCAGGTATTAATGAACCACGGGTAAAGAACCATGGACTCAACTGTACCTACATATAATATAACTACCATACCTTTATTAACGTTTAACACCTTGGCTAGCGATCACTTAAACTAATAACTTGTAATTTTGTACAATTTTATCATCACATTTTACTTTCAATATCTAATATGCAAGTTATATTACACTTTTTCGAAAACCATGATAAGTAACTATAATTTCATTATCTTATTTTGAAACCAATATGAGAAACTAAAAACTCTCGTTAGAGCATTTTAAATCATTTAATAACAATGGAAGCCGGCGTCTCACACGGTATTACAGTCACATTTGGTGTGAGATGCTGGCATCTCACACGGTAGCCAAGGTGTTAACCTATCTACTTACATGTATTTACACTATATCTGTTATTCTATTAGTCTACTTGACTCTCTTTGGAGACAAACATGAGAGGCCTATGTCCAGCAGTGGATCGAGAGAGGCTGATGATGATTAGTCTATTATCACTTCTCTGTAATTCCAAGTACCTGAAAATAAAACAGAAGGCAATATTAATACAATGCATATATAGAGTGGATATCAAGGTTAAAGAGCTGAACTAACTCAAAATATAAAATGATTTTCTTATTAAATTTGTAAAAGTATTTCTAAGAATACACAAATAGCATTTTGCAACTAAGAAAAATAGTATATTAAGTATGGAGAACGGTAAGGGTTTTATACCGATCGAAGACAATTGTTTGGGGGAGGAGCGGAGCGACGACTCCAATTATTGTCTGAGATCGGTTACCCTTAACGTTCGACATGCTTATAACGTTTTTTGCACGATTGATACCATTATAAATTATAAAATTAAACATTTTCGTCATATTGACTAGTTTCATTCATTTTATCAAGATAGATACTTTGGTTGTTAGGTAATAACTAGGGTGCATAACAACAATGGAGAATTGAGTTTTTATTTAGTTGTCAATAATTTTAAGTACAATTTTGATTCGAAAATCAAAAAAATCCGTTATCAAAATACCTACCAAAGTTTTAAAAAATGGTGCGAAGGCAAGAATTTAAGAATCGAAGAAAAGACTCTATTCTATTGGCATATTTCTTTCAAAGACATATGCAGTTGAAAGCTCCTGGAAGCCTCTGGGCAGAATATTCAATGATTAAATCCACCGTTTTTCTTTATGATGGCATTGATATTTCCAAGTTTTCAACTTTGATCGCGTATTTGAAGAGAAAAAATGTTGGATACTACTAATGTATGCGATTCTGCAGGAGTTTCTGTTAGAAGTGAAACCACAGCCCAAACAAGTGGGATTTCATTAAATAATTTAACAAATTGTACCATAAGTTTCAATATTAATAAATAATTCGTTAGTTTTCTTTATTCTTTCAAAAAATAAATTAAAATTAAGAGATTTTTTAACTCGACGGTAAGTGAATTACTTACCGTCGAGTTAAAGTACTTACCGTCGAGTTGGATTACTTACCGTCGAGTTGCTAGTAAATGTCACCTACTGACGTAAAATATGTCACGGTAAACAGTCAAAAATGATCAATCGTGCAAAAAATAATATTAATTACTGGAAAATATGGAATTAACATTACTTTTAGTTTTTAGTATAATGCTGTAATTGATCACATCATAGTTTTTGAGAAGTTATCTCCTAAACGAAAGCAATTTTGATTTGTTGTAAACACCACATGAATGTAATTTAAAAATTTGGTTGTATGTTCATTTTTACAATAATTATTAAAATTTATTGACCACCATTTTAAGGGTACATTTTTGGACATGGTTAATAATTTAAAAAGTCCACCGAACCCACTGCAGGTAACATAGAGATTTTAGTTATCAAGGTCCATAAAACACAAAATATTTGTCATATACCTACCTACCAACAAGGTACTTTTTTTACCTTATGGCTCTGTGGATTAAAGTAAAAATATTTATTATAAATAAAATAATTATTTACCTACCTAACGACATTAATGTTATCTTCAATGTTGCTGTACTTCGTAATTATCCTTTTGAAAGTTGTTGCCTTTGTCTAGCCTGTCTATACTCCCAATCCTAGAACGAAAAAACATCAATTTTATTTTAATGAAAACTGAAAATCAATAAAGAGATATGGTATGCATAGAGACTTATAATTTAAACTTGAATGGTATGAATTAAGAAGTTTATAAATAAAACTAATGATAACATGTTATACACTCTATGTTTTGCGTATGATCAGATTCTTACGGCCTAGGATTATCACGATATTGAATATATGACCTGCAAAATCTTAGAAGAATACCTGCACTGGAATTTAGAAGTGAATAGAAACAAAACGGCATATATGTGTGTTGGAGGTATACAGCAGGATCTATAGTTCGAAAATGAAATAATTAATCACTGTCAGGAATATAAATACTTGGGTCTTAAAATTACACAAGATGGAATATTGGACAAGAATATCCAAGAAAGGTGCAGTGCAGTGGCATTATTGAACACAATCCTATGGGACCAAAGACCAAAGTATCTCCAAAGAAAATAAACAACATCTATAACAGCATTGTAACAGATAGCAGCGAAGTTTGACCACTAAAAGAAAAATCCGAAGAGCTGCTGGTATATCAAGAATACATAAAATCAGGGTTTTAGTTTAGAGAAAGGGTTGCTACGATGGGCACTAAAAGGACGGCGGAAAACAGGAAGACCTACGAAAAGCTGGATAGGCTACGAACAGGCACGTAGCCAAGGGGCACGTCCATGGTGTCCGGACCCCTTCCAAAACTGCCTCGGCTTTTGTACCAAGTTATTATTTTTTTTGAAAAAGTGAACGCAATTATTATTGTTTTTTACTAGGATTATTTCTGTTTTTATTCAGTGTACGGATCAACTTATATCCAACTTAAAAATCAGATTTAGCAAAAACGAAAGTATTCTATCAGCATTTCAAATTCTTTTACCTGAATTTGTCTCTACAGAAAAAGCAAAACTGCTAGAAAATTTGGCTGACTATTATTATTTCTACGACACATTCCTTATAGCAATAAAAGCTGAATATATGTATTATATGGAGTACATACATATATCGAAGTTCTCCACGTAATGGAGCATTGTAATAAAGATTTTTTTTCCAAACATTTACAAATTCCTTACAATTTTGGCAACTATACCTGTCACAACGGCCAGTGTAGAACCTTCGTTCTCAACAATGAAGCGAGTAAAAACTTTATCCAGAAACAAGATGGGAAACGAAAGACTCAGTTTATTGGCTATTTGTTCCGTTCATTGGAGGTCGAAAGCCAGATATATAGATATCAAATCATCATCACAGATGTCTTACAGCTAATAGCATAGCTGAAGTGGAATTGGGCGGGCCATGTAGCCAGACTGAAGAACAGTGGTGGACCCAAAAAATTACAGTGTGGAGATCACAAACAGACAGGAGAAATAGAGGTAGACCACCTACACGATGGACAGACAACGTCAAAAGGGTTGCTGGGAATTGGTTGCAGGAAGTCCAAGATCGACAAAACTGGAAGAAATTAGGGGAGGCCTATGTTCAACTTTGCATGGAGAAGGCTAGATGATGATGATATATCAAATAACCAAAAATTATTGGGTAGACAGCTGAATAGAAGACCAGGTGTACTAACATCATCAGGGACGCTAAAATGATATTAAACATACAATGGTGAAATAAGCTATTAAAAACAACTTATTTGATTAGGGTGAGATTGTCGTCATATAGATGTTATTTCTTAGTAAAGTAGTAAACACTTCTTATTGTAATTTTAAAATATTAAAATAGTTTTTTCAAATTTTATTTTGTATACGGATCTAAAATTTATTCTGAATATACTGTCTAATCTAACAAAAAAATTGAGTTGTGTTTGGACCCCCCTCAAGAAAATTTTCTGGCTACGTACCTGGCTACGAAATAACAACTTGTTATTTCTCTATGTAATCCGGTCAACTTAGACATCAAAATGCTTGGCAAATAACAAAAATGGCCGGAGAGCCAAATTTTGGTGGAAAGCTAGGGTATACCATAACAAATAAAGTTTAAAAAGTCCCCATCGATCCCATGTGTGCGTCAAAAGTTATTCGGGGTCAAAGGTCAAAATTTGAGATTTTTTGGATTTTTTTCGAAAACGGTAAGTTTTATAAAAAAAAAACCTTAAACCAAAGTTGTAGATCTTAAAATTCTCTACAAAAATAGTTCTTACTATTTTTTTCCTAAGAGTTGCCATTCCTGAGATATCGTGATTCAAAGAGTCACATTATACATGATATGCACACGTTTTTACACCACCTGTGAGGTAGTGTACTCGGCGCGTTTTTTTTACCGTGGTTTCCCCTGTAGGCCTACTCCACTAACTGTTTTGACAATTTTAGGATAATTTAAGGACACAATACCGGTCAAGTTCTAGATATTACCTTATTATTGATATTGATTATTGATATTGATTATTGATATTGCTATTGATTATTAGGTTAACTATTATTTTGATTTCTTTAGATATTTTAATCAGATTCATATTCTTGAAATTCTACTTCAACAGTCAAGTCTTCTTCAATTTCATCTTCTTCCTCTTCCTCTTGCTGGATGTTCAAAAATTGTTCAAATGTGACTGAGTCATTGGTCTCTTCATTAAAATCACAGGAGTCTTCCTCTGTTGTACTAAACTGGACATTTGAGCAAGACTGACCTTGGCAGTTGGTACACACTAGAGAACACAGCAACCCGACTTTTTTACATCCACATTTGGCACTACAACCTTTTTTGCAATCGCAAAAAATAGTGTTAAGGAATTTTTCTGGACCAGGTGGGAGTAAGGTTTTAATCGGTTCCAGAGTATTATCTATCAATTTCCAACCCCAGTCTTCTGGACTCAGTTCATTGCCTAGCCATGTTTGAACTTGATAATATACTCGATACAAATGTTGAAAAGCAGATGCTGATGTTGGAGGAAGACATGATAGTTGTACTTGTTTCTTGTTTCGCGTATTTTTTACAAAAGTTAAGTATCGGTATTTATCAAGACAAATAATTTTTTTTGAGCTCCATAAACCGCAAGAAGAAAGCGAATTCCTTCCGTAATTATTGTTTGCGGTGTAGAATCAAGCTCTGTAAAAACTTTACAGCAGTCAGTCAAATCTTTTTTTTTTTCGAATAATTTAAGTACTGACGTTTTGACCCTTCTGTACATTGCGGACGTAATGTCGCAGCCGGTTATCGCATGTAAAAATAAAATGTACTTTTGGCATTTGGGATAAGCCGATAAACTATTCGAAGAATATATCTCTGTTCGCTGTTGAGCCCTTCCAGGTTTCAGAAAATAAATAACTTTATCTACTGGAGTCCTTGCAGTAATCAGTACCAACAAATCAACACCTTCACCAACTACAATTGTTGTGTTTGTTGCCTTAAATTTTTCAATTGCTGTCTCAATTATAAGGACATCTGCGTCATTTTTAGCTTGTTTCACTTCAATATTCGCAGCTGTTAATTTGTCAGTTAACATTTCAGCTTTCTTCTTGCGGTTTATGGAGCTCAAAAAAAATTATTTGTCTTGATAAATACCGATACTTAACTTTTGTAAAAAATACGCGAAACAAGAAACAAGTACAACTATCATGTCTTCCTCCAACATCAGCATCTGCTTTTCAACATTTGTAATAATTTGTATCGAGTATATTATCAAGTTCAGACATGGCTAGGCAATGAACTGAATCCAGAAGACTGGGGTTGGAAATTAATAGATAATACTCTGGAACCGATTAAAACCTTACTCCCACCTGCTCCAGAAAAACTCCTTAACACTATTTTTTGCAATTGCAAAAAAGGTTGTAGTGCCAAATGTGGATGTAAAAAAGTCGGGTTGCTGTGTTCTCTAGTGTGCACCAACTGCCAAGGTAAGTCTTGCTCAAATGTCCAGTTTAGTACAACAGAGGAAGACTCCTGTGATTTTAATGAAGAGACCAATGACTCAGTCACATTTGAACAATTTTTGAACATCCAGCAAGAGGAAGAGGAAGAAGATGAAATCGAAGAAGACTAGACTGTTGAAGTAGACTTTCAAGAATATGAATCTGATTAAAATATCTAAAGAAATCAAAACAATAGTTAACCTAATAAGCAATAGCAATATCAATAATCAATATCAATAATAAGGTAATATCTAGAACTTGACCGGTATTGTTTCCTTAAATTATCCTAAAATTGTCAAAACAGTTAGTGGAGTACCGAGTAGACCTACAGGGGAAACCACGGTAAAAAAACGCGCCGAGTACACTACCTCACAGGTGGCGTGGAAACGTGTGCATATCATGTATAATCCGACTCTTTGAATCGCGATATCTCAGGAATGGCAACTCTTAGGAAAAAAATAGTAAGGACTATTTTTGTAGAGAATTTTAAGATCTACAACTTTGGTTTAAGGTTTTTTTTGATAAAACTTACCGTTTTCGAAAAAAATCCAAAAAATCTCAAATTTTGACCTTTGACCCCGAATAACTTTTGACGCACACATGGGATCGATGGGGACTTTTTAAATTTTATTTGTTACGGTATACCCTAGCTCTCCACCGAAATTTGGCTCTCCGGCAATTTTTGTTATTTCAAATGTCTATATAGACCGGGTTAATGATACAAAATGTTAAAACATAATCTAACCAGGATTTTCGTCATAGAAAGACATGTTACTGATTGCTCCCTTAAAACCAGAGGTGAGGTGGCCGGGGAGAGTAAGAGAGAGACATAGGCATAAATATATTTACCGAACCATTCTTTTTCTCCCTCTGTCAACGTTAACCGGTAGACAATTTCATTTTGTGCCCATCATTCAAAATCACAAATTTTGAGTTGAGCCCTTATATTACTGAGGATGTGATATGTATTCTGTTTAATATTATAACATTTTGTTTAATATTATAACATTTTGTTTAATATTATAACATTTTGTTTAATATTATAACATAACATTTTGTATAACATTTTGAATTATTTTCTAGGTATTTTGCACTTTGTTTAATTTGTTAATAACCGTCAAAAATTAAAGCATACTCTTCTAACATTCTAACTAAACCCGCTTTAAGAAAAAAACATTACGAATTGAATTAAAAAATAATCAACTTTTCCGTTTTTATATGCACCATTAATATGTTGGAAACGTCAATGGACCTTCTTCGAAGTTTACGCCCTATTAAGAAACCATCTGAGGCGAACATGGCCCAGTGGGATCCCAGTGACAATTAACTTGTTGATTGAGACATCTGTCCGCAATATGATAGCAAAGAGAAATTCTTGAATAGTTAAAAGCTGATATTTCAGCCATATTTCAAATGAACATCAACAAAACTGTTTCTGAAATGGTAATTTCTGAGATTAAACTATTGATTTTGTTTGTAAAATCAATA
Organism: Diabrotica virgifera virgifera; assembly: GCF_917563875.1. Taxonomy (NCBI): domain Eukaryota; kingdom Metazoa; phylum Arthropoda; class Insecta; order Coleoptera; family Chrysomelidae; genus Diabrotica; species Diabrotica virgifera. Next base: position 647,472 of record NC_065448.1, on the reverse strand, counting down.
TTTTTGTTGTTTAGAGAAAAATTCGATAAAAGAGGTATGTGGGTTTAAGCCCAAACTTTAAAACCAACTTATTTCGATAGTGTTTTCTTCGAATACGAATACAAATCAAGCAATTATGAGCCGAATAGTAAACGGAGCAACAATATAACAAAATAAGAGACACTTTAATATTCAGAAACGCTGGTAAAACAATATAATTTTTGCAGATGTGACACATGGTCACAAACAGAAGAAAGAAGCCACGTAAATATAATGTAGTGGAGAAACCACTAATTATGCCAAAGAGGAAGAAAATTAAAACTGAAGAAATGAGAAAATGATAGTACCATTTTTGGCATTCTTTTTTTCCTATTTTTAATGTGTCTGTAAATATAGTATTCTCTGTACTTTAATTTATTACCGTCGTTTTTTGGTTCATATAGTTCTTTAAGTTCTTTATTATTCTTTATTCTCCATTGACCATCTATTTTCACAACTCGTCTTTGTATTTTTCTCTCCCATCTTTCAAAAAAAATCTTTATCTAATTTTTTTAAGCACCTCTGTTTTGCATTGTGACCAATTGGATAGCAGAGGCGCAGAAGAAAAGAAGATGGAGAAAGAGGAGAAAAAGAAGAGGAGTCCAATGTTCAACAATGGACAAATCGGGGCTCATTGATGATTATGATGTTTCGCATGCATATATGTATCGGTAGGTCTACTTTTTTGTAGATTCTAATTCTTGTTCTTCTTGAGACATATTATTATTTAAATTTCATTAATGATCACAGATTTTTAATAGGCCTGGATCCCGCGTGCCAAAAAAAGTTGATTAATAGCAAGCTGAAAATTTGTTGAAGTTATACTTCTTTACGATCGAGAGTGAAATTTTATAATGCCGGGCGCATGCGCACACAGACATTATGTATTTCGTTGCTAAACTTTCAAGATATGTATGTATCAGCGCAAATAAGTAATATTATATCCGCTGTGTCTAGGTACACGCTAACGTGTACGCAAATAAAAAAGTTAGGTACACGCGAATTAAACTTCATCAAGACAGTGACGTCATTATCATGCGCAGTGACTGTATATTTTGGTACAGCTATTTTGATATGTTTAGTTTATTTGTTTGATAGAAAAATATTTGTTATTAAGGGAAGGGGGAGGGAAACAGAACTATTCAGATGTTTCAAACTTAATTGTAATAAATCAATGTGTATATTATAAAAGTATATATTTAGGTTAGCAAAATAAATATTTAGTTGACTAGTTAGTGATTTTTATACGTAAGTTAACGATACCAGTTTATCAATCAATGCTGTCGTGTTTATTTCTTTTTATATAGGGACTTGAACTTGTTACGATTTTCATGGAAAATTGGTTATGACTTTGTAAATACCCTATATAACATAATAAACCTTTATATTTTTGTGATGGGGACGTTAAGAAGATTTCGAACATAAAATAAAATATAGGGTGTTCCATTTAAAAAAAAACATAAGTTTGGTCTGCCACTGTGTTATCGAACGCCCTGTAACATTCTAACTAATTTTGTAATATGAAGCTCAAAGTTTGCTACAATTTTTATTACTAACTTTTATTGCTATCTATTGCTATAACTATCTACTGAGCTTTATCACACTAATCAATCGCCCTGTATATTTTATCTTAATACTTCTGCTACCCTTAATCACGAATTTTTGTCTCTTATTTTTTCATAATGTTTTAAAATTTTGTTAAACTCATTAAAAGAACTAAATAATTGTCCTCACTCTATAATTAATTTAAAAACAAACACTAAACAAATAAAAATAAGAAATCTCTTTACTAATCAATATTAAAATGTAAACACAATGCGATTACACAAATTCTAACCATCGCCACCCTCACTCTGACACTCGCGGTATTCTCAAGTTAGCGTGTATGCAAAAAACCAGTAAAAGTGCACGCTAAATAGTGACGTTACTGACTTAATGACGTTTCGCGTGTACCCAAACTTTTTTATTTGCGTACACGTTAGCGTGTACCTAGACACAGCGTATTATATCATATAAAAGGATATATTAGTGTTCTTAGTAAATTTATTATTTATTATAATTTTTGTGTCTTTGGATTTGTCTTCCTCAGGAATAAGATATTTTATAATAATTGTAAGTATATTAAAGTATTTTTGTATACTTCACATGGTCTATTAAATTTGTCAGTATGTATGAGAAATCTTGTAACCTGTCAAAGCAAAAGGAATATAGCTCAGTGGTAGAGCGTGTGACCGGAGATCAAGAGGTCCCGGGTTCAAATCCTTGATTGACGATTCATATTCTTTTTTTTTTTTGGTACATTCCATGTCAAATCACTCAGGCAAAAAATTTTGGATCTCCGATTTGTCTGAAAATTGGTATATAGCTTCTAGGTCTGGATCCCGCGTATGAAAAAAAAGTTGATTAATAGCAAGCTGAAAATTTGTTAATAGCTTAAGGGTGGCTAGTCGGGCAAACTTTGATATATGGGAACACTGGAACAGGGGAAGTTTTAATTGTGGAACAGGTTAAAAATTTGGAACGGTCAGACCACGAAAACGGCACATGTATTTTGTCCGACAGAACATACTTAAACTCTTAGAACAGAGATTAAACTCTCATGCAAAAATCAGACTGCTATTTATCACCAAATGGGCGTTTTAATGAGTGGAACATGTAGAATATGTCAAATGACAGGAATTATGACAGGTGATAAATAGCAGTCTGATTTTTGCATGAGAGTTTAATCTCTGTTCGGAGAGTTTAAGTCTGTTCTGTCGGACAAAATAAATGTGCCGTTTTCGTGGTGTGACCGTTCCAAATTTTTAACCTGTTCCACACTTAAAACTGCCCCTGTTCCAGCGTTCCCATATATCAAAGTTTGTCCGATTAGACACCCTTAAGCTATTAACAAATTTTCAGCTTGCTATTAATCAACTGTTTTTCATACGCGGGATCCAGACCTATTCTGCGGGACGTAAAAATAAGATATTTAAGGTCAAAAAATCTTCTTCTTCTTTTTTTCTCAAAATGTGATTTTATGCGATTTTACAGTGATTTGGTGTTTATTTAAACAAATTTGCATTTTCTGTCGTAAAGTATCAATGAAAAACATAATATTTTAATAGAAAGGACTCAAAAATGTCATTATATGGCATTATAACAAGTTATTTTGAATCAAAACAAGTTCTTGATCAAATTTTATAGTGTAAAAAACGTTAAAATACCGTTTTTTACATTTTCCTCCATTTCCAAAATACATCATCATCGATTTGGCTGAAAATTTGCCCACAGATATCCAAAAGATAGAACTTTAAGTGGTTAGAAGGATTTGAATTATATTACAATACCAAAAAAGTTACATGCAGTAATATCAGACTCAAAAGTATATATTAGTCCAGTCGGGATAGCATTTGACCTTGAATGCCGAGCTGCTCAAAATTTTATTTTTCTGATCTTTAAGGGAGTCAATAGTAGCCTAAATTTAAAAGCACGAATGAATTCCTCCGTTACGTTAGCCGCCATCTTGATTTTAAAGGAGAACCTGTTTGGCTCAATATCTCCGCCATTTTTAACTTTTCGACAAAAATGGTAGGAACTGAAATTGTTCCAAATAAATCGTATTTACAATTATTACAATTTCTTTTTAACAATTTTTGTCGTGAGGTCGATATTTTCGAGTTAATTTTACTTACAGTAGACGCCTATATTTTTGACTATAATATTGCATGTAATTTTTTTGGTATTGTAATATAATTCAAATCCTTCTCACCACTTAAAGTCCTATATTTTGTCTATCTGTGGGCAAATTTTCAGCCAAATCGATTGTGATGTATTTTGGGAATGGAGAAAAATGTAAAAAACGGTATTTTAACGTTTTCTACACTATAAAATTTGATCAAAAGCTTGTTTTGAATCAATGTAACTTGTTATAATGCCATATAATGACATTTTTGAGTCCTTTCTATTAAAATATTATGTTTTTCATTGATACTTTACGATAGAAAATGCAAATTTGTATAAATAAACACCAAATCACTGTAAAATCGCATAAAATAACATTTTGAGAAAAAAAGAAGAAGAAGATTTTTTGACCTTAAATATCTTATTTGTACGTCCCGCAGAAGCTATATACCAATTTTCAGACAAATCGGAGGTCCAAAATTTTTTTTGCTCCAAAATTGAGTGATTTGAAATGGAATGACCCTTTTATATTTTTGGTATCGTTTTAATAAAAAAGAATGTGTGTGTACTTTGTACGCACGTAAGAAGTTATACTTCTATTATATGATTTAAACGAAATTAATATACTTTTTATTTATATTTTGTTTAAATATTAAACTAATTTATACTTACTACTTCTCAAACATTTTTATTAGAACAGTGCCAAAAATTAAAATAATAAAAGAATAAAACACACACAAACACATTAAACAAGCCACAAATGATGTCTGAACATTAATTGTCGAAATTTTTTTTAACTAAATACGTATTTTCTGAAAATAAAATTATATAATAAATATACTTACAATCATAAAATGTATTAAAAAAAAACAAAAAAGATAGTTTCTATTGGGACTCTAACCAGCGCTGATAAGCGCACTTGGTATTGGAATTCATTCGCCTTCAACGCTTAGCCACGGACAGTATGTGTCATTATTTACGAAGATCGACTAACTAAACGGATTAAACTTGTGATATTTTGATATTTTGAAAATTGATCAAATTATTTTAATTTTGAATTGAAATGATTTAGAATTGAAAGAATACAACAAAACATAGAGTAAAAAAACAATATATTAGGTGAATATTGATAGAAATTTTGATGGTAATCAAATTATATAAATAAAAGTATTACATACTATGTATTTTGGCAGATCAAATAGGTAGGTTTATACCCATGATACATTAACAATTATTACGTACCTGGTACCAGACTGCCATTTATCACCTGTCATAATTCCTGTTATTTGACATGTTCTACGTGTCGGACTTATTAAAATGCCCAGTTGGTGATAAATACCAGTCTGATTTTTGCATGAGAGTTTAATGAAAGGGTAACAAATCAATTGGAAGTTCTGTCCGACAAAATACATGGGACGTTTTCGTAGTTTGACGTTCCAAATTTTTAACCTGTTCCACAATTAAAACTTCCCATGTTCCATTGTTCCCATACATCAAAGTTTGTCCCACTAGACACTGTTAAGCTGTTAACAAATTTTCAGCTTGCTATTAATCAACATTTTTTTGGTACGTGGGATCCAGGCCTATAACGTCTAGAGATGGTATATAAAAGGCACAGCCTACTCCATCATTTTGTTTTGAAGCATCGGTATATATTTGCAGGGTATTTGGAAGTATAATAATTAAGGGTAGTTTTGTTAAGTGTGAGAAGTTCGGAATATAATGTGGTCGTTGTTCTCTGATATAATGGAGTTTGAATTATCGACATTTCTAAAACCTGAAAGAAATCTGATTTAGGTGGTTTTTTAATAATTTTGCAAATATTGCAAGTATTACGAAAAGCTGAATTCATGTAAGGTGGGGGAAGATTTTTTCGACCAATATTTGATTGTTTATTAGAAGAAGTTTAATAAAGGAACTTTATTACTTACAATGGGATCTTTTATATAGGATTTCAGAATAGAGTACAAGGCTAAAAGATACCTATCTTATTGTCTTCGTATTTTATGATAATAACTATGATTTCTATGAAATTAAATAGTTTAGGAATTTTATGAATCAAATATATTTCGCCGGAAATAAAAAGAAGAGGAAGCCGTGTTATCTCGAACGGCACATCCTCCCCACCCACATGCCCGTGTAATTATAATCTCGAACTGATTTTCAGTATCAAAGAAAGACATTTATATTCTATCGTTATATAAAATGGCACAAAACGTTATTCAATGTATCCTTGATGATATATCCATTGATTGCCCACACGCTAGTAGCGAAAAACATTGGCGTTTTAACAATTCAAAATTTAAAATGTGAACCTTAGATAACATTGTACGTAATAATATTTTTTCAAAAATAACAATAATTATTAGAAAACTACCTGAATCGGATTTCTTTCAGACTTTCTTCTACTTCTTCTTCTTGTAGTTCCTTCTCCTATCGGAGGTTGGCTATCATCACAGCTATCCGTACCTTATTGGCGGCTGCTCTGAAAACATCTACTGAGTTGCAACTATACCACTCTCTTATAGCCACTTTACACGATGCAACTAATTGCGCAATTAATTGCACAATTTCTTGCAGCAATAGAAATTGCATCGTGTCATACGAAAATTGGAGAAAAGCTGCAACTTCTTGCAGCAAACGTTCAAATAGAACATGTCCTATTTTTCATGCAATTTTTTCTGCAATTTGGTTATATTTTTAGTAACTTTTAAGGCTATACAGTTTGTTTTTACTACATTGACATTCTGTCAACCTAAATTTCAAACTAAACAATTTTTTAACAAAAGTAGAGGAACTTTTTACCAATCCATTTCACGCTTCACGGATAACATTATTCTGGTGGATAACTTTAATTATGCAACATAGGGAGTAAAAAAACTATTTTCTATATGTATTTCTTACAACTTGTTTCCTTTTGTAAATGAATAATGTATTTATTATATTTGCATTAGGTATTAATTGATTTTGTTATAATACATAGTATTATAATTTTCTCAAATTATAATCTAAAATTTTTAATCTAATATTTGATAACTCTACTTAAAAAATTACATTTAATTTATAAAACAACATAACCTAACATGCTATTTTGTCAAAGTTTCTATTTCATGTCCAACTTATTGCACAAGTTCTTGCGCCTTAATATCTCATATTTCGCACCTCTGCCTAATTCATATCAGTAAGTCCATTAAAAAAAACTAGAAACAACACCAAGAGTCTCTTTGTTCTTCTTTTTCCTAAGCTTTTCCCTTTCCAGGGATCACTGTTCTTTACTCTTCTTCGCCACTCATTTCTGTACATCATGTATTCTCCATTTAAATCTCTCTCTCTCTCTCTCTCTCTCTCTCTCTCTTTCTCTCAACTCCTCTAAAACATAGTTCTTTCATCTTCTCGGTTTTCCTCTACTTCTTTCCCTCAACTTCTAAAAGGTTTATCATTCATCTCACATAGTTCTCATTTCTACGTCTGACGTGACCGATCTAGATCATGTCTAGCAGTGGCGACGCGTGACTTTTTCTAAAGTGTTACCAAACCCACATGTAGAAAATCTTGTTTAAAAGAACTTCGCAAATATAAGTCAGTGGCGGATCTACGGGGAGGGAAAAGGGGAAATTTCCCCCCTAACAAGGTCCAAAATTAAGGAAAAAAATTGTTGAAACATAAAAATATATTAACTGACATGAAACTTGAACCACGGACAGACAAATTCAACCCAATAAACACGCCAGTTAGGAAAATTAAGGGAACTTAATGCATATAAGTTATAATTTATGTCTTTTATGTTGTTTTGGTTTATCTTTATTATGTTTTTTGGTTGGTGTTACATTGGAAGTTCCCCCTAAGGTAAATTTCTTCTCCCAAGGGAAATGTCTAGATCCGCCACTGATATAAGTTTTTGTTTATTTTATCTGGAAGTATGTTAATAACAGAATCGTAGAAAGAGGGTTCTGTCATTAATCCATTTAAAAAGCGTTACTCAATGAAAATTAAAGAAAATGACGACATTCGATCTAGCAATTGGGTATTTCTTTGTCATGTTTTAATACATTTCATTGCTGAAAAACTTTTTGCAACGGATGCACTTGTAGGTAGCAGGAATTATTAAAAATAGGTTTGCCAATTTAAAGGGTTCCTGTACTGCATTATCAAGTTCTGAAGACGTTAAATATTGATACAATTTTTGTACATTTTTTTTTCAATATAATCTGGATCATTTTAAAGAAATGTCAATTCTGTTTTTTAACTTTACTGTGTCAAATTTTTGTCCATATAGCTGTACAAATTGATGAAAGGCCCTATCTGAAAATTTTTTGCTTTAAATTAGAAAACCTATTTTTAAGTTGGATAATCATAGTGTCAAAAATTTAAAAAAAAAAGTCGTCAACGACACTCATCCATGTTTAATTGCACGCACACTGTAATAGCTAACTAACCACTGTAACCATACCAAAAAGTGGTAACGTGCCTACTAATATCCACAGCGCGCTTACGCCTTCGCCTTTCAAAATTTTCATACACGAGCCGTCTCCGACCGTCCGACCGATAGCCGATGGACCTTCATTTGTATCCACATTTAAAAGTGGTAACATTAACCTGCAACCGAGTCGCATAAATTCGCCAATATTTTCGTGCGCCTAGTTGACTTTTTAGTGAATTACTATTAACACTCATATTTTTATAAAAAAATAAAATGGAATTATTTCACAGTAGTCATAAAATATTATTTATTTGCAAGATTTTTAACTGTTACCAATGGTAACAGTGGTTACATGGACGCTTCGCCAGTGATGTGTAGGTAATATGCTCATCATGAAACAAATGATAGAAAAAAAAACAAAGAGTAAAATTTTGAACGCACATGTGATCTTTATCATCTTGGAGAAAGTATACGATAGCGTGCCTAGGAAACAATTTTATTGGAAGCAATGCAAAGAATGCACGTTAGAAAATGGGTGGATGTAACACAAAGAGTGAATAAAGAAACAAAGATGAAAATAAAGTTAAGCAATGAAATAACAAAAGCAGTCACCGTAAACAAGATGGTGGTCTATCACCTACACTTTTAATCATATTATACCGATCAGGCTTTGAAAAGATGGTATAGAAAATGCGGTATAATGTGCACACCAGTACAAGAGAATATTATTATATAGGACATGAAATATATGATAAGGAAATTAAAGGAAGAGTATGAGCTATCTATGGGGACTCAAGATA